>NC_140964.1:62264027-62366527 GCF_056783735.1 Eptatretus burgeri | reverse complement strand
CTTTGGGGTCTTTTAGGTCTTTTGGTGTTTTTGCAGTCATCAAGTTCTTCTGGGTCTTTGTGGTCTTCAGGGTCTTTGAGGTCTTCTGGGTCTTTGGGGGTCCTCTGCATCTTTGGGGGTCTTTTAGGTATTTTGGGCCTTGGGGTCTTTGGGGTACGTCTTTTGGGTCTTTTGGATCTTTGATGTCTTTGGGGTCTTTTAGGTCTTTTGGTGTCTTTGCAGTCTTCAAGTTCTTCTGGGTCTTTGTGGTCTTCGGGTTCTTTTGGGTCTTCTCGGTCTTTGGGGTCCTCGGGTTATTTTGGTCCTCTGGGTCTTTGGGTTCTTTTGGGTCTTCGGGGTCTTTTGGGTCTTCAAGGTCTTTTGGGTCTTCAAGGTCTTTTAGGTCTTGTGTGTTTTCGGGATCTTTTGGGTCTTCAGGGTCTTTTGCATCTCAAGGGTCCTCAGAGTCTTAGAGGGTCTTCAAAGGTCTAAGCTCAAAGGCGTCTCAGCAGTCTAAAGGGTCGAAAGGTACATTCCAATAGTACGTAAATAATAGACGTCATCACACGGCTGGATGGACGGATGAAGGGAAGAACGAATGCACGCCGAAACCGAGATCTTTTTACATAAAGGCTAGTGTGGTTCGGCTCTCGATGCTCGCCTCTCCATACTATATGTCGTTGCAGAGATTGACATCACAGATTTACTCTGTTGGCATGATTGACACCAATCATAATACAAAGATTTATTTTCTACAAATTTATTTGTAATATTGCTGATATTGTATTTATTTGAAATGTCATTTGTGATAGAAGGTCCAAGTGGTATAAGTGGTCAAGGGTTTAAGCTGTCTAATCTGTCTGAAGGGTGTAAGGGGTCGAAATGTTGTTGAGGCCTAGGGGGTCTTAGGGGTCTTTTGGGACTTTGGGTCTTCAGGGTCTTTTGGGTTTTCAGTGTCTTTTGGGTCTTTGAGGTCTTTGGGGTATTGGGGGTCTTCAGGGTCTTTGGAGTCTTGGAGGTCTTTGGAGACTTCGGGTATTCATGGACTTGGGGGTCTTCAAGGACTTGGGGTCTTCTGGGTCTTTGGGGGTATTGGGGGGGGGGGGTTGGGTCTTTTGGGATCTTCTTAGTCTTGGGTTCTTTGGAGGTCTTTGGGGTCTTGGTTGTCTTGGAGGTCTTTGGGGATCTTTTGGGTCTTTTGGATCTTCGGGATCTTTGGGGTCTTCTTGGTCTTGGGTTCTTTGGGAGTCTTCAGGGTCTTGGTGGTCTTTTAGGGTCTTCAGAGTCTTGGGTTATTTAGGGGTGTTGGTCTTTTGGTTCTTTGGGGTCCTTTGGATCTTGGGGTCTTCAGAGTCTTGGGTTGTTTGGGGTTCTAATGGGTCTTCGGGGTCTTGGGGGTCTTTTGGGCTCTTGCATTATTTAGGGGTCTTGGGTGTCTTTGGGTTATTGGGGGTCTTGGGGGTCTTCTGTGTCTTTGGGGTATTTTGGATATTTGGGGTCTTGTGGGGTATTTTGGGTTCTTTTAGATCTTCGGGGTCTTGGGGGTCTTTTGGATCTTTTGGATATTCAGGGTCTAATCGGTCTTCGGCGTCTTGGGGATCTTTTGGACCTTGGCGGTCTTGGGGGTCATAATTCTATTTCAAAAAGTTGTTGATGGATTCGGACAAAATTTGTTGGATTAGTTGGTAGGTGACAATAACAAGCTGAATCCAGATCCGATCCATCAGTGGGATACAAAACGTAAACTGTTCGGCCTGGTGGAGGTATGCACTCTCCGAGTACCGTTCTTGCTTTTATTGTGTTTTATTTTGATTCAGCTATTTAAAGCATCGTAATTCCATTAACTACCTTTCTTTATGTCAGCAAAATGCATTCTTACATCCAGTGTCTGTGCACACCTGGCAATCTTTTAACATTTCAGTAAATCTCCTGAAGACATTCCTGATAATGGAAATAAACGTTGTGTGAATGTCAATGTAAAGGACAATTCATAACTCTGTCTGTTGTTTCACATATATAGCAGTTGCCACATTACTATTGCTTGGAGTTATCACATTCCTCATTCTCTGGGATTTTCTGCAATGCTCCACCACCAGATCTCCACCACCCTCCAACCCTCACCCTCCCAAGAGGATCAACCAATGTCTCAAAGCCCACTCACATTTTCTACAAGCATCCTTTTTGCAACACGAGTGTGTCGATTTATCCTTTTTCTATTGATGTCCTTTAATGAACACAAAAACGGATACTGACGTCATCTCATCACCCAAATTCAAACCAAATCACCCGGCATGCCTCGCTGGCTGCATCTACATTCAATATCTCAAGTGTATCGGCTTTTTGGCTCTTTCACACAACAAAGTGGGCCAGCACTGCTTGCATGCCACACCAGCTTGCTGTGCTGGCATGTCGAGCCTTGGATAATTATGGGTTTGCCCACCTGCATGCACCATGCACATGATGCCAACAATAACTGCATTCCTGCTGCAACAGAAAACACACACACACACACACACACACACACACACACACACACACACACACACACACACACACACACACACACACACACACACACACACACACACACACACACACTCCACCAAACATCCTGCCAATCAGACATGCCCACACTCGCTGAGCCCACTTCCTTATATTTGTAGCCAGTGCCAGCCCACACAAAGAGAATACCAAAATATGAGAGCAATCCATAATCATACATCCAAACTACACCCACTGGATACACAGAACACAGTTTGGTAACAAAGGAAAACTACAAACAGCTTTCCCATACCCTGACAAACTCCCAAAAATGGACACCACCACCAACCATCCCCCCCCTCCGTTTTCCACCGTTCATCGTTATACTCATCATCATATATCACAATTGACGCTGGGGACCTGAGTATGTGCCTTTTCAAGGTTTGATATCGTTCTTCTTCATCCGTTTCAGCTGTTTCCCAAGTTATCGATAATTCCAGCAATCTGTGTGTGTGTGTGACCGCTGTTTCTCGACAACCACTGGTCCGATCTAATTTAAACTTGCCAGGTATATTGCTGGGGCCCTGTGGATGTGCCTTTTCAAGGTTTGATGTTAATCGGACAAGTGGTTCCCAAGTTATGGCCATTTATTTACCAACCAATGACAGGACACGGTGCTATGACGTCACAATTGACGTTCCCATTTTTATTTTTTTTTGCACGTACGGGCACGCACGTACTGGCACGCGAGAGCGAAGGAACGGCCTGTGTGGTTGTTTCTGGCACGGTTTGAAAGTTATTTTTAAATTTTTATATTTTTGCATGTATGGCCATGCACGTACGGGCACGCACTAGTCTATTTATAATTCCAGCAATCTGTGTGTGTCTGTCTGTCTGTCTGTCTGTCTGTGACCACTGTTTCTCGACAACCACTGGTCTGATCAAATTGAAACTTGCCAGGTGTATTGCTGGGGCCCTGTGGATGTGCCTTTTCAAGGTTTGATGTTAATCGGACAAGTGGTTCCCAAGTTATGGCCATTTATTTACCAACCAATGACAGGACACGGTGCTATGACGTCACAATTGACGTTCCCATTTTTTTTTTTGCACGTACGGGCACGCACGTACGGGCACACACGTGTGGCCACGCACGTATGGGCATGCACTAGTATACTATAACTTTACCTTTACAGGGTAAATCCAAAGAAGGCCTTCTTAGCACAGAGGCCATCACCTGCACCATCCATCAATCTGCTCTGTAATCCCTTGTACGTCCACCCAACTATCTGATGAGGATAGTAGCTTTACACTTCATTTATCTCCTCTCTCTCTCTCTCTCTCTCTCTCTCTCTCTCTCTCTCTCTCTCTCTGTCTCTGTCTCTGTCTCTGTCTCTGTCTCTGTCTCTGTCTCTGTCTCTGTCTCTGTCTCTGTCTCTGTCTCTGTCTCTGTCTCTGTCTCTGTCTCTGTCTCTGTCTCTGTCTCTGTCTCTGTCTCTGTCTCTGTCTCTGTCTCTCTCTCTCTCTCTCTCTGTCTCTCTCTCTCTCTCTCTCTCTCTGTCTGTCTCTCTCTCTCTCTCTCTCTCTCTCTCTCTCTCTCTCTCTCTCTCTCTCTCTCTCTCTCTCTCTCTCTCCATACGGAGCCTCTTCCTGCATCCTGACTCACCTCCTCATGTGAAAGTCTCATCAACTTCCCATAAAATCTGAACCATGATTGGAAATTATGGAAATAATGTGCAGCTCTGTTCATGTCATCATTATTTTGCTTCTTCCATGGTGTTAATCGTTATATTTAGTTTTATTTCCGAACGACTCTGTTGTCGACTTTGTATCTTACTTCTCACAACCTTAAACAATGCACTTTTTCTGGGTTTATGATTCACAACAATGAATCTTGTCAGGAGCCTTTTATTGTGCTCAAATGTTTACCTTTTCCATATTTGAAATCCGTTTTATTCTTCCAAGTTTTGTGAACTATTGGGATCTCTTTACATGGATTTCATAGTTTGGTAATTTCAGGTCCTCAAAGGTATCAATGCAATCGAAGCAATAGGATGTATTTATTGTCAAACACCATCATATACCACGATAAGGAAAGGTTTGCTGATTGTCATTTTTTTCATGAGGCTCAAAAACCTTTCCGATCCATGTTGGCTCACTCATGAACTTTTCCAATCCACTTCCTGTTGTGGGTGTTAGAAACAGCGTGATAATTGCAATGGGCTCAGTGTGTAGCTCAGCCTCATGGAGGAATCAATAAGGCATTTCATTATAAACAGTGATGTTCACAAGAGCTCGAAACCCTCATTCCACCACCACCACCACCACCACCACCACAACCTACATCATCCTTCCTCAACAGGATGCCTGTCATTCATGCAGCCGGAACATGCTGTCCTAATGGTGCCACAATTTACGAGCACATTGTGCTGGGTGCACTGCATCATATTAAATTACAATCCATTATTGTCTGCACGATGAAGCTTCATGAGATACGATATTTGTTCCCTGAGAAGGTGTGATCTGGATGAAAGATCAGGAATCAGAAAAAAAAAAAACGTCTTTTAACATGATGTTACCATGGCACCTTTGGAGGGCACGAAAAGTGGAACTTCATCAATATAACCACAATGATCTGAATCGATTCAACATCCCTTCAGAAACCTTGTACCTTTATTGGATTCCCGAGGCCGCTATAGATCAGAAAAGGTCTCAATGAGGTATGTAATCATAACGTTTTCCCTTCGTAGCCGAAGATGGTCATTCACACATGACATGGGAGCACCTGGGTTTGTAAATTTGGTGATAATGTAGGAACTACCTACATAGCAACCACACTCTGAGATAGCAAGAGATGTAATCTGATGTCAAGGAAGATCTGGGAACAACAGAGCATTTGCTACCAGCTGTTTAGGGCGGGAATCTTTTCAGGGTGCCTGTGATAGCTCACCGAGTCTTGGCTGAAAGACGTCGTGGGATCTTTAACATTCACCAGCTCATGCTAGCTGATGTGCCCCCAGTTTAAGGTCAATCTGTGGGATGGTACATTCGACAAAGCAAACTCCTGCCTGCAAATCACTGACCTGATAGTTTCTCATCAGGTCTGCAATCGAGCTCAAAGCTAAGTGTTATTTATGCTCATCTTGTCGGACACCAGGTAAAGCGGTCAACCCTTCACTCAATTCCAACTTGGAAATTGGCTATTTATCCAGGGTACCAAGATGTGATATTTAAAAGTAAAACCTGTGTTACCCGGCACTCATGTGACTTTGTGCCTGCCGGTTGATCAAATATGCCAGTTATCTAAATGTTGCATATAATGGTACAAAAGAGCAATTTGATAAACTTTGCCTCTGAAAAATAGACTAAATAACATTATTACAGTGCACTATAAAGGTAAATACAATGAATTATGCTAAATAATAATGTAGCCGTATAATTAAAAATAGGACCATCGGGCCTGTAGCTTATCTGGGCCCTGGCTTAATGTTGTAACCCAAATTTGGTAGCATTCTGACTGGTGGGTCTGGAGAAGACGATTTCTGAAGGAATTTCCTAAGTCGGCCATTTTGACCTACTTAAAGTCACATGACCGGAACGAGCTTCGCAATCCCCATTACCAGTCAGGAGCAGAACGTTGCTGCCACATTTCTGCCGGATCGGCCCAGCGGCTTGGCCGGAGAAGTCGATTATAGCGGAAGGACAGAGCACGATGATGATACCTTATCTGAAATTCCAATTCCAGATAAACTAAAATAAACTAGTCTTTTGAAGTTGAGGGACAATCTAAAGTGTCAACCTCCACTTTCTCAGGCTCATCTGGCTCATCATCTTGTCGAACTTGAGGCTTTCTTGAACCATTTCCGTATGTCGGACTGCTGAAATGTTCTTGCATCGTATGGTGTTTCAATGGAGTGCTTGCTTGAGTGCTTAAGCCACTTGGTGAGCACTCTACAAGCAGGTTGGTAATGGAACACTGCCCTGAATTAGCCCAAGTGATATGTTCAGTTGAAAAGTCTTCTTATTGGGTGGTCGCTAGACTACCCTTATTCTCAGGTTTTCCATCTGTCTGTATGTCTGTCTGTTTGTTTGTATGTAATGGACAGCACTGGAGGCCAGAGGAGTCAACCGATTTTGATGAAACTTGACTGGTACGTTCATACCAGGATCTAGTTGTATGCTTTTGAGCACCATGGCTATGGATGCCACCGTTGCCTAGCAACGAGACTTTGAAATTTTTGAAAAAAATCCGAAAAAAGTTTCTTTTTCGAAAATCAAAAATCGGCTTCCGCGCTTTTATGTGCACTATAATCAACCTCTTTGTCAAAAATTTTCAGCCCGATCCGTCAAAAACTGTATGACTAGTATGCAATTATATTACTATATGCTTTCACCCCAACGTTCGTGTTGGGATTCCCTAACGTAGGGTTAGGGAATCGAACACAAATGATGAATGGACAGTTGCTCGTTATGTTCCTATATGGAACAACGAACGGGAAAAATGCCATCTGATGTGTTCTCTGATCTACATCTATCTATAATTCCAGCAATGTGTGTGTGTGTGTGTGTGTGTGTGTGTGTGTGTGTGTGTGTGTGTGTGTGTGTGTCTTTGACTGCTGTTTCTCGACACCCACTGGTCTGATGTAATTGAAACTTGCCAGCTATATTGGTGGGTCCCTGAGGATGTGCCTTTTCAAGGTTTGATATTAATCGGACAAGTGCTTCCCAAGTTATGGCCATTTATTTACCAACCAATGACAAGACACGTTGCTGCATAGGCCAGTGCGCGGCCGGCCGACGATGACGTCACGTGCCGGTTACAATGGGGATCGGTGCCTTAGTTACCGTGGCGTAGGAGTGGCAATGGTCAATGGCAGCGAATGTCATGGCAAGCAAAGACAGGGAGGTAAATTTGATTTTAATTTGGATTTTAATTAACTCTGTGTGTGTAAGTATCACAGCAGTTGTTACTTCAATGAAAGCGATAATTCATGGAATGATGTGAACATTCCGTACGAGCACGCACTACTTCCGGATAGTGATGACTTATTGTATTCTAATAATTTCTCGATTTCTTCTGCGCATTTATAGATAAACACAATGGCCCAATCCAGTCATTGTTTACAAGAGTGAAGGAACGGCCTGTGTAGTTGTTTGAAAGTTTTTTTTTGGGGGGGGTGGGGGGTTGCACGTACGGCCACTCACTTGGGGGCACGCGAGGGCGAAGGAACGGCCTGTGTGGTTGTTTGAAAGTTTGTTTTTTTGGGGGGGGTTGCACGTACGGCCACGCACGTACAGCCACACATGTATGGGCATGCGAGAGCGAAGGAACGGCCTGTGTGTTTGTTTGAAAGTTTTTTTTTGGGGGGGGTTGCACGTACGGCCACGCACGTACAGCCACACACGTATGGGCACGCGAGAGCGAAGGAACGGCCTGTGTGTTTGTTTGAAAGTTTTTTTGGGGGGGTTTGCACGTACGGCCACGCACTTACAGCCACACATGTACGACCATGCACGTACGGGCATGCGAGAGCGAAGGAACGGCCTGTGTGGTTGTTTGAAAGTTTTGGGGGGTTGCATGTACAGCCACACACGTATGGGCACGCGAGAACGAAGGAATGGCTTGTGTGGTTGTTTGAAAGTTTTTTTTTTTTGGGGGGGGGGGGTTGCACGTACGGCCACGCACGTACGGGCACGTGAGAGCGAAGGAACGGCCTGTGTGGTTGTTTGAAAGTTTGTTTTTGGAGGGGGGGTTGCACGTACGGGCACGCAAGAGCAAAGGAACGTCCTGTGTGGTTGTTGTTTCTGGCTCGCGGTTTGAAATTTTTTTATTATAATTTTTTTTTTTTTGCACGTACGGGCATGTACTAGTATTTCAAATTCGCCTTAGTCTCGCGACCACCCGTCGCCTACCGGCTTGTTCTGAGTCTTTTTCTTGTTGTTGAACTTCCTTATGCGGATTAACAACACTAAGATTTTGAAGTCTGTCATAACACGGGTCACTTCAACCTCTCGGTCCACTTCATACCATTCTTGAATTTCGGCTTCGGTCAAACTTTGAAGTGAATTATCATCATTTGCTTGCCTCACCATACTGGAAAGTTATTGGAACGTGATCTGCAAACTTTTGTTCTCCTGCGATCGATATCAACCTGCAGTATCCCATGTCGCAGCTTGTAGTCCATGAGCCAGACCTCAAAATTTCGGGTTTCATTTCCAAAAAGGGGAACAGACCCCACCATGATTTTTGGTTAGCTTGATACCTCAAGTGTCCGAAATCAGTTGATGGACTTGCAAGGAAGGTAGCTTAATGACTTTTTTGCGGCCATCTTTAAAAATGCCCGCCATTATTTCACCAAAATGGAGGAAATTGGAAAAATACCCACAACTCACCTCCAGCATGTCCTATGGACATGCGGGTTGGCTTACAATGTTTGTAAGAACATTCTACATCTGCTAATATATAGTTTTGGATAGTTATTTGCTACGGTATGTTCCAAAATTCGAAATTTCTCCCCAAAAAGTGGCATTTTAAGGTTTTTTTTTTGCTATATGTTATCAGAAGTTTTCTGCCAATTAATGTTCAAATATATCTAAGCTCATTTTTTACCTTGGTCACCAAGAGTGGTTCATAAGGCAGTCAAAGAAAGTCAAATATCAAGTTATCTGAACTTCACAGGATTCTATAGATACGTTTTGTGGCATGCTCCTATTTGCTGTGTTCGGCTTTTTGGGGGTAGCGGTAAACTGATATCAATAAAACTTTTCACAACACTCCACATCACAGTTTTTTATCGGAATAAAATGCAGGAGTTCATGCTCATGAATTCCCCTGTATGAACTGTTAACAGTCACTCATAGCTGGCAGCCCCTTGGCCTAGATTTCGGATGATGGAAGGGGTGGGGGGACTTTATGTCTGATGCGCAGGTTCTGACTTCAGGAAAAATTGGAGGATTCATATTGTCTTCTCCCTCTGGCAGCACAACCCCCCCTCCCCCCACCCCATGGGTTGACACTTGGATGTGTGCTAGATCTGCATAGCCAACGGCACCCATGGAAGATTTACCAACAATAACAAAAATCTACAGGAAAATGAATGTTAAAGTGAAAGTAGCTGCTTGTGAGCAAATGGCAGGCAAGGTCATGACATTTGGTAACAATCCTGGACTCCTTGGTGCTTTAACCCATTGTAAGCGCTGTCCAGATGCCAAAAATGTAAGTACATAAACTGAGTGTTGTCCACCAGGGCCATAGCCTGGTCAGAGTATGTGCTGACCCGACCCCCCCCCTTGCCCAGAGCTACGCCCCTGCCCATGATGCACTTTTGAATGATGAATCATGCCAGAGGATTCTGTATCTGTTCGGGTCTTACCTAGATGTTCTGCAGCACGAAAGTGGCCAATTGGCATCCTTCTGGATGATTTATGTAGATATGGTCGAGATTATGCTTGGTCTGATACATGCGGATCGCGAAGGTGACTGGCACTTGCATTTATCATGCATCAAGGACTTGATACCTTGGTGTTTTGCCATGGACAAGACAAACTATTCAAGATATCCGCCAGTGTACTATGCGCAGATGACCCAATTGGAGAACACATGTCCAGACCTTCATGATCATTTTCTCCATGGTGGCTTCTCAGTTCAACTTCAGCAAGTGAACACATTTGCCAAAATTGCAATTGATCAAACAGTTGAAGAGATCATGTACAAGGATACCCAAAACATCCGGAGGTACAAGAGGCTTTAGTCTGAGACAAGGTGCCTTGTCACGATTTTATATAACCGCCGAGTACAGGGCAGAAGCTCTGAGGCAACTCCGAGAAATGGTATCAGTGAGTTCGTGTCTAGGTCATGCTGACCTACAAACCTCTAGAATCAAGAGGGACGAAAATGATGTGACATCAATCGTTGATACAGTCAAAGCTCGTTACTATGCCACCTCGCTTCTATGCCACTCTCGCTATTATACCACTTTTGCTCGGTCCCGACAAAATTCAATACAAAATAAATTTACTATGCCACCCCCTACTCTCGCTACCATGCCACTACTGTGTGACTGTTAAAAGGCACGAGTCGTGATAAAGTCTGTATTGCGCAGTGCTCGATTATCACACTCACGTCCAAAGGCGAAGCGACGAACTACAGTCCAGCTTTGCACAACATAACTCAATACGTACGCGCATAGTCAGACTGTGTCAAAACACGCGATTCTTCTCCCCGATGCCAGCCACAACAAGCCAATCACAACACGCACAACGAGACACAAAAAAGCGCGAGCACACACACAGACACGCAGGCACACGTACAACAGTGACATCATTTTTTTTCAAATTCAGCCCATAATGTCAGCTCAGAAACGCAAGCGAACCGACTTTACACTGAAGGAGAAGAAGGAGATCATCGATGCCGCGAAGAAGGAGCCGAATCAGTCCAAGTTGGCCAGGGAGATTAGCAAGAAATGGGGCGTCGAAGTTAAGAGAACTACCGTGAAGGGCATTCTCGGCAAGAAGGATGCAATCGAGGCTGCAATCAAAGCTGGATTTCCATCGAAGCGCATGAAGTTGACGCAGGCTCACGACCCGAAGCTTGATGAGGGAGTGCTCATGTGGCTGAAACAATCAAGAGGACAGAATGTGCCTGTCAGCGGCGATCTGATCAAGGAGAAGGCGATGAAACTGGCCGAGCTGATGCACATCCCAGACTTCATGGCGAGCGACGGTTGGTTGGGCAATTTCAAGAAGCGCCACGGCATCACGTTCAAGACAGTGCAGGGCGAAGCTGGAGCGGTGGATTCGCAATCCCTTCTTGAGTGGCAACAACAGGTTCTCTGGCCCTTACTCGGGCAGTTCTCCGCAGACGACGTCTTCAACCTGGACGAGACTGGACTCTTCTGGCAGCTGCTTCCGAACAAGACCATGGCTTTCAGGGGAGAGCGGTGTACTGGAGGAAAGAAAAGCAAGCAAAGGATCACTCTTCTGGTTGGGGCAAACATGAGCGGCAGCGAGAAGTTCCCTCTTCTGGTGATTGGCAATTCCAAGAAACCCCGTGCCTTCAAGAACAAAGAGATCCCGGTCAAGTACAAGGCGAACTCGAAGGCGTGGATGACGGCGGAGCTTTTCGAGGAGATGTTGCGTGCGTGGGACGGACGACTCGGCCAGCACGGACGCAGAGTGCTGGTCTGTCTCGATAACTTCTCTGGCCACCCTCCCGAGCTCGAGCTGAACAACATCCAACTGGTCTTCTTCCCACCCAACATGACAGCCAATTCGCAACCAATGGATCAGGGAATCATAGAGAACCTCAAGCGCCACTACAAGAAGCTCCTGCTATGCCGCCGGCTTGAGACCATAGACGAGGGAAAGGAGTTCAAGTTCACGTTGCTCGACGCTCTACACGTCGCCCGGCGTGCTTGGGAGCAGGTCGGCAAGTCGACGATCAGGAACTGTTTCGCGAAGGCCAAGTTCATCGAAGAGGAGATCCAAACTGAGCCACAGGATGCGGAGCTGCCCGACATCTGGGAAGCTCTGCCTGCCGAGGAAAAGATGCACGAGAACGAGGAGATCGAGCTGTCTGACTTTCTCGAAGCCGACGAGCGCCTCGCGACTGGCGGGTATTTCACGCTGGAGGAGATTGCGGAGGAGATTCTGTGCAGTGAGGAGCCGGTGGAAAGCGAAGATGATGAGGTAACTGTCGAGGAGGAAATCGTTCCGTTCGAGGAAGCCCAGCGCGCTTGTAGCACCGTCCGGAAGTTCATGCAGCAGAGAAGTGGGAAGCCCGGTGTGATGCAAGTGTGCGATCGGCTAGACAACGAGATGCACGAGATCCGCCGAAAGAAGATGCGCCAGCCGACGATTCTTGAAAGCTTTGTGTGTCGTGAATTTCTCGCCATGCCATATGTTAGTGTGTGAACTCTGTTAGTGTGTGTATGTTCTCCGTTCGCTTAGCTTATACAACAGTCGTGCCTTTTACTTGCTGGAATAAATTTTGTCTAAAGATTAACTACAGATGGGTAACTCGAGAAAATAAGGCCGTTTTTACAAAATCTCGCTACTATGCCACTTTTGCTCGGTCCCGACGGGTGGCATAGTAACGAGCTTTGACTGTATGTTGGAAAACAATTGGACAAATCCGTTCTCAAACCAACCGTCAGGGCTTGTGAATTTAGCAACCGGTGCCGCAGCACCGCCAAATGTGGGCACTGACTTATTGAAAGCCTGTGAAAAAGGTAAAGAAGCCTTCAAGTTACATGCACAGAAGTTAGAGGAGGGTTTAGGATTTTATGACCCAATAAAGAAACTTAAATTACAAACATTCAGTTCAATGCAGAAAGACGCAGTTGTCAATGCTGGGACAAACAGAGATTGTTTTGAAGGCAGACCATCGTGTCTTTGGACATATGATCTTGATCGCTCAGAACAGGAAGTTAGATATGAAAGAAGTTCTCTGCTATCCTCTCGGTCCCAAACCATGGGCATTGGCCAATGGTGACGGCACTCTAAAGAAAACAGGGAAAGCAACTTTGGGCAAACATATTGAAAAAGAAATTGCTAATGTTGAATTGTCCTCAGGTCCTCGGGCAACAATAGTTGATGCCATGGGGATAGTCCAAAAGATTCACGGCGAGAATCTGACATTTGAAGAACTCTCAGTGCTATTTCTGAAGAAAGTCCTGAATGATTGCCAGGGAAGTGGACGAGTCGATGTTGTGTTTGACATCTACAAAGACCTGTCGATTAAAGACGCAGAACGGTTGCATCGTGGTTCTCAACATGGCATTGTATTTAATCAGATAAAGCCAGGACACAGACTAAAGAACTGGAAAAGGATGTTGGCGAGTAAGGAAAGCAAGAACAAGCTTACAATGTTTCTAGCTGACAACTGGAAGGAAGAACGGAACAGAGACAAACTTGGTAACACAACAATGATGATCACCTCTGGTGAAAAGTGTTTCCAGGTTACGCAGGATAATGTGACAGAGATTGCGGCGCTTGCATCAACCCATGAAGAAGACATGAGAATGCTGGTTCATTGCAAACATGCTTCCATTATGTATCCAAAAGTTATGGTGATTTCAGAGGATATTGATGTATTTGTGATCCTCCTTGGCCTACATTCGGAATTCGGGACCAGTAGAATCCTGTTAAGATGCGGGGAAAAAAACCAAATCAGACTTATTGACATCTCAAGGTTGGGCACAATACTAGGCAAGGATGTGTGTACGTCGTTGATAGGAGTCCATGCGTGGACTGGCTGTGATTCAACTAGTTCATTCGCTGGCCAGGGTAAGGTAAAAGCAATCAATTTGATCCGCAAAAACCAGCATTTCAGAGAAGCGTTCATGAAACTTGGTTAGGAGTGGGTCGTCAGATATGAAATGTTCGAAACGATACAGGCATTCACATGTAGCATGTATTGCTCAAACACGAATGTCAAGGAGGTCAACATCCTCCGTTATGATTTATTTTGTTCAAAGAAAGGGGATGTTTCATCGGGACAGATTCCCCCGTGCAAGGATGCATTAAAACAACACACGCAACGTGCGAACTACCAGTCTGCCATTTGGAGGCATAGTCTCCAGAACTTTCCTGAGATACCCAGTCCCACTGAAGGGCATGGTTGGATAATGGTAAAGGGAAACTTGGAAATATATTGGCTTACAATAGCCCCAGCCCCAGAGGCTGTTCTGGCACTAATGTCGTGCAAGTGCCCAAGAAGTTGCAATGATGACTGCCCCTGTGTAGTGAATGGTTTCAGCTGCACACCAGCATGCAGACTACAAAACTGTGCCAATATGCGTGATGAGACAGAGGATGAAGACCAATTGCAAGACATGGATGATAGTGACAGTGACGAGGAAGACTAAATTAGATATATTTTAAGTGGTTGAGTACATATTGAGAAACAGTGTATTTTAATTTGTGGACGAGTGCTAAAGTCAAGATGTCGGGAAAACCTTGCCAGGAAATTACTGGGGGGTACCGCGAGAACCGGTTTGGTCGGTCAAACAACATCTGGATATTATTTAGCAATTACATGAAATGATCATTCATTTGTCAGTAAAAGTTTAATTTGGCAAGGCATTGGGATGCAGTTTGAAGACAGACTGCATTACTGGATCACCAAAGTATGAAAATAGCCAGAAGTTGTTGGATCAACCAAACCAGCCCTGACAACTGGAAGGAAGTGCTTGTGAGCAAATGGCAGGCAAGGTCATGACATTTAGTAACAATCCTGGACTCATTGGTGCTTTAACCCATTGTAAGCGCTGTCCAGATGCCAAAAATGTAAGTACATAAACTGAGTGTTGTCCACCAGGGCCATAGCCTGGTCAGAGTATGTGCTGACCCCTCCCCCCCTCCAGTGAGGGTACATGTACAGAGTCAGATATACCCAAAGGAACTTGATTCAACGCTTTTTTGGCGGACATATCAATAATTTCTCGGAGACCTTGGACACCATATGGGCCTTCACCACCAAAAATATGGGCAATATTTGGTGAATTACTTTTTAATACAAGTTTTGTGAAAACCACTAACAGTAACTGGTAAGACATACAAATGTTGTTGATTTTGATAACAACTATAACAATAGCAAACTACTGGTCCCTCTGCTGAGTACCGGTCAACTCCTGGTTTGTACCCTGTACATTTTGGGGCTACAGATAGATGAATAGACATTCAGGGTATTGTTCGCATTAATCACAATCTGTCATAGATGGGCTTTGTGTCCCTTCCCATGATAGGGTCGGGGATAGGGCCCCAGTTGGTGTACTAATACATGGGAAATGTATACTGACTTGTACTCAGCAGAGGGTCCAGTATATAATGAGCATATGTAAAATCTTATTTCAGTTATAAAAATGCCTATTAGATATTTTGAAACCCCAATGGTGGCATAGTATAGAAGGTTTTTGAGATCGGGTACCTCAAAAAAGGCCGAAAACTGACAAATAGATCATGTACGAAAACGTATCTGTAGAATCCTGTGAAGTTCAGATAACTTGATATTTGACTTTCTTTGAATGCCTTAGGAACCACTCTAGGTGAACAAGGTAAAAAAATGAGCTTAGATATATTTGGACATTAATTGGCAGAAAACTTCTGATAACATATAGCAAAAAAAAACCTAAAAATGCCACTTTTTTGGGGAGAAATTTAGAATTTTGGAACATATTGTAGCAAATAACTATCCAAAACTAGATATTGGCAGATGTAGAATGTTCTTACAATCATTTTAAGCCAAACCGCATGTCCATAGGACATTCTGGAGGTGAGTTGTGGGTATTTTTCCAATTTCCTCCATTTTGGTGAAATAACGGCGGCCATTTTTAAAGATGGCCACCAAAAGGTCATTAAGCAACCTTCCCTGCAAGTCCATCAACTGATTTCGGATACTTGAGGTATCAAGCTAACCAAAAATCATGGTGGGGTCTGTTCCCCTTTTTGGTAATGAAATTCGGTCTGGCTCATGGACTATTGAAACAAGTCAGCAACCATCAGAAAAGGCACGTTGATGAGTCAATCCCATCTGATCGGAATTTTTTATTTTTGCCTTCTCAATTAACATCGGTCAATTAACAATCAGTCCAATCCCTGGAGAGCAAACCATTCATACGGATCTTTATCCAGCTGCTCCATCTTTGGCTTGTGTGGAGTACGACGCTTGTCGGCAGCGTTGTCTTTCTCTGACTTGGTGTAAAATCCAGTAACTTGTCCTTCTGGGAATTGATGTCAAAAATGGTGGACGATCCGTTGTACTAACGCATCAACACATTTCTATTGCGTCCCTTCTCCAGTCTCCTAGATATGTCAACCTTCTGGTTGATTATGAGAATAATCCTCTTCCTCTTCCCACCAGTACTGCTCCGTGGGGTAACAGAAGCCATGATGCTTTGAAAGTTGAACTTCTTCTTTTTAAGTTTATGGAGTTTACAGAGCCACCTTGCTTTTATATACACTCAGACGGAGCAGCGGTGAACGAAGGAGGCTTTGGGTAATCCATAATACTATATAGATTTCTTGCTCTCTTTTTAAAATCAGAGAACCACCTTGCAGAATTTGGAATGCTTCTGGTTCAAATGGCTGAAAATATTCGGCTGATCCGACAGGCCAATCCCCACCTCTTTCATACTTTGAAATAGACACAATCGAGGTCTGTCATATGGAGGGAATTTAAAAAACAGATGGTGGAACTTTTTCATCTTCCCCTGAGTTTTCACTTACATGTTCCACCCAAGATTTGAGATCCGGTATTGGTCGTTGGACAGCGAGAACCGTTGACATCATGGTGTGACAATTAGGACGTGGATTTGTTCCCGTTTTTTGGTATGTTGAACCTTGACGAGAAACGTCATTGAAGGGTTTTGAAAAGCAAGGAAGAGAATGTCTGACATCATGAGAAGCCAAAGATTTCCAAGGCACCTTGGATGGTGTTGATTTACAACGGATGGACATGGCTCTTGAACCATGAGGCAGTGACGGAAAGGTCATTGAGAGAAAAGCCTCGTTTTCACACCTGAGGCTGGGTCGACTCTGTAATGCATGCTTTTTTTTAAAATTCTCGCCCTGAAGGGGATGTGAGTGTATTGTAATGCCGCTGTCTGCTTCTGTGTGCGTGCGTGCGTGCGTGCGTGTGTGTGTGCGTGCGTTTCCGCATCTCTATATTTTTGCTTTAAAAATGGTTTTCTCTGCAACTGCTTGTCTAATCGATTTGAAACTTTAAGCATTGGAGGGACTCCCCATGGGGGAATATTTTATTGCAAACACTGATGTCATAGGTCACATGGTATGGCAGCCATATTGAATCAAAGGGAAAAAAAATTGGATATCATTTTCTCCAAAAGTGCTCAACAACAAAAAAAGAAACTTGGCATATGTCATCAACTCCCCATGGGATATATAGCGCAATAACAATGATGTAATCGGTGAAGTATTCCAGCTATAATCGGTTGAATTGAAATCCTTATCCAAAAATCTGAAACTTCATATGCTGTTGGACGCTGCTATTTGTGGGGGATACGTTCCTGAAAAATGCCGCGAATGTCGAATACGCGAATAGCGGGGCATTGTTTCAATGGAAAAAAGGGGGGGTAGGTTCCTGGCGGTTTGTGATCCATGAGGGAAAATCAAAAATCCGGTGAAAAACAGTGAATATGCCCACGAAAAAACAAGCAGATGTAAAAAAACCCACAAATACGCCCACGAAAATCCAACAAAAATGCGAATATGTGAAGCGCAGGGATGCCATTGTCAAAGCAGGTCACATTTTATATACCGTGAATACCCCCGGTCGGCGAATAGCGAATCAACAAATAGCAGGGTTCGCCACTGTCTGATCTATGACCCAATGTGAGTGAGTAATTAAATTTATATCATAGGGCACATGATATGCCAGCCATGTTGGATTAAAGGGCAAAATTGGGACATCATTTTCTCTGAAACCGCTCAATGAAAAAAAATTGAAACTTGGCATATGTCATGAACTCCCCAAGGGGGATAGAGTATATTGTGATAACATTTGCATCATTGGTGAAGTATTGCAGCCATAATTGGTTGATTTGAAAGCTTTATCCCCCAAAAAATCTGAAATTTCACGATCTGATCTAAAATACAATGTGTGAAGAATTAAATTTATGACGTTCATAACCCATGCCAAGAAACTATGTGACATAATAGTGGTACATGGATGATATGGGTAAATGGGCCCCAATAGTGGGCCATAATAGTAGCGTGTTCAGTTAACGATGGTGTTTTTGTTCAGAATGAGCGTGCAAGGTGAGACTTTTTGCTCCACAAGTGCCTTTCTAGTTACTCCCGCCACCGAAGGTGAAGGAGGTTATGTTTTCACCCCTTTCCGTTAATCTCTCTGTTTGTCTGTTTTTCTGTGTGCAGGATATCTCAAAAAGTTGGTGATAGATCCGGATGAAATTTTGTGAATAGTTTCGGTGTGTGGCAAGGATGAACTGATTCGATTTTGGTGAAGATCCGGATCCAGGTCCGCCTACTATAATTTTTAAGTGATTCTTCACCATTGAGAGATAGGGCAAAAAAACGATATATTGCATGATATCTCAAAAAGTTGCAGACGGATTCGAATGAAACTCGGTGGATCTGTTGGGTGTGTGACAAGGAAGAAGTGTTTCGATTTTGGTGAAGATCTGAATCTGGATCCGGATCTGATAATTTTTAAAGTGATTCTTTACTGTTGAGAGATCGGGCTAAACCAGTATATAACACCATATCTCAAAAAGTTGTGGACGGATTGGGATAAAACTTGGTGTACACGTTGTGTGTTTGGCACGGACGAATCGATTCAATTTTGGTGAAGACCTGAATCCGAATCTGGATAGGAGAATTATTTAATTTTAAAGTGATTCTTCACTGTTGAGAGATTGGGCCAAAAACGACGGCTTGTAGCATGGTATTGTGTACACTCTGGTCCTAAATGAGGAGAAAGCTTAGAAATTGAACCCAGTTTTAATAAGAAAAACAACCTTAATGTTATATAATGCCCAAGTGTCTGTGCCCTTCAGAAAACTTATACTTTGCTATGGGTCCAACGGATATAGTTGCTTACAAAGCATGTTTTTTTTTATCCAAACACAGGCTATTTTTTCCATTTTTATAGCTCATTTTTCAGAAATGGGTCACATGTATGATTGTATATGTTGTCCAAAATGGTTGAAAATGCATTTTTTGTTTGATATATATCATTATACATAAGAATAGAACAATTCCTCGAAACAGTACATTTCTTATGACCTTCTGCATATCTTGGCACCTTCAAATGTGTAAAATCTCAGATTTTGTAAAATTTCCCCCAGTCAAAGTGAAGCTTACAAAATCTTATTCCAGAAATTTGAAATGCATCTGATAGAACATCTTAAATAGCAATTTACTTCTGCATAAAGTGTTGATTTAAAATGGCAAGTTTCAACATGGATCATTACTACATACCAGTTTTTAGGTTCACTTCCATGATTGGGTCAAAAATGTTAGGAAGTATGTAACAAATTGCATTCACCAAGCTGCTACAAAATTACTGGTAGCTATAAGCTTGATTTTATAACCATAAAATAAGTTTACCAAGATGTCCCTATGATATAAAAATCAATACCAAAGGCCAGTTTGTGTTCAGTATACAGAACATCAAAGGTCGTTAGGAAGTACGAAACGTTTTAAAGAAATCTGCACTTTTAATCCTAAGATGTTAGTTTGGTTCATCACAGCATGTATTTCTATGGTTAAGTTTATGTGCATATATATTTATGACCTGAATGAACACTGATCAATTTGATCAATTTGTTAATTTCATATGACCTTGACCTCTTTGCTGAAGGTCAAATATCAGGTAAACCAAATATTCTCCATATATGTGGTTTCCAATTAGTGTACAATACATATCTAAGCCATCAGACCAATTTTAGAATGATATGAGTGGTTCCTTGATACAGATAATTGATAACCAATTTTGACCCTGTCAGAGCAATAGAAAGAGGAAGAATTAAGCTCTGCCCAACTAGATCCTGAATCCCCATGATGTTGGCTAACAAATGATATGCAAAACTTAATCATACAATGACTTTCATTTTTTGGTCCCCCGTGTCCTAAATGTGTACATAATACCTTGCTACAAGCCCGACATATAGCATGATATTTCAAAAAGTTATTGGACCTAATATGTTCTCCTGGATCAGGCATTACACGGTGGAGGTATGCGCTCTCCCGAGTGCCCTTCTAGTTTCTTTCTGTTTTGATGGGGGTAATAATCGGTGAGTCAGCTGTGTGGTCATGTGTAAACAACTTAATTGAAATCCCTCTGGTTGGTAGAATGTGTTGGTTTGTAAAGTGCCGGATAATACGGCTTTGACTGTACTTGTAATATACTTGGAAGTTACTGTGTTTCCTTCCTTCTTCTCTTTCTCCTCTTTTCCTCGTTATTAGTTTTGTCACTTCGTAGTTTTGTTTTCCCTCTCTCACCTCGTTCTTCCCTGAGCCTCGATATTGTATCAAGAGAAGTCGATGTACACATGTTTTGCCAAAAGGATGATCCATTAAAGTTGTTCAATGGACTGTTACTGCACTATCACATCATGCACACGCAGGGTATAATGGTGTGAAAAATAGTACAATGAGACACAAACACTTGACGAGACAATTGTGGCAAAATCTGGAAAAGGGCTGAAAAATCGCTTAGTGCGAAGGATGGAAGGCTTGCAAGTTTCCCAATGTCAGCAAACAACTGATGTGACCCTTGAACTCCCTTCCATCCAGCCTCGAATATATGACTGTTGAGGCCCGTTGGCAGTGATTGACCAGTCATCCTATGATCCCATCACAATAGTTCTCACTCCTCCTGACCTTCTACAATTTTGGACTTCACAGCACAATACGTTTTTGTTTTTTTAAAAAAATTTATAACACAAATCTAGATCATATAACAATTCGATTGCGTAATTCAGAAAATACGCTTACAGATACAGAAACGACAAACAACTGATCAAGAGCATGACAGACAACTGAGACAACACTCAACTTATTGCAATGTACGTTTGACATAATCAACAACGACTACAGTTTACATGACAGTGTGCTGTGCTGTTAATTTCACTTGATCGAGTAAAAGACTAGGCACCTTGCAAGCCTTGTAACGAGCAAAGTCATCGATGAGCTCGTCAAAGTCTTCCTCATGCTAACTGTCATATTCTACACTTATCATTACTAGATAGGTGAGCTGTTCCTGTGTCATGACTGTGCAAAGCCTGTTGTTTATGTGGTTCATTTTAAAAAAAAACAAACATTCAGCACTGCAGTTGGTGACCACCAGCACAGCATACGTTCGAAGTGCTATTTCTGCATTCGGAAATGCATCCTTAACATGCTTATCATGTATCAACTTACACAGGTGTTCTCTGCCTATATCATATTCTCTTTATGGTTTAGTTTTGCTTTCATTTCCCATGAAGCCAGGTGCTGGAGCAGCTGCTACATTGTCCTTTTACCACGATAATAAAACTTGTTTTTTCAAAACATTTTTGTGGATGTCCCCATATTGTGGAGGTCTTGGATAGCTGCCCAGTTTGCCCTGCCCTAAATCCGGCATGGCATCCATCACCTCCCCATCCTGGTTACATGTTCAGTTTACTGAAAGTTTGCACCAGACGGGTATCACAAGGAGTGATTGGACATCTGTTTAAGCGTTTCACATCCACATTGAATGTTTTAAAGTTATTTCGCGAAGGTATTACTTATTTTGATTCATAAAATTGAATCACTCCAGTTGAAAAACTCCAGTTCTGGGTTTGGAGCGTTGGCAGGTCTCCTTTGGGGCTCCCTGTTGAAGATCTCAAAGTTAAGTTCCTGGTCGTTATCTGTCCCGTTTTAACTGTTTATTTTCTCACCTACATGTTACTGTGTGTTCCTAGTTCGGTTTTGTTTCAAAAATCGTGCTATTTTGTGAGATTTCGTCAAACTTGTCTAACTGGGTGCTTGAGGCCTATCCTTGAGGCTTGAGGCCTACCCTTTGTTCCCCTCGGTGTACGATCATGCTTACTTGTTTTTTCTCCCCATTATCTTCAATTTCTATCTTTCCCACTTTCTTAATGTCCCCCATCCCTCCAAACTAATCACTCTATTTCTTATCTTAAATGAAAAAAAAACACTACCTTTCTCCGATTCATCTTCTTCTTCTTCTTCTTCTTCTTCTTCTTCTTCTTCTTCTTCTTCTTCTTCTTCATCTCCTCTTCTTCTTTCTCCTCTTCTTCTTCCTCGATTTTTCTACAACACTTCCATGACCTAATCTGTTGAAAACTCTCTCAAACATTAAGAATAATAACAAAAACAATCTCTTATAATGCTTCATCTTCCTCTTTCACACGTGTGGTACTCTTTACTGTATCGCAATGCACTACTCTTCTGCTATTTAAACAGACTGCTCTCATTTCGACCTTTCCTTCATACCTTGCCTAAAAAATCCAACTGTTACAGCGTTTCTTCTCTCCATTCTCTGAATTCGCCTTTATTGCATCCCTCAAGAAATGTGTTTAATCGCATAACTGACCTAAAACCTTTTTTTAAAAACCCCAGTTTGCTATGAATGGTCGCTTTCTATCAACCATTCTTTTTTTCCAACTTCAGTGCTAACTCACTCCTCTCACCCCTCACTCTCAAAGCAACCATCCCACTCTTCTCCCTCCAACCCTCCCTCTCACCCAGGCCCATCGCAAAGGGGGGGGGATTTGGTGCAATGGCGCATTTGGTGCCCCCCCCCACTTGTACGCCACCCATTTATGCCCTGTTGCACCCTGTGAACAACTTAGTGTTTAAGGACGAGCGCCCACTGTGAACTCCTTGTTGTTTAAGAGCTCACCTGTGTGAACTAAAACCCTTATTCCAGATGTTCAACGTGGTGAATAATAAGGCCTTCTTGGATAAACTGTTCTTTAATCATATCCTTCTTTCAATAAGAGTCAAGAGATAAGTGTGCACTTGGCAGCGCATCTCCAAAAGCAATTGGCAAGACAATACAGTCCAAGACCACAAGATAAAAGATAATAACGCAAGCACCAACGCCAGCAGCCAGGACGACAGACAGCCGCAAGACCTTGTGTCTAATGTCGATGTTGTGGGTTGTTATATCTATCGTGGATCATTTCGTTTTAAGGAATAGCCAATCAGCGTCTTCGATATGTAGGCCCTATTAAGCAGGTTACCTGATTGGTTGTAAGTTAGGTATAAATGTAATATAGTCATAATATGATAATATGAATAAGGAAAAGACATAAATTTACATTATTAAAGATGAAGTGCACTGTGTGACCTTCACAACCCTCCATCTTACAAAAGTAATTTTATAATAAAAATTAAAAATATGTGTGTTTGCAATCGTGCTTACATTTTAAATTATGCAGATAAAACCTGTTTTTGGTGTATGCATCATTTAATAAATAAAACCGTCAACCGTCAAATCTGGTGAGTCGTGAGATTAGTGACACGAGTTAAGAGGGACGAGTCACGGAGAGCGCTAGCTCGCAGCAGTAGAAAAAGACATGGATATACGAAAATGGTTAAGAAAAGGAAAAAGGTTGTGGTTGTGGTTGCAGTTGTGGTTGTGGTCAGCACCCGCCGTGGTCGGCTGCTTTGTACTTCTGATGTTTAAGTTAAATGTTGTGTTTGGTGCTTTGCATATCCTATATCTAGTGCTTTGTGCATAACCTTACCTCTGTGTAATTGACTGCTTTAAATGTGGACCTTGTGGTATCTTCAGGCTGGTCATATTTGCTGTTGATAGTGTAACATGATGATCGCAGATCATAGCCTACTGTATCTTATTTGAAAGTGCACTGATTCTGGTGCCAACCTCCCCCGTTTAGTCATTGTACCTCTGGTATATTAATTTTCTAATGCCAATTCTTGACAACACCTTGTATAAGTGCACCTGAATTGGTGCCAATTGTCTAATCATTGAATATCTGCATTGTGAATGTGCCAGTTTGTTGCGGCTCTCCTGCATTCGAATAATTTTAGGCCAAAAACATCGGAACATATTAAATCGAGCTGAGATCAATTTGTGAGTATGCGACGGCAACCTCAGTGTAGATGCATCAATGCTGCATGAATACAACAGCATACCGGGTTATCAAAAATATTAAATATTATAATTGTGCCCCCCATCCAGTTCATATGTCCCCCTTAATACTGAGCCCTGGCGAATGGCCTGCTCTCACCTCTCTCAAAAACTCCCCCCTCACCTTTCCCTCACCATTCATCCCCCTCACTCATCCTTCCTAAAGTTACCCCCCCATCCCATCCACAAAGCTGACCTCCTCCCACTGCCCTCTCACCTCCATCTCTTCACTCCACCTCCTCAAATCCTCAATTGCCTTCTTCCCCCTCTCTTGTCCCCCCTCTCCCCCAGCACGACAGAGCCTTTTCTCCTCCTCATTCAGCCCCCTCCCCTAGCTATTCTGCAATCCCCCACACTCTTTCAAGAACGCTCCTTAACCTCCCCTCCTCACCCCTTGTCCCACCCTTCCCCTCCCCCCCACCCCCTGCACCCAAAATCTCCTCCCCTACCTTTTCATTAAAAGTATGGACCTCAAATATGCGGGGCCTCCGCTCAAACCTTTCAGATCGTTCCATACAGGTTGCCACTGACAATCAGACATAATCTGCCTAACAGAAACTTTCCTCCCTCAAGACATGACTGACTCCCAAGTATCTCTCCCTGGTTACTCCCTCCTCCGGTTTGACAGACCTGAGCCTCGTCCTGGTGGAGGAGTTGCTCTCTTCATCAAAGACTCTATTCCTCACTCTCCATGTACTGCTCTCACTCCCCCACACCCCCAGGAATACCTCTGGCTACGGCTTCCCCTCCACTCCCACCTCATGTTTATAGGTGTACTGTACCGTCCACCGAACAGTGATGACTCCATCTGCACCTCACTATCAGAAAACATGGACCAAGTTCTATCTTCTCATCCAAACTCTCTCTTCCTCATAGGTGGCAACTTCAATTGTCATCATGCCAGTTGGCTTGGTGTGGGTACCTCTCTCACCTGTCATGGCACTTCAGCAAAAGCTTTCTGCGACTCATTGGGACTGACTCAATCGGTCAACTTCCCTACCCGGAACTCAACCAATGGTACTCCATCTCTTCTGGATCTGATTTTGACAAATTTCCCTGACAATATCTGCTGCTCTTTCTCCGCTCCAATCGGTTCTTCTGACCACGTCCTTGTCAAAGTGGACATCTCTCTGGCTGTTAACAGAGAACCTCCTCACCGCTGTCGAGTCTGGTATTTCACTCAAGCCGACTGGCAGGGTCTCCAAGCAGCCCTCAAACTTACAGACTGGTCTCCTATCACTACTTTCTCCAACATCAACTCATCCTGGGAATTCTTTCAAAGAAACTTACTCTCCCTCATGCACAGATTTATCCCCTCTCGTCTTCAGTTATCCTACCCTTCCTCCCACCCTTGGTTCACTGAAGCTTGTGGTGAGGCAGTTGTCCTGAAACAACTTGCCTTTGCCTCATGGAAAGCAAACCCAATTGAGGGCAATCTCATTTCCTTCCAGAAAGCTTGGAACAAGTGTGTATCTACCCTCAGGAGAGCCAGAAAGCAACATCTTTCTCATCTCAAGTCTTAACTCTCAAACCTCTCTCCCTCCTCAAAATCCTGGTGGCGTCTAATCAAATCTGTTTCTGGTGTATGTTCCCCCTCCATCCCCTCCCTTACATCAAATGGCTGCACTGCTGATACCGCACGTGAAAAAGCTGAATGTCTAAACTCGGTGTTTGCAGCTAAATCTTGTGTCCAAAACCCATCACATTCTCTACCCACCTTACCCAATCGCACCCAACTGTCCCTAGGCTCTGTGTCCTTTTCTCCTGACAAGGTGGAGAGCTTGCTTTCAAACCTCGAGTCAGATTCTGCAACCAGTCCAGACGGCATCAGCCCACGTGTCCTCAAAGCCTGCTCTTCTGCTCTTGCTCACCCTCTCTCTGTTCTATTCACCCTCTCATTTGCTCGAGGCCATCTGCCATCTGCTTGGAAATCAGCAAATATTACTGCCCTGCATAAAAAAGGTGCAAAAACAGATCCTTGCAACTACAGACCAATCAGCCTTCTCACAATCATCAGCGACGTTATGGAATCCATCGTCGCTTCAGACATCAAATCCTTCCTCTTCTCCAATGGCTTGATTTCTGATCATCAATTTGGTTTCAGACCAGGTCACTCTACCCTGGATATGCTGCTTCTGCTCTCCCAACAATGGATGGAAGCCCTCAATGCCAGACAGGAAATCCGAGCCGTATCCCTGGACATATCACGTGTTTTTGACACAGTCGGGCACCCTGCCAAACTCTCTTCCTATGGTATCCAAGGCCATCTCCACTCATGGCTCGCAGACTTCCTCTCCTGTCGCAGTCACCGTGTGGCCCTAAATGGAGTTATTTCGTGCCCCCCCTTCCTGTCCAGGCTGGAGTTCCTCAAGGTAGCATTCTGGGCCCTGTTCTTTTTCTGATTTTCATCAATGATCTCTCCGACTCTCTGGAAAATCCTCGATATCTCTTTGCTGATGACTCCACCCTCTGCCACACCATCGGTCATCCCTCAGACCGGCAAGCAGCAGCTTCTTCGCTCACTACAGATCTGGATAAAAATCACAAACTGGTCCAACACGTGGAACATGTCTTTCAATCCAGACAAATCTCACACTCTCACTATGTCTCTTCGAAAGGACCGTTTAGAAAACCCCCCCATCCACTTTCTCAACAATCCTCTGGAAGATGTCCTTTCTTTCAAGCTTCTGGGTCTCACTATCTGCCATGACCTTTCCTGGGAAAGCCACATTTCAAATCTCGCCTCCAAAGCCAGTGGCCGACTGGGAATCCTCCGTCGTGCAAAGTCCTTCCTCAGCCCACCTGAGCTCCTGACCACTTACAAAGCTTTTTGTCCACGTGTCCTCAAAGCCTGATGGAGTACTGCTCTCCCCTCTGGGCTAGTGCTCCTGCCTCCCACCTTTCTCGGCTTCACGCTGTAGAAACCAAGGCATTTCGGATCATTGGCATCTCCCGCAATGAGGCTGAGACTTTGGGTCTCTCACTCAATCACCGCAGGTTGGTCGGTGGTCTTTCTGTCTTCTACCGTCTACTCTCCAGTCTCGCCCCCCCTGCTCTCTCTGCGATTTGTCCCCACCATATTGCCACAGGGCACTCAAGGTTCGCCAACAATCCCCTTCTGGTAAAACTACCAAAATCACGAATCACTGCTCACCTTCACTCTTTCATTCCTCTTTTTTTCCCACCTTTGGAATAAACTCACACATTCTCTTCAATCCCATTCTTCCTTCCAGGCCTTCAAAACAGCTGTTCACCACCACCTCTTATCATCCCCCATCCAAATCCTCGATCTTTTCTATCCCCGATAATCCACCCAAGTCCACCTCCTTCCAATTCCCTGCTTTCCTTCCTGAAAGTCCCTGTAATGTCCATCTTGTATTCCCCATGTTCCCCATCCCATCCCTCTCCCTTCCACAGATCTCCTAATGTCTCTGTTCCCCACTGTTTTGTCCTTCCCACTCCCTCCCCTCTTGTCCCATGCCCCTCTTGATGTGTGTTGTGTTTGCTCTCATATGAGCCTCGACAAGGTATACAAAAAAAAACAATTAAAAAAAAAATCACCGTCTTCCCTCCTTCCCCTCGCCCCACCAGATCACACATCTTCCAGGAACATCACACTTGGTTCTCTCCCTAACTCTAGGTTGGATTCTCACCTTCATTCCTTCCTCATACTTTTTTCTCTTCTGTGGAACAAACTCCTTGTATCCATTGTCTCTTGTTATTCCTTCCAGTCTATCATTCCCACTGTCCATCATTGCCTCACGGTTTCTCCTATACCCATTGCCAATCTCTTCTACTCCTGATGACCCGCGAACTTATTTTCCTCAATGCCAGTCCTTTCATATTGTAATACTAGCTGATGTACTCAGTGTTGCCCAGGGAAAGTCAATGAAATAATTTGATAATTAAATTTGTGTTGTTGACAACAAATCACTGCAACCTCAACATACGATCTTCCCAAAACGCATTACTCGATCACTCCCGGGAATGCTATAAGAGGATAAGACCTGACTGCTCACGAGGAGCTCGCCTTGTTCACCAACTGGCTGGGAAACAAGTCGTCGGAGCATGTGAGGAGAATGAGGTCGATGCACGTTAACAACCCCAAAGCAAGACTGAAAATGGTCTGGGAAAGGTTCAAAGAGTGTTATGACTCCCCTGAGGTCATTGAGAGGGCTCTTTTCAAGAATATTGAGACCTTCCCAAAAATTACTTACAAAGATCATCAAAAGCTGCGAGAGCTTGGAGATCTGCTGCTGTAACTGAAGTCTGCCAAGGCAGAGGGCCACCTCCTGGGCCTCACCTACCTGGACACAGTTCAATGTGTAAACCCCATTGTGGAGAAGCTGCCCCACAGCTTACAAGAGAAGTGGATGTTCCAAGGTTCAAAGTATAAAGAAGCAAACAACATCGCCTTTCCTCCTTTCTCTTTCTTTTCAAGTTTCATCAGCAGCCAAGCAAAGATGAGGAACGACCCCAGCTTTGCCCCTCTACATCCAGCTCAAGTCACCAAAAGATGGAGAAGCTAACTACGAGATATGGCAACTCAAGCACACATATCTATTTGTACAAAACGGTAGTACCTTACACATCCACACACCCTTAAGCAGACAGCACAAGCAGGAAAATTGAGGATCCCAACAGGCAATGTCCGATCCACAACAAGCCTCATCCTCTCAAGAAGTGCCAAGACTTCAGAGATAAGGCCCTTAAAGACCACAAAGCCTTTCGCAAGGAGCATTTTCTATAGGTGCTGTGCCTCTACAATTCACCTTGTGAGAAACTGCAAGACATCCGTTAAATGTGCAGAGCGCAATAGCGAAAAACACATCACGGCTCTCCACCCAGGTCTGGCCCCCTGGGCCTCAAAGGCCTCTACCCTTGCCTCAAATCACAATGGGGAAGAGGATGAAGGCACATCTTCACCTGCAGACACCTCCAAGTGTATTGAGGTCTGTGGAGAAGGCCTCAGTGGAAGATGCTGCTCCAAGATATGCTGAGTTAAAGTGTATCCCAAGAGACATCCTGGGAAGCCTGTGAGGGTGTATGCAATCTTGGATGATCAAAGCAACAGATCATTAGCCAAGTCAGAGTTCTTTGATCTGTTTAACATCAAAGGGAATGTCTCTCTATACACTCTGAAAACATGGGCTGGGGTAACTGAGACTGCAGGGAAAAGAGCTACCTGGTGGAGTCTGTGGATGGAAAGACAAGTCTGACTCTCACCACCCTCATTGAGTGCAACCAGATTCCAGATGATAGGATGGAGATTCCTACCCCTGAAGCTGCATGCCGTCACCCCCATTTGAGGTTAGTGGCCAATCATATCCCAGCACTGGACCCTGATGCTCAGATCCTCCTTCTGCTGGGAAGAGACATTCTAAGGGTTCCCAAGGTACGTGGGTAGCACAATGGCCGCCACAATGCTCCTTACGCCCAGAGGCTTGACCTAGGATGAGTTATCGTAGGTGATGTTTGCCTGGGCAATGCTCACAAGCCAGTCACTGTGAACACCTCCAATACAAGTGTGCTTGAAAATGGGCACACATCCCTCTTCAGCGCATGACCCAACCACATTCACGTGAAGGAGAAATTCAGCTGCAAAGGTGAACAACAAGGCTGTTCTCAACAGACATTCATGGACATTCCGAAGCAAGGCGTGGTTGACGACAACCTTGGAAGTATGCTCCTCAATAGAACAAAGGATGATGACAAGTTGGCCCTCTCCACCGAGTACAAAGTCTTCCAAAAGACTATAGATGAAGAGTTCTTCAAGGTCAACTCAAACAGCTGGGTCGTCCCACTTCCATTCCGTACACCCAGACGTCGGCAAAGACTTACTGCAGCATTGCGAAGGATTCGGAAGGTGTTTTGCCAAACTTGGCAAGAAACTTCAGATTGGCTCTCTGCTCACGACTCATAGCGCGATGATTCAGACGAGACAATGTGTAAAGCACGACCTGTAAAAAAATCACACAATGAGCGCAGTCAACCTCATACATATTGCTGGAATGTTGAAAAAGACTGTGGCGCAACCTGTTCATTCAAGTTGTGTAAGTGGAGCACACAGGGGGCTCAGTCCCGTTACTTTTAAGACGGACCTTGTATGTCCACTGTCTCTCCAGTTAGACCATCCTCTCGGCTCTTCTCGTGCCACGCTTCTAAAATCAACCTGTGTCGTTTGTTCGTTGTAGTGTCGAGGACACAGGTCCCATCAAAGTCAAATTTATTCCTAGATTGCAGGCAATGACATGCTATGGCTAACTGGGTCACCTTTCCAAGCCCAATTGCTCTGTCATGTTGATCTCGCTGTTGTTTTAAGTTTCTTCCAGTTTCACCAATATAGAATTGGTCACAGTCTTTGCATGATGAATGGTAAACTACAACATATTTATCACCAGTTGGTATTGGGTCCTTTAGTTTTGAAATGACATTACGGATGGTGTGTAGAGGCTTGTCGGCTACACCAATCCATGCATCACGTACTATCCTGCCAATCCTTTCAGAAAGGCCTGGGTAGTATGGCAGTACACAGTGCCCAAGTGTGTCTGTCTCCTTCCATTCTATCTGCTTTGGTTCTTCCAAGGTGGGGAGTATCCCCTTGCTGTACCCATTAAAGAGCAGGACTCCTCTCACTAATCTGATTTCTTTAATTGCCTTGGCTTTGGATGACTGCATCCATGCCCGAGCTGCTGAGGTCCGTGCTGCACTGCATTTGTGGGAGATTGGGTTGCAGCCGTTAAAATCCAGTAATCTGCTGGTGTGGGTTAGTTTCCTGTAAACGAAAGTATTTGGGGAGCCGTCAGGCTTACGGTGAACCTCCACATCCAAAAATGCCAATTTTCTTTCTTTTTAAATTTCGATTGTGAAGTTAATGTTGGGGAATACCTGGCCAAGTTGTCCCAGTAGGTGGTCTGCCATGTTTGTATGCACAATGACGAAGGTATCATCTACATATCTGTTCCAGGACCGTGGGAGCCAATTCTCATCAGGTCAGGTATGGGAGCATGTGCCAGAACAGCACGTCGCTGCGTCCACTTTCCGCCGGTACTCCAGGGGCCTCTGTCTGGCCATCCCCCAGGCAGATGCCAGGCCCATCCCCATCTCCTTGAGATGATGGTCAACCTGTTGCAACCATGAGGCACGTGTTCGGCCCACTGGCCTCCTCCACTCATGAGACTCCCTCGCTGAGAGAATCTGGTGAGCAGGATCAGAGTCAGGAAAACGAGCCACATGTCCATACAGCCGCAACTGATGCTCACGGACTATGCAGGTAACAAATCTCATCCGAGTCTCTCTCAGCAACCGCTCGTTGGACACAAAATCCGACCAGCGATAGCCAAGGATTCTCCGAAGAGACCTGGTACCAAAGGAATTAAGTCTCCGTCTCAGATCCTTGGTCAGAGTCCAAGTCTCGCACCCATAGAGCAAGACTGGAAGTACCAAACACCTGAAGACTCGGACTTTCGTCCTCCCGCACAGGTACCGGCAGCGCCACACCCCATGATCCAGTGAATCCATGACTCCCCAGGCCCGACCCAGACGTCTATTGACCTCTGACTCGCAGCCAGCAGAGACATGAATATCACTGCCAAGGTAAGTGAATCTCTCCACGACCTCAACATCCTCACCACAAACAGACACAGACAGGACAGCAGCATCCAAGATGTCACCGAAAGCCTGGATCTTAGTTTTGACCCAAGAAACCCGTAATCCCAATGGCTCCGACTCCTCATTCAGCACCTCGAGGGCCCCCAAGAGGATGTCTAAAGTCTCCGCAAAGATGACGGCATCATCTGCAAAGTCAAGGTCCGAGATCTTGACATTCCCAAATGACGCACCGCAACTTGATCTCTCTGACATCCTCCCTAGAATCCAGTCCATACAAGTGCTGAAAAGTGTGGGGGCAAGTACACATCCCTGACAAACTCCAGTAACAACTGGAAATAAGTCAGAGATGGTACCACCACACTTCACAGCACTCTCAGTACCAGAGTAGAGTTCAGACATCAGATCGATCAGTTTTGGTGGCACCCCACGAAGACCAAGAATCCTCCAGAGGACATCCCGATTCACTGAATCGAACGCTTTACAGAGATCAACATAGGCTGCAAGCAGCCCCTGCCGAAACTCTCGTCTGCGTTCGGTGAGGACATGAAGTGCAAGGATACGGTCAATCGTTGACCTCTTTGGTGTAAAGCCTGACTGCTCTGGAAGCTGGTGCTCAAGCAGATGGTGGCGAACCCTATCGAGAATTATCCGAGCAAAGACCTTGCCCGGCACTGAGAGCAGCGTCACCCCTCGGTAGTTGTTGCAGTCTTGGCGATCACCCTTCCCTTTCCAGAGAGGGACAACAAGGCCCATCTTCCTGTCAGTTGGGATGATGCCTGTGTTCCAGGCAGAGCACAAAACTGCATGCAACGACACGAGTGCAGCATTTCCACCAGCCTTGAGAAGTTCGGCATGGATGCCACAGAGCCCTGGAGCTTTGCCCCGTTTCAACTGGTTCACCGCAGCCCGTGTTTCCACAAGCGTAGGTGGACCACAGTTGATTCGAGGGTCAGCAACAGGGATTGTAACACCCTTGACGTCCAACTCGACAGTTGGGGGATCAGCCTGGTACAACCGCTCAAAGTAGCCGGCCCAGCGGGCCTTCACTTCAGACTCCTCTGTCAAGAGCCTACCACTCTCTGCTCGAACTGCAGTGCTCCGAGGGATGGGCTTGGATGAACGTAATGCGCGAATTCCCCTGTAAGCGGGACGAGAATCACCTGTCCACAGGTGATGCTCTACCCCCTCACAGATTCCTCGCACATAGGCCTCCTTGTCCACCCTCAGTGCACGTACAGTTTTACACCTCAGCTCCCTGAACAGCTCAGCTCTGCCATTCAGCCTGGCCCTGCGACTCTGGTCAATGGTATCCAGTGTCCATTGAGAGACAAAATTCTTCTTTGCCCTGCGGTGAGCTCCAAGGCATCCACCGGCAACATCAAGGACGGTGGTCTTGAAGGCGCTCCACAACTCTTCAGGACCCCCAAAGCACCCAGACCCCCCAAGTGTCCACTCAGCCTGTTCGCAAACTCCTCAGCTACTCTCTCATCCCTGAGCTTGGCAACATCCAGCCTCGGCTGGGATGGTACCATTCTCCAGGATTTAAGGTGCAGCTTTAGAGTTGCTACAACAAGCCTGTGGTCAGTATTGAGGAACTGAGCACTCCGGTAGACCCTGCAGTTCTGGATCATCCTCCAATGACCGTCAATGAGGACATGGTCAATCTCCTTTGCCACACCGCCAGCGTTGGAATACCAAGTCCAGCGATGAGCTTGTGGGCGCTGAAACCATGAACCAGCCACCCTAAGTCCATGACTTCTTGCAAAGTCAAGGAACTTAGTGCCATTCTGGTTCATAGTTCCTGACCCATGGGGACCAACACACACCTCATAACCGTCCCTATCAGTTCCAGTCGATGCATTGAAATCCCCCAAGACTAGAAGTGTATCTCGTCTGGGGCACTGATCAACCACAGACTCGAGTGTGGCGTAGAATGCATCTTTCACGGTGAGATCACTCGCCTCAGTCGGAGCATAAACAGAGACCAGGGAAATGACACCTAAGGAGTGACGAATCCTTAATCTCATAATACGCTCGTTGACCGGTGTTACCTCAATTATCATTGGGGTCAGCTTATTGGACACAGCTACAGCAACTCCTTGGGTATGGTAACCATCAGAGCGACCAGACCAATAGTAGGTGTAACCACCCACCATTATCTCGCCGCAATCCGGTCTCCGAACCTCAGAGAGAGCTGCAATCCCGATGTCCAAACGCTTGAGCTCAGATGATAACAGAGACAGGTGATCATCCTCTCTTAGGGATAGGACATTCCAGGCACCCACCCGAAGGGACCGCCTCAGGTTAACCCAAGGAGACCGCCGTCTGGTGGACGACACCTCAGCACCACTCCGACACACTCTCCCGCAATCTGACCCAGGGATGTTACCCCGTGGTTTCCCTCCTATCAAAGATTGGGGGTCCCGAAGGCTTTGCCCCAATCCCGTCATCCGGTGAGCTGCCCTGCGAAGGGAAGCTGCACAGGAGGTACTCCCACGGAGTGGGTTTTCAGATTTTTTTGCGTTTTTGCGTTTTGCGGAATGAAGGGTTTTACGGTGGCCGGAGTGCAAATCCTGCCACCAACCTCCTCATAAGAAGTGACCCAACTGCAGGAGGACGTCCGCAGACACAGTTGGGCACTAGATATGGATGGCCGTTGGCTCACAAGGAGCTCCTCCGCCCTTTGACAGGTTTTGTTTTTAATCCTGCTATCTCAGGATTAAATCTCAGGAGACTCAAATATCCTTCCTTCAAGTTCCTCCATCACCAAATTAGCTACAACAGCAGAGACCGGTGAACCCTTAGCTGTGCCAAATATTTGTCGGTAGTGTGCACTGTCATAGATGAAGGTCGTGCTGTTCAGACACATCTCCAGCAAGCTCACAACATCCTCAGGTGTTAGTTTGCTGTTTTGACAAGCCATTTTCCAATCGTTATAAATGTTCAACCGGTCGAGTGTGTTGCTCACCACTAGATCGACTTGGAAGTTGGTGAAAAGGGAAACCACATCGAAAGATACTATCGTCGCATCATCTTGGATTCTAACCTCTCTTATCCTTTGGACAAATTAACCACTATTCTTAACCGTTTTATCAGTCTTTCCTACAAGTCTGCCAATGACATGTGCTAGAAAGCCTGACAATTGGTAAAATGGTGCATTGACGAGGACACAATGAGTCTCAGTGGGACATTGTCTTTGTGGATCTTGGGAAGACCATACAATCTGGGTGCTGAATCATTGCTGCAGTAAAGCCAGTTGTAGTCCTGGTTGCCCAGCCTACCTGCTCGTTTTAGCATGGATTCAAGGACCGTTGCTGCTTTGGAGTTGCGTCATCAGGTAATTACCTTCGCATTCTGCGAAAGGTTATGTTTTGGTCGGCGTGTATTTATTTATTTATTTATTTATTTATTTGTAATCTGGTGATTCGTATAACTCAAAAAGTATTAAACCGAATTGCATGAAATTTGGTGGGATGATTGGTTATTATCCAGGAAGCATTCGATTAGATTTTGGGATCGTTAGGGTCAAAGGTCAAGGTCAAGGTCACGAAAAGGTCAAAATCGTCTTTTTACGATAACACGGTCAATTTTTATTCAATTTGCATGCAACTAACGCCAAAATGTTCAGGATTCAACGCCTCATCTTGTGATATGCAATATGACACAATGACGCCCATACTCTTGTTACCGGTTAGGGGTCAAAGGTCAGGGGGGTCACGACCTTGAAAAATATGCGGTTTTTGTCATAACGCAGTCAATTCTTGTCTGCTTTACATGAACCCAGCACCAAAATGTTCAGAATTTATGTTGTCCCAATCCCAATTTATGTTGTGACATTAATGCCCAATCTTGTGACACAATGACGTCATAACACACGTCACCGGTTGGGGTAAAATGTCGGGGGGGGGGGGGTCACGCCCTTGAAAAATATGCGGTTTTCGGCATAACTCAGTCAATTCTTATTCGATTTGCATGAAACCAGAATCAAACGAGATTACCTTCTCTTGTTGAAACGTTGTATTCACCGAGCTTGCGAGTGAAGACTCACCAAAACGACGTGAGTTGATTGTTGTTTAGTCCGTAGCCCCCGAAAGTCGGGGGGGGTCATGACTATAGATATGTGGTTTGTGTCATAAGACCATTCATATGAAACCAGTTCGCCACACTCATACCAAGAACAAAAAAGTAGTGGCGGCGAAGGTATGCGCTGTACGAGTGCCCGTTCTAGTTTTTGATGTTTTACCATCTTCCAGCAGTGATATGATTTCACCATGGTAAGGTCCTCCTCTATTACTGTCACTGCCCTGCCCTTGTCTGCTGGTGCAAAAATCAAATCAGTCCTGTTTCTCAGACTGCCGAATGCATTGAATAAAATGTTCTGAGTTTTTAACGTAGTGTTGGGTTTTTCCAACAAGTGGTTGAAGGATCTTCGCTGCGTGCTTCGCTAGATTATAAGTTGGTGAGCCCCGTGTTGAAATGATGGACCGAAGTGGAACATCTGGTTTGTGAATGTTCGGTTGTCCAAATAAAACTGGACATACTGAAGATGATGTGCGAAGTTTAAAAACTCAGATCATGTTATTCAATGCATTCAGGAGCAGTTTGACATTCTTCACTCTGACATTCTCATTGGTTTTGTTGTGGAAGCACTTTTTTTTTTTTACCAACATCCATGTTCCAGAGGCCTGCCTTATCATCAAACGTTGTCTACAAGAAGACTTCACCCTGAAGAAATGTAACAGTTTATCACCAGAACAAATTCATGAACTTCTTATGTGTCTCAATTCTACGTCTTTCAAATGGCAAGATTCATTCTACCAGCAAAAGGAAGGCGCTGCTATGGGTTCTCCACTCTCACCCACAGTGGCAAACCTCTTTATGGAAGAATTTGCATGCTCAGCCCTCCTCTCAGCACCATTTCAACCTTCGCCTTGGCTACGTTATGTTGATGACATCTTTGTTATATGTCAATATGACAACATAGATCTCAATACATTTCTTCAGCACCTTAACAATCATCATTGTGACATCAAGTTCACCATGCAAGTCGAGCAACAATAGTCCATTTATTTTCTTGACATCCTTATTACCAAGGCTCCTAATGGCAAACCCTCTCACAAAGTATACAGGAAACCAACTCATTCGGATTGCTATCTCAACTACCGCTCTTTTCTTCATCCTTCAACTTTCCAATCTGTGAGCAGCACTCTTGTTCGTTGTGCCTACACCTTCAGAGACAAGTATAATCTGCATCGCGAACTTTGTCACATCGTGAATGTCCTTAAATTCAATGGTTATCCTGCTCACAAGATCATCACTAAACCACCAAGAGCTCATGATCCAACACCAGAAGCTAGAGCACATGCTACTCTTCCCTTCATTGGACGTACATCACACCATATACAATGGATTTTGAAGTGCTAATATAAAAGTATGCCATTGCTCAACAAATAAGCTTGAATGTATTCTTCACACTCATAAGGACAGAAGGTTTCTTAACCACCATCCAGGTGTTTACCGCATCCCGTGTGAATGCGGAAAAGTTTACATTGGTGAAACTGGCAGGGCGCTCACCACAAGATTCAAAGAACATCAGGCACATAATAGAAGATGGGAAGGGAAAAAAAATCAGAAATTGTCAATCATGCACAGACTAATAATCATTGCATATTATGGTCAGATAGCAGAATTATCACATCCAGCAGTCATTGGCACACAAGGAGAATCGGAGAAGCTATGGAAATATACTTTCTTTTTGCTTTGGAGTTATTATATATATATATATATATATATATATATATATATATATATATATATATATATATATATATATATATATATGTACATCTAAAAAGTAATGGGACTGAATTCAGAGAAATTTTATTCCAAAAAATATATTGAAATCACAGCTTGTCCCCTTCAAATAGTTTCCCCCCAGTCTCACACACTTCTCCATCCTCTTCTTCCATGCTTCGATGCACCCTCGGAAGGCTTCTTCTGGAATCCTCCGGAGCTCCATCGTCACGGCCCTTTTGATGGCCTCCACATCAGGAAATCTGGTCCCCTTGATCACCCCCTTGAGCTTGCGCAATAGGAAAAAAATCACAAGGGGCCAAGTCTGGCGAATATGGGGCTTGCTCCAGAGTTGGCACGTTCCTCTCTGCCAGAAACTGTCGGATGCTCAGGGCGCTGTGAGCAGGGGCGTTGTCATGGTGGAGCACCCCAGCGATGTTCTCCCACAGATCCATCCTCTTGTCCCGGACTGATCTCGTGAGGTGCCGGAGGATCTCCTTGTACACGTATTGATTAACTGTTTGACCCTGTGGTAGAAACTCGAAGTGGACGATGCCCTTGATGTCAAAAAATGTGATGAGCATCACCTTGACCTTCGACTTCAACATCCTTGCTTTCTTTGGTCTTGGTGATGCCGCACTTTTCCACTGATGACTCTGCCATTTGGTCTCAGGATCGTATTCGAATATCCACGATTCATTGCCAGTAATGACTCTCCCGAGCAGGTCTGGATCGTCCTCAAGGCGCTCCATAATGTCTTGACAGACAGTGACTCTTTGCTGTTTCTGGTCCTCGGACAACAGCTTGGGACCATCTTTGCCCACACCTTGTTCATTTTGAGATTTTCAGTGATGATGCTCCAGACAGTGTCCTTGTTCATGGAAAGTTCCTCAGCAATTATCCGCACTGTGAGTCGACGATCTGCGTGCACCATCTGCTTCACACACTCGATGTTGTCCACCGTTCTGCTCGTTGAAGGTCTTCCAGACCGTGGATCGTCTTCAACCTCCTCCCGTCCCTCTTTGAACCTCTTGTGCCATTCAAATGCACATGCACATGACATTGTTTCTTCCCCGTAGACTGGCTGCAGTATTGTGAAGGATTCGGAAGGTGTTTTGCCAAACTTGGCAAGAAACTTCAGATTGGCTCTCTTCTCACGACTCATAGCGCGATGATTCAGACTAGACAACGTGTAAAGCACGACCTGTAAAAAATCACACAATGAGCGCAGTCAACCATCACCAATCATATATATATATATATATATATATATATATATATATATATATATATATATATATATATATATATATATATATATTATATATATATTATATATATATATATATATATTATATATATATTATATATATATATATATATATATATATATATATATATATATACACATATACATATATATACATATATATATATATATATATATATATATATATATATATATACACATATACACATATATATATATATATATATATATATATATATATATATATATATATATATATATATATATACACATATACATATATATATATATATATATATATATATATATATATATATATATATATATATATATATATTGCTGGAATGTTGCGAAAGACTGTAACACAACCTGTCCATTCAAGTTGTGTAAGTGGAGCACACAGCAGGCTCAGTCCCATTACTTTTTAGACGGACCTCATATTTGTGATGTAAATACTTTTGTTTTTATGACAAAAGTTTTGTGTGTTCATAATTTATATTTATACTGATTGTGTGTTTATTATGTTCATTTATCAGGTTCTTTGGAGGGGGTAACAGGATTTTGTAAACACCTTGTGGATTATTGGCCAAGAAACATTGTAAAAGTGTTACTTTAGAAGTGGATTTTATTGTTATTCATCGAATGGATGCTGGTGAATGTACTGTTGATGTTTCTGGGTTAAATATTCCCCGGTATATAAATATGGTACCGTTCAGGAAGATGTACCACCAACTTTGACCGCTTTCTGAAGAGGTTTATTTGTATTTAAATGTCTGGCAATTGTTTTGTACTTATTCATACGTATGGGCACTTGAATATAACTGTTATTAATAATAATAATAAAATGTTTCAGCACGATACAGTGATTATAAAAAAATTAAAAAAAATACAATGCAAAAAAACGAACTTTTTTCTTTAAAGTTTTCATCATTTTTTTGGGGGGGGGGGGGGGTTGGCCTAAAACACTCCGTGGTACTCACTGATGAACCTCTGAAAGTTTGACAAAAAATCCATTCAGCCATCTTTGAGAAAAAGTCGACACAGACAGACAAATGGCTCTGTTGGAGTATGCAAGAATTGTCCGTTTTTATCCGCCTCTTCCTCCTGTCCTTCTTTCAGTCCGTCAATTGACTGCCCTCTGTCGTTTAACTCTTCTTTGAGCCTTGACATCGGTTTTGTTTTTCCATGTGCTGCTGCAAAGTTGTATAATCACACAGACCTACTGACACCTGCAATTGTTTCCTCTGGTGGTTGTCATTGTGCTCGTATTAGAGAAAACTCTGATAATCCTTTGTTGGCATTAGAAGGCTGGTGGGCCTGACAAGGTAAATCTCCTATTTGTCAATTTAGCAAGACACTAATGTGATCCCCCATTAAGCAGAAAAGGCGTATGATCAGAGCCTTTTGTCAACAGCAAACTGCGCTCAGTTGGACGTGTTGCACAACTGACTGCAGGAAGCTTCAAACAACCAGGTCATGAAGCCTGCAAAAAATGTTTGGAGCACCAAACATATTCCACTTGAAAATTTATCATGCAGCCATTTCTGATCTGACAGCATCATGCTGTACTCGTTCAGACATAGCTGTTGATTACTTGGCTGATGTCAAGTTGTGTCATTGGTGACTAAAGCATCCGACACGATGGTTCAGAGGTAGCACATCTACCTCTGAGCTGTCTAGTCTGGGTTTGATTCTCACATGGACTACAACCTGTCAGATTGGTGGTCTGCAGGTGGGGTGCTGCATTATGAAATGCACCATTCCTCGGATGCACATTCGTTTGGAGGCTCACCGTCTGGACTGTTGATGGTGCACTTTAAATATTCAGCAGTTGAAAAGTGATATGTTGAACTCAAATTTAAAGATGTGCAATTCAGATTTTTAAGGCAGCAGTGCTATTTTGGCATTCAGTATTCCGATTATTTTTTAGCATGCACCATTCCGTTTTACACTCTTTGGTTTCAATATGCAGTCTCATATAATAGCATGGTGATACATGCCTACTGCATCATATCCATCCTGACCTATAGTGGGGCAACTTAGCATAACAATTGTGCATTTTGTGAGGAAAGCACCAAATTTGGCACACTAGTAGCCTAACATATTATGAACAGATTTGGATATTGGGCCATCTCAAATTCAGCCGCTGATGGCTGTGGCAGCCATTTTCCACTGCCATCAAAAATTTTGAGATGGCCCAACATCCAAATATGTTCATAATATGATAGGCTACTCGTGTGCCAAATTTGGTGCTTTCCTCACAAAATGCACAATTGTAATGCGATATTTAGCTAAGTTGCCCCCACTACTAGTATGTGTGTGTGTATCCGAGTTTGACTTTGACATAGTTATGTTGTTATTGTTGTGCAGAGTGGCCTGAAAGTCACTTTCCTCCTCTCCAGTAAAGTATTAATTCTTAAACTCTTTTAATATACAGGTTTTGTTGTGCAGTGCTTACAATAATTAATCTACAATTGCATGTATAAGCGATTTTCAGGCCACGCTGAACATTAGCAAGTATCTATTTTCCTTTGTCTGACCACCACTTCACTTTGCCTTTACACAATGCCACTCTAGAAGAGTTTGTAGCTTCTGTTCCTCCATCTACTGTGACCTATCCATCATTCGGATAAGGAGACTAATGTGGAGCAAATTCCTGACCCTGCCACCCCCAATCTACCCTTCTCGACCCTGCTTATATGTTCAATATCCTGAACGTTTGACCTATAGGTCTTTTGCCTGATGATGTCGTGGGCAATTAAAAATGAAAAATATTCAGGATAAGTAAGTGAAAGATAATAATTGTATTACTGATGGTTTTTCTCAATGATGAGTGGACTCTTCAGACCGTATTCAAACTGGAAGCGGTTACTGCCAGAGTAGCATATATTATTAATGAGGCATGAATGTTCCATATTAACAATCTTAACAAGCAAGATACACTGGGAGTGGCCTACCTGTGACATTCCAAACACTTGAATTTGTTGCCGAAATAGTGCTACGAACAGTACTTCCTCCGATGACAGAGATATTCAGATGCGTATGTGAGATGAGTGAGGTAACTGTGGTTCAGTAGAATGCTGGTAAATGAGCAAGAGGGAGCCTCATCCTTCTGACCATGTGGGCATAAAATATCGTCTCCCCAATGGGAGAGGGGAAATGCCAGTGGCAGTGGGGAAGACTGGGCCATAAGGAAGCACAACACAGGCTCATTCCAAGTGAGTTGTGGCAAGGCCGCAGCTGGATTCAGTCGAGCGTGAGCATGGTTTCGATGCTTCAAAGGCCAGAGCTGAACTGAACTGTGCCAAAGGTGAGACCAGAGCGATGCTACAACGTGAACGGCTTTTCTGCCATTGGCTCAGCAATAGAGCTTGCGTGGGCCATCGCTGAGAGCAAGAACCAAACTATTTGTTTCTTCAGAGAACCGTGAGCCTTGTCATTCCCCTTTTCTCCCACATCTGTGCCATTTAGAAGTTGAAATGGAACTCACAATCAACCAACTTGTTCTTGTTGAAAGAAAAAAGATATTTATACATTGGGCTCACATTTTACTGTTCACATCTGTTGGTGGCCTTTAAGTGTGAAAGATTCAAGATCTCATTGCGGATATCTATCCTGTTGAGTCAAATTCTGTTAAATCAACACTTGCTTGTGTAATCATTGCATTTCTCCTGGTTGTGAAGAATGTAAGGATGGACCCGGTCGTTGGTGGACGTTAAGTATCCCACGGTGACTTTTGCGAAGACTAGGCGAGCATCCGCTAGGACCCTGGAACAAATTACAAATTCCTGCTCCCTTCAATCGAACGTCATGTCTGGCCGGCTGGTTCGTGAAAAACTTTGGCCAAAAACGTTCCCAGGTGGGAATAATTATGGCCATTGAGTGCAAGGAGAATGAAAGATGAAGTCTCGACAGGGCCAGTTTGATGGGGACACTGCCCAGAAATAAAAAATAAAAAACCTGAGAGCCTAAAGTATATAGTATCATATGAGGAGTGATTATTCAAAACCTGTCACTTCTGAGACCAATGTTTTCCCATATGTACATCAGTATGCAAACTGCTGACTGTCCTGCGTGACCTCCCACTTTCCTCATTTCCTCTACTTGCATCACCACCTCCTGTGAACTCCCACATGCAATCATCAGGAGCCACTCACTTCGCATGTCCGTGACCACTCTGTCCTTATCTAAGCAATAGGTCATCAACTTGAAAGGAATGTATTACATTAATTTGTCATGTTCTATTACGTTACCATGCAGGATATTTGTTAATATTGGGTAAAGTGGTTATTTGTAACAATTAGTCCTCTGAGCCAATATTCTCGTTAATCCTTCCCAAGTGCAGAGACATCTAGAGATAAAAAGGCCAATTGTGCAGCTGCTTATAATTATGATTCGACGTCACATGGTTTTCAGAATTAATTATTTTTCGTGTAACAACTTTGATTGTCACGTCATTGATAAACTTTGTACAACAGGTTTCTCTGCTCCTCCTTTGTAAGCAGCACAATGCTGCAGGTAGTATCATTGGCTGAGGGTGCGGCTGTGCCACTGATGCTGTGCCCCTATTACCAGTACACAAGTACTCAATCACTGAACTCAGAACGATGACAGGCTGAGTCAACCACACTTGGTGTTATTTCAATGGACGCCAGGGGCTCAAACTCAGGACCCAAAGATCCCAAGTCAGCCACTCGAACTGCAAAGCCAATGACAGGCTTCAACAGGTGCCTACGATGGCCCAGACTAACCAGGTCCAGTATTTCCTTGATATCGTATCCAATCATTACTGATGTCTTTGCACGGCATTTCCATTTGCAGGTTCACCAGGCGGCATTCTTTCATTCCTGAACATTTGTCACACTTTTGTGTTGTGGAGCTTTTACGTTTGGCATTTTTCTGATCGTCTGGACTCCATTACAATACTGTATTGGAAACATTTGTGGAAATGCAACCACACAAGCAATTGTCATGTAGGAATCACAAATTATTATTAACGTAAGGACAGGAGAAGGGGAAGGCACGTAGTCATACACAAGTGAAGGAAATAAAAGTCATCCTCAGAGTAGACTAGCATTATATATATATATATATATATATATATATATATATATATATATATATATATATATATATATATATATATATATATATATATATATATATATATATATATATATATATATATATATATATATGGACAGGTGGATCATCCCACTTTGAGGGTCATGAATGATCTAGCGGGGTCTTTATCAACTATCCAATAATGATAATAATATGAGTTCCCTTGCAAGGAACTTCAACGCAGGAGGAAGCTATTCAGCACGTCAAGCCTGTGAAACCGTTGCCAATCTATGGTTGTTTGTCCATGCTCTCTCTTTTCAAAAATTTAAGCATCAAGCAAGGAAGCAGCACCTACCATTTTTAAAGTCTTTTATATGACTCGCACAGGGTTTGCAACAGCGGCCTCTCAGACTCAGAGTGGATGCTCCAACCACCCTATCAAGAATTATCCGAGCAAAGACCTTTCCCGGCACTGAGAGCAGCATCACCCCTCGGTAGTTGGTGCAGTCCAGATGATCACCCTTCCCTTTCCAGAGAGGGACAACAAGGCCCCTCTTCCAGTCAGTTGGGATGATGCCTGTGTTCCAGGCAGAGCACAGAACTGCATGCAACGACATGAGTTCAGCATTTCAACCAGCCTTGAGAAGTTCAGCATAAATGTCACAGATCCCAGGAGCTTCACCCCATTTCAAATGGTTCACTGTAGCCTGTGTTTCCACAAACAAAGGTGGATCACAGTTGAGCCAACCACCCTCCACTCTAAATGCAGTACACCGTGGGACGTGCTTGGAGGAAAGCAATGAGTGAATTCCCCTGTAAACAGGATGAGAATCACTTGACCACAGGTGATGCTCCACCCCCTCACAGATTCCTCACACATAGGCCTCCTTGTCCACCCTCAGTGCACATCCAGTTTTACACCTCAGCTCCCTGAACAGCTCAGCCCTGGCATTAAGCCTGGCCCTCCGACTCTGGTCAATGGTATCCCGTGTCCCTTGAGAGAAGAAATTCTTCTTCACCCTGCAGTGTGTTCCAAGACATCCACCAATAACATCAAGGTTGATCGTCTTGAAGGTAATCCACAACTTATCAGGATTCCACAAAGCACCTGGACCCACCAAATCTTCAATCAGCCTGTTCACAAGCTCCTCAGCTACCCTCTCATCCTTGAGCTTGCCAACATCCAGCCTAGACTGGGATGGTACCATTCTCCCGGATTTAAGCTGCAACTTCAGAGTTGCTACAACAAGCCTGTGGTCGGTATTGAGGAACTGAGCACTCTGGTAGACCATTCATTTCTCGATCTTAGTGGTATTCTCGTTTACAGTTCCAGACCAACGGGGACCATCACATGTTTCATAACCATCCCTATCAGGTCCTGTCGATGCATTTAAATCCCCCAAGACGAGAAGAGTATCTCGCCTGGGGCACTGATCAACCACAGACTCGAGCTTGGCAGAGAATGCGTCCTTCACAGTGAGATCACTCACCTCAGATCACTTCACGGTGAGATCATTTGTCACTCAGGAGTGACAAATCCTTTTTCTCATAATACGCTCATTGACCGGTGTTACCTCAATTATCATTGGAGTCAGCTTATTGGACACAGCTACAGCAACTCATTGGGCATGGTAACCATCAGAGTGTCCAGACCAATAAATAGGTGTAACCACCCACCATGATCTCGCCACTATCCAGTCTCCGAACCTCAGAGAGTGCTGCAATATTGATGTTCAAACGCTTGAGCTCAGATGAAAATCCTGGCTTGATGATGTCCGACAGTATCTCCTCAACCACCCTGATTATCTCGCTGCAGATCAGCAGAAGGTCGACCTTTCTCATACCCCTGCTCTTGATGTAGGATTTTTCCCACTCATTATCCAGTCGGATCAGCAGCGACGTCGCTCGTCTTTGAATGGCTTGTTGATGGATAAATTGAGGGGCTGCAGGAGCGATGTTATCCCGCCTGGAATGCTGATGAGATCGGTGTTGGTCCATCGGTGCAGTGCTTTGGTGTCGTCAGTGTTGTGACATCTGAACGCATCCAGGACTCGCGTGCTCCGTCATCGGGAGAGACTGCCATCCGGCCTGCGACTCCAGACTGTGCGCACCCAGTCCTGGACCAGTCTGTAGCAATTATGTGTGTGTGAAGTTCCACTCACGGTGGTTAGATGAACGCTGGCATTCTCGCAGTCAACATCATGCTCAGCCAACGTAGCGATGGAAGTATTGGTGAAAGTTCAACCAAGATGCATGTGGCCAATGCTCCTCGGAATCTGGGTCGAAAATCCCGATGGGAAGCATGTTGATTTTCAACTGATGAAAACACCAAGTCCAGGAAATATGAAAGTTTGTTTGTGGTGGTTCCACCGAGATGCAGCTATCGTTCCTCAAAACTGGGGTCGAATACAACAGCATCCAAATTCAGAAAGTTCATCTGATCGACGCAAGTAATCTGCGGGAAGCAAGTTAGGAACTGCTGGGAGAAACGAGGGAAAACAAAGAGAACCAAAGGAAGCCAAAACAACTGAGCAGCACTGGTACTTCTTAAAGCTTCACCGTCCTGTGGCTCCTTGCTCCTGTGCGATAATTCTTCTCCCTCGTTAAATCCATGCCCTGTCCTCGTTTCGAAAAGTACTCAGGGTTGATTGGTTGTTCCTAGTTTTAAGCTATGCCCCACAATCCAGCATAGCATCAGCATGTAAGGAACAAGACTGATGAATTAATTCTACCTGCACCGGCTGTTCATGTAGAAAATGATGCATGTAAAAAGAGAGTCACCACTACAAGTCCCTCATCTATCCACCCCTTCTGCTACGCATGAACAATGTTGCCAGCTGGAAACTTGTCTTTGGGCAGTGTCTTCCTCTTGAATATGAGAGATGAGGGAAGCTTGCCAGGCAAGCTTATTTGAGGTGGGTGCTCCGTTTTTGGACTCTCGCTATTGTGAATAATTCTTCTTTAGATGTGAGATTAGGTGTTATTTTTCTTTTGTGTTTAATTGGCGTTTTCAGAGCTGTGAGGCTCTATGTACGCCACACACCTCAACTCCGGTGTCTCTAGGCATCTCTGGGCATTTCCGAGTGTGACTTGTTTAATTTCCGCACATGGTTAATGAAACGCTGTACAAACTCTTCACCTGAACCAAATGACAAAATATAAACATCAGAATTGAGCTTAACAGCAGTTCTGACTGCGTCAAAAGTGTTTAGTTGGAATATAATTGAAATTCAGCATTGCTCGTTTTTAAGACTGATTTGGTTTTTTTCTATACCTGTGTATTAAACGCACCCCCAACTTTTACCCTTTTTTGCCGATAATAAGTGCGATTTATACACCGAAAAACATGGTATTCCATCCTTAAAACTGCCCTTTTTCTGTCGTTGTACAGCTGTCGTTGAAGATATTTTTTTCCCTTTACCCAGTGGATTAGTTGTTGGTTGTACTATTGTAATGGTTGACGGTACTGGAGCAATCCCCTACAGGTTGCTAATTTCAGTGACAATGACATTTACATTAATTCAAAAACACCTATTGGACTGCTTAGCCATGCCGAAGTTGTACCAACTATTCATGTCGTGAATGTCAGCAGTCATGAAGTGAGAGTGACTGGAACTCAACCTTCTGAGAACTGTGTATGAAATAAGTTGCTGGCTCGTATGGACATTAGTGACAATTTATCACCAACTGAAACTAAATAAAGTCCTCATTAAGCATTCCAACACCTTCAGTCAACATGATGATGACATTGGGTACTGTGACACCATAAAACATAAGATCCCGACGACTGATGACAAACAGTACCTGTTAGAATACCGCACTGCGTGTTCCACCAAGTCAGTGGCAAGAGATTTGAGACTACATGAGAAAATCTCGGGACGGTGGTGTCATAAGGGAGTCATCAAGTCTGTATGCTTCTCCGGTAGTTTTAGTGAGACAAAAGGGGGACCTAACTTAGAGTTTGTTGTGACTATCATGCCCTGAATTAAAAAAAAAACTTGTAAATATGCGTACCCACTCCCCTGCATTGAGGAAGCTCTCACAGTTCTGAAAGATGTCAAATAATTTTAGAGTTTGGACCTTGTCCATGGCTTCAATCAGATTGCTGTATCTGAAGAGGACATCGGGAAGACTGCTTTTGGCCTGGATAAAGAAGTTTTAAGACCTCTTATTTTTTTTTAAACTCGGGCTCCCAGGAACTTTCATGCATCTCATGGACAAGATATTTGAGAATGAGAACTTCCAGAATCTGCTTATTTACTCTAAAACTTCCTGATAAGTCCACCTTTTTGCCTGCAGAGTTAAAGATCCAAGTGCAGAGAGATGTTTCAACTGTTCTCATTGAACCTGTGGCAGCCATACCAATATGACAAGACCCAACACCATCTACACTGATACCATCAGTCATAGCTGTGAACATTGGCAAGTTACAAGCAGATGACACAGATATTGGAATGTTCTTGAACTTCTGCAACCAAGGAAAATGTCCATCTCTCAGAACTGTCAAACATAAAAATCTTCAAACATGAAAGTTAATTAAGATCTGGAAATATATGGAAGTGGAAAAAGGTGTACTAGGTTCGTACGGGTCCTTAAAACCCATAAAGTCCAACATTTCTGAGTTGTACAATTTAAGTACTTAAATGTCCTTAAATTTCAGGATAATGTTCAAAAGTCAATAAAAGTCAATAAAAATCAGATTTTCCTGATATTTGGTGAAGGGTGTTTCATTTTCCTCACACTAGTATTCTAAACAAGGACAAATGTGTCCAAGAGCCGCGTCCTAAAGGTTTTGTCTTCACCAGAAGAAGAACAAGAAGAGGAAGAAGAAGAAAAAACAAATAAAAAAAAACAACAACTTCCGATATTTCGTCACCTGCCTTGATTAAGCCAATAGCGAGACCCGTCATAATGTATTTACGTATTTACGAAATAAATAGTGTATTTACGAAATTACAATACATTAAATGGAATAATCTTTAAATAGTAACGTGAACTGTTCGAAACTTTAAAGCAAATGTCCGAATATATTTAAAAGTTCATGATAGACGTTTTCAAAAGGCACCGTCTATGCGAGGATGTGTACAGGTGTTTAGTATTTTGGAGATCCGGATCCTGTATATAAAAGAGCCGCGTCCTAAAGGTTTTGTCTTCACTGGAAGAAGAAGAACAACAACGCCGAGCTCTCTTTGAGCCACATTCGCTATGCGAGACGCGGCTAAAAATTATATTTTATTGGAATTTCTATTTACCCTCAATTTACCTCTGGAATTTCTAGGATGTGGTCCTTAAAAAGGGGTTATTTTAGCCCTTAAAAGTCCTTAAAAAGTCCTTAAAAAAGACATCTCAAAATAAGTGGGAACCCTGGTGTACTTTATAGGAGAATAACTGAGAAAGGGAAAACTGTAAATAAAGTGGTGTTGCCTCAGAAACTGCCATCAAGAGTTTTAAAGTCTAGCCACAATAAAAGCTGACACCAGTGTTCTGATAGGACTTACCAAATCCTACGAACTGGATGTTTTTGGCAAGGCATGGCCAAGGATATAGATGACTACTGTGCAAAGTGTGAACTGTGTAAGTTCGGCAAGCATGGTTCCAATGTGCGGCCAACTTTTGGGTCTATGTTGACAAAACGGCCACTTGAGATTCTGGCTATGGACTTTACACTACTTGTATTGAGAAGGGTAAGTATGGTCTTGAAAATGTGCTCATCCTTAGGCCTAAGTCACATTTTCCACGGCGGCCGTGGGGTCTACAAAATCTACGACCACTAGCAATTATAGGGCGGCCGCAGTATTTCCTCAGTCACACAATGTAGCAGTCACATATGTTTTTATTTTTCGGGGAGCCTCACGGGGTATTTAGAAATTGTGGAGACCGAAAACGTGGGGGTGCCGTACCGTCTTTGATTTAATGTCGCACGGTGACATTAGGGCGTTCCTGCGGCGGCGATAAAATTTTCAAGGCAGACGCAAGGTGCCCGCAAGGCGACCGCAGGGGGGCCCTAAGGCGAACGTGCGGCGAGACGGACGGAAACGAGTGGGTTCTTTTTTTCTTTTTTTTTTCTTACCAGTTCTTTTTTTTCAGCTTGTCGAATTGCTACGGCGAACGTAGAAATGAAAAAAAAGTTAAAGCTCCACGCTATAATTCCACGGCGACCCCTACGGCCTGTAAAATATAGCCATACGGCGTAGGGCCATCCTGAGGCCACCTCAGAAACTCTGCAGCCGCCGCGCATTTCTGTCAATTCAGAGGGCGTACGGCCGCCGTATCCTCGCCGTAGAGCAAATGTGACTTAGGCCTTACTGATGTATACACTAAGTATACGCGAGCTTTTCCAACACGTGACCAAACAGCTAAGACAGTTGCAAAAGTTTTAGTGAAAGATTGGTTTGTCAAGTTTGGAGTACCTCAGAGACTTCATAATGACCAGGGTAGAAGTTTTGAAAGCAAAGTTGTGCATGAACTGTGTAATATCTATGCCATGAAGAAAAGAAAAACCACTCCATATCATCCTGAGGGTAACAGTCACTGTGAACGCTTTAACCTGACACTTCATAATATGCTAAGAACTCTACCACTTACACAGAAAACAAATAATTGGCCTGGTCTTCTCCCAGAACTTGTCTGTGTAAACAATTGTACACCCCATGCCACCACGAGATATTCACCATTCGTTCTGTTCTTCGGGAGGGAAGAAAAACTACTGGTTGACTTGATCCTCGGCAAAGGGTTGGAAGATGACAACCTGACCGAGTGAGTCACTGAACACAATAATAGGCTTCAAACTGCTTTCAAACAGGCAAGTCAGTGAAGTGAAGAAGCAGCACTTAAATGGACAACAGCCTTGAACATGCAGGCACAGCAGACAGTTTTACCTGAAGGTGGAAGAGTCTTTCCAAGAAATCATCCCTTGGGTGGACATAAGATTCAAGACATCTGGCAACATGAACCATATAAAGTGGCTGAACAGAGAGAATTTAATGTGTATGTTATGAAACCACTGAACGGTGACGGTGAAAGGGTGGTCCACCATCAAGAAATTCTGGATTCTCGAACTTTAGTCACAGAAATTGATCCAGCTTCTAATTCCACTTGTGAGTATACTGCCTGCAGTGGAAGTGTGTGTAATTTAGTGAGTCGTGATGGTATTGAAAACATTGCCATGCTTCCTGAATCCTGCATCAATTCCCACAACAGTGGAGTGAGTGGTGAACCTCCTCTGCCTTCATATGCACAGCACAAGGCTGTGGATATCATTATCGGATGAGGGTGCGGCTATGCCGCTGATCCAATGCCCCAATTACCAGTACACTGGTACTCATTTTGCCGACCTTAGAAGGATGACAGGCTGAGTCAACGCTACCTGATGTTAATTCAATAGCAGACAGTGCCTCAAACTCAGGACCCTAAGATTCCAAGCCAGTCAACTTAACCACGAAGCCAACACCAGGCTTTGAGTGGTTTACCAACCAATAGTAATGCACTGCCTGAATCTTGTGTTTTCTATTCATTGGATGATGTTGACAGTGTGGAGGGGGAGAGGGGGTGAACGATTCCAGAACACTACCTCAATCTATTGTTTCACATTATTTTAGAGAATGTCACTGACAGTCACAAGAGTGCTTCAGGCTCAGTAGGGGAGCCTAATCATTTGTGTTCTGATGACAGAATTAGTGATGATGCATCCAGAGATTGTGTGCATAATGTGTCATTGATTCTGAGAATATTCCTGTGCATATTCAGGAGTCATTGAAAGTGACTGTGTTGGGCCAACAACGTAGTGGCGGCAGTGACACCACCTCAAATATTGATAGAACGTCACCACGCCGAATATCTAGAGTGAATGCTGGACAGCATAGCACCCTGCTTATCTGCCTAGAATGGTCCTACACAAGGAAAGCAAATTACACATCAATTCAGATGTGTTGGCAGACATTAGTAAAACTCAGTTGCTGCTTATGCAACTTTTAGTGAAAGCATCTGGTGACGAAGAGACTGTAAAATGACTAGAACGAACTGCTTAATCTTTCAAAACATTTGCTAAATTCTTTTTTTTCAGTTCATTTAACTTGAAGTGCCTTTATAAAGTGCACATCCCTTTTCAAAATTTTCATCACCTTTTGTTGTCTTATTGCCTAGAATTAAATTACATGAAATCAGACTTTTTCCACCTTTGTGTACACATCGTAACCCACAACTTCCAAGTGAAAAGGAAATTCTACAAATTTAAAAAAATTAATTTAAAATATAAAACTATAATATCTTGGTTGGATAAGTGTCCACCCCCCTGAGTTAGGACTTGATTTAAGCACCTTTGACAGCAATTACAGCTGTGAGTGTTGAGATAGGTCTCTACCAACTTTGCACACCTTGATTGGGCAATATTTCCCATTCTTCTGTCCAAAACTGTACAAGCTCAGTCAAGTTATGTGGGGAGCGTTGATGGACAGTAATCTTCAAGTCATGCCACAGATTTTCGATTGGGTTTAGGTCAAGGCTCTGACTGGGCCACTCAAGAACATTTATGTTTTTGTTCCTTAGCCACTCCAGTGTAGCTTTGGCTGTGTGCTTCGTGTCGTTGTCATATCATGCTGAAAGGTGAACATCCATCCCAATTTCAGCTTTCTTGCAGAGGGCAGCAGGTTTTTCTCTCGGATTTTTCTGTATTTTGCTCCATCCATTTTCCCTTCCATCCGAACAAGTGCCCCACTCCCTGCTGATGAGAAACATCCCCATAGCATGATGCTGCCACCACCATGCTTCGCAGTAGGGACGGTGTGCTTTGGGTGATGTGCTGTGTTGAGTTTGTGCAAAACATAACGTTTTGCATTTAGGCCAAAAAACTTCCATTTTGCTTACGTCAAGCCACAAAACGTTTTTCCACATGGGTTCAGAATCTCCAGAGTGGTTTTTTTGCATACTTGAAATATAACTCAAAGTGGGATTTTTTGAGTGATGTCTTCCTGATTGCCACCCTTCCGTACAGGCCATACTTGTGGAGTGCTTGGGATATTGTTGTCTCATGCACACAGTGACCAGTCTTTTCCTCAAAGTTGACATTGGCCTCTTGTTGGCCTCTCTGATCAGTCTCTTCCTTGCTTGGTCATCCAGTTTGGAGGGATGGCCTAATCTCGGCAGGGTCTTGGTGGTATTATTTGCCTTCCACTTCTTAATGATTGTCTTGACTGTGCTCCGAGGGATATTCAAGGACTTTGATATATTTTTATACCCATCCCCTGATCTGTGCCTTTCCACAACTTTATCTCAGAGGTCTTTTGAAAGCTCCTTGGTTCTCTTGATTGAGTCTTTGCTGTGAAATGCTTTACCCAGGAGGGAAAACCTACAGGAAGAGCTGAATTTATTCTGAAATAATCAGAATAACTACAATTTAACACAGGTAGAGGCCAATTAAATTGGTGTGTGATGTTGAAGGTGATTGCTTACACCTGAGCTAATTTATAATTGCTATAATAAGGGGGGTGGACACTTATACAAACAAGATATTCTAGTTTTGTATTTTTAATTAATTTTCTGAAATTTGTAGATTTTGTTTTTCACTTGGAAGTTCTGGGTTATGATGTGTAAATAAAGGTGGAAAACAAAGTTATAAGGAAACAAAAGGTAAAAATTTTGAAAGGGTGTGTCACCTTCCTATAGGCACTATAAATCGGTTTGTAGTTGCTTATGTGTGGTCATAGGAAGCCTATTTGAGGTGGATTTCAAATTGAATGTATTATTCGAGGTAACCTTTATAGTTGTCAGTGGTCAACGATGCAGCAGGGGAGTGTAAAGTGGATATCAATGTGACCAAACATCAAGCTGTTCATCACCGTGCCATTCAGTGACTGCAGTGAATTCTCGGTACTCGGGATTGATAAGTTAAATGAATTTTATCCAGTTTTTCTGTTCAAATACTTTAGTGAGTATTTCGATGATCTTTCTGAGTTAATTGTAACAAGTAAAAGATGATTAAAGCCATTCCAACAACAACAACAACAACAACAACAAAAAACTTTTGTTAAGCTTCCTATGATTCTCGTCACCACTTGCTCCGCCATTTTATGTAAACCATGTGGTTCGCCACGGACGAGTCATTGTGCGAATCACCAAGTTTAAACCTCGACCCATGGGACCAGTCCGTCCTCTCCGTTTGGCCTGTGTAGCTGAATTATAACTATTTGTGACATTGTTGTCACTTGGGGGATTTTACTCCATCCCCACCTGCTTTGCTAAAATAAACTGTTGAAGCAAGACCGTTCGTTCCTTTCTCGCTCTCCACCATCGAGTCCAGTATCTTCTTCAGCCAAAACTTTGATTTCTAAACATCTGTCCTCGGAAACAGGACTGAACAAACGCTATGGTATACTCTTCCTGGACAGAGTAAAGCTGCTTCGGCCTTTAATATGCTTCATCTGATTGTGGCATTTTCTGATTGTTTGGATGACAATTAGTCACAACGTTCGCTGCGTTGGTATGTGACTGGGGTCCCATTGTTGTATAATTGGGCTTTTGCACCCTTTTTCTTGACGGTTTCATGAAATTTTTCTATTCCTATTCCACATACCTTCCTCCTTTTGTTCTGAATCATTTCCTGAAGAAATACATTGTATGTTTTAAATATTTTGGCACGATTTCCTTGGTTCAAAGGCCTATTCTTGCGAAGGATATCCTTTAAATCCACAACAGAATAAAGCATGGGGCTCAAAGAAATCCCTTGGCGGTCTGGGGACAAGGGCTTCCGGAAATCTTCGTCTTGTAGCACGGACTATGGAGCGCATTAAACTCGTATGTGTTTGTGAAAGGAATCGAGATGGTAACTGTTTTAATTAGGAGAGTTATGCTGATGCCAACACCACACACACACACACACACACACACACACACACACACACACACACACACACACACACACACACACACACACACACACACACACACACACACACACACACACACACCTACCTCTGCAGTAGACTGTAGACGTCAAGTGTGGGGTGAGCCTGAACGAGTCCTGAATCATGGTTATGTGGTGTAGCATCCATTTCACAAAAACTCACGGTCAGAGATGCCAGCGGATGTGGGGGTTGGGGGGGGGTCTGGGGGGGCAGTGAACGTGTAACCTGTGAACAATGCAAGCTTAGCCCCTTCCAACTGTACGTGGTTTGTTCTGTACTCTCTTGTCACTCATTCATCTGTGAGCCGAATATTTGCAGCTCCCACCCACCACCCACACACACTCCCATAATTTTTTTTAATGAAATGGTGGAGCAAAGTGGAAGGAATAAGAAGATTAAGGAGGAACAATATGGTGGGAAATAGATGTTGTAAATGCTCCAATATGTAAATATTTATTTTGTCTGACAGTAGACAGGTAGACGAGTTTGGACATGTAGAACAAGGACTTTGAGAGACATCCTTGTAGAAGGACTGTGTTAGACAACATAGGACAAGCCAAAACGTTGTACACATTATTTGAACCTGGTATTCTGGAATCATGATTAGCTATATGCTCAGATGGGAACACCAAACAGGCAGATTCAATTGCAGGTGAATCATGTTTTTTGATGAGGCTGAGAAACTTTTCTCCATCTGCCTTTTAAATTCAATGTCCTGTGCACTATTGCACTTAAATCATTTGGATTATCCAACAACCTGTGTTTCACCTCATCCTTGACAGAGCTGGCACGTTTCACCACATGCGGTTACACATAAGACACACGCCTTTGCGCTCACGGGTCACACATAACTCGTGGCTCATCCTGCAAATGCAACAATTCTATCCTTTGCACCTTATTTCGTCTTTCCCAAATAATGGCTCAATGTTGAACTAAGCCTCCACCCAAGGCCTTCACATCTTTCAACCTGCAGTCTGTCGAGCCGAGACCTTCCATTGTCAGGGTGAATTGCACCAGATAATTTATGTGAGTCGAGATGGAGGACGTGTGCAACTGAGAACGCGAGGAAAAGGCCGAAACAACCACTCACCTCTTATGGTATACTGTGGACCACACTGTGTACATCACTGGCTCACACAAAGCTGCACTGTTTGAACGCCTTCGACTAAAGAGCACAATAAAGGGATTTGGCAGTGAGGAAAGAATGAAAGCGTCGTGTTTGTGATGCTCAAAACCTGCTATTTGGATAAAACAAACCAAAACTACACAATGATAGGAATTATTAATTTACACCTTTTAGATTTACTTTTTATACTACTATATTAATGAACAGATGGACGGGATCAACGGACATTTCAAACTTACTCACCTGCCCGAATGATGAATTTTTCTTTCCTTAATTGTCAATAAGCCAAATGTTAAATGGAAATAATGCAAGATAATAAAACTAGAGAGTTCATAGAACACCTTACCCACACAGTCATGAGAAACAAGGAGATGGCAGGGTGTGTGAGTGACAAGTTTGATTGGTCGAGATGACGTAAAATGCTGTAATATTTTGTCCAATTACTGCTAAAAGGAAGGGGTTTGAAGGTATCAAAAAAAGCAATTTGTGTTCTCCAATATTCACGTATATAATTCAATTGAAATGGAATAAAGATTTTAAATGTCATTGAAAAAAAATTTCCGAAGTTTATCGCCATTGATGCAGTGTCTTGCACACCACCATATTTAACAAGTTACATTAGTTCTTCATGCCTGTTGTTTGTGTCCTTTATGATGTCCTTAAAAACATTAAGTTTCCTGTTTGGATTTATTTTCAATTTTGGTTCACTGCCAAACAGACGGAGAGAGAAAACAATTATTTCACTCCTCTCTGCACATGCGTGATTGCGACAAATTCAGAGCTAAAGAACCGCTGAACTACAGGTTCGTTTTTCGACTCGTGTTCAAAATACAACATTCAATTAAAATCAAGTTGTTGCTTGATCATCGTAAACTGATGTTTGTTGACAGATGGAATGCGAACCAATTGCTTAACCCTACCTCTTGCTTCACATGCATGGAGTTACTACTTCCACTACTACTACAACTACTACTACTACTACTTTAATGGCCCCAATTATTCCCCCTTCTTGTGGGGTCATCAGGAGAACGTTTCTGGTTCGATTATTTCACGAACCAGCTGTCTTGACTTCATATTCGACTGGAGAGGAATTTGTAATTTGTTCAGTGTGCCGGCAATAACACTTCCTGAAGGACACCGTGAGATCTTTCACGTCCATCAACATGCTGGCAGACGGGATGTAGTTTAACGTCCATCCGAGGTACTGCAGACCACATTGCTTAATCACCCTGCCTGCGAAACACCAGGATGACAGTTTATAGCTGGATTGGGATTCAAACCCAGGTAGGAGAGCTTTGAGGCGAGTGTGAGTACCTCTAGGCCATCGTGTCAGCCATTACATGATCTGTTCGTGTTAAATCAAGGAGGAAAGAGTTCAATATGTGAAATAAATTTACATGCAGACATTGCTTTGACTTATGTAAGGATTTGAATGTTGTACAGTACACATCATGGTCTGTTCCATGTGATGGTATAATGCCAAGTAGGATGAAATGGGATAAGCTAATGTGCACTCAGATATTGTTAAGGCTGAAATAATGAGTTTAATCCATCATGGTTATATAACCGTGACAACGCATACATGACAAGTTGAAGACACCAAAAAACGGGTAGATAGGTATCGAAAGCGGGTTTAAAAATTTTTGTTTTTTTAACCCTTTGCATGCTGTGGCCGCAGATTTGCGACGGGATAAAAAAAAATTGACAATTTTTTTTTGTTTTAATTTTGGTTATCTCTCTAACTTGGCACCCAAGTTGTGTTGGTTTGCAAATACCACTTGAAATTCACAGCCCGATGAAGAAAAAAAAAAAGAAAAAAGAATTAAGCAACAGGGAACCATGTGGCCATAAACAATGGAGCATGCAGAGGGTTAACCAAACGTGGTAAAAAACGTGGTTCGATATGTTGACCAATCAGTAATTATAAGGTTTCAAGTAAGACAACATACAGTCATGTCCAAAAATATTGACACCCTTGCAATTTTTTCAAATAACTCACAATTTTCTCAAAAAATAAGTTGAAATTCACGAAAGTATTTAGTCTGCACAATTCTATATTTCACTGTTAATATGACAGAACCTTTGTTTTTGATTCAGCACTTGATATATCCTTTTAAATCAGAAAATAAAAAGAAATGGCATTGAGAAAATTATTGACACCCTCGACTTAATATTTGGTATCACAGCCTTTGGACAAAATAACTGCAGTCAAGCACTTCCTCTCGCCATGAATGAGCTTCCTACACCTCTCCACTGGCAGTGTGGCCCACTCTTCTTGTGCAAATTGCTCCAGTTCTCCCAGATTGAAGGGTGCCTTCTCCCAACTGCTGCTTTCAGATCTCCCCACAGGTGTTCAATGGGTTTCACATCTGGACTCATTGCTGGCCACCATAGAACAGTCCATAGTTTTGTGTTGAACCATTCCTGAGTTCTTTTTGAAGTGTGGGCGCATTGTCCTGCTGTAAGACTCATGACCTTCGACGGAGACCCAGCTTTCTGACATTGGGTTGAACATTGCGCTCTAAATGCCTTGGTAATATCCTGATTTCATGATGTCATGCACACATTCAAGGCACCCAGTGCCAGAGGCAGCACAGCAACCCCAAAACATCACTGAACCTCCTCTATGTTTGACTGTAGGGAAAGTGTTCTTTTCTCTGAAGGCTTCATTTTATTTTCTGTAAACATGGAGATGATGTGCTTTACCAAAAAGCTCTAATTTGGTCTCAACTGTCCACAGGACATTCTCCCAGAAGGATTTTGCCTTGTTCAGGTGTGTTTTGGCAAACTCCAGTCAGGCTTTCTTATATCTCTCTCAGCAGTGGGGTCCTGCTGGGTCTCCTATCGTAGATCCCACTTCCATTGAGTTGGCAACGGATGGTGTGAGTTGAAACTGTCGTACCTTGTGTCTGAAGGTCAGCTTGAATCTGTTTGGCAGTTGATCGAGGTGCTTTCTCCACCATTCAAACAATCCTTCGCTTTTTAATTTTTTTTCTTCAAGTTTTTCTCTTGATCAAGTTTTTCAATCAACAAGATCAGGCTTTCTCTTGCAGCCATGTTCAGGGAGGTTAGCCACAGTGCGATGGGCCTTAAACTTCCTGATAACATTGTGTACGGTGGACATAGGATCATCAACGTCTCTGGAGATGCACTTGCAGCCTTGAGATTGTCCATGCTTGGCTACAATCTTGTGTCTGACCTTCACAGACAATTTTCTGGTTTGTTTTCTTTTCTCCATGCTCATTGTGTTGCACACAGTGACACAAAACAGCAGAATGACTCCTTTTCTCAATTCAAACTGGTTTAATGAGTGATTTTTATATTGCAGGCACGTGCAACTCACCACAGGTGAGTTCACTTCAAAAGTAAAGGAGAATCACCTGCTTGAAATATCATTATTTCTAAGAACATTTAAAAGATGCCAATAATATTGTCCATGTCGTTTTAGGATTTCTGTGTGGAACAAGCTAAGATTTAGTAATTTTTTTTCAGCTTTTTTTGTTTTGTTCCACTGCAAACCAAAGAAATACATACTCTACATGCTCAAAAGTATGTGGACACCTGCTCGTCCAACATCTCATTCCAAAATCGTGGGCATTAATGTGGAGTTGGTCCCCCCCCCCCCTTTGCTGCTATAACAACCTCCACTCTTCTTGGAAGGCTTTCTACTAGATGTTGGAACATTGCTGTGGGGATTTGCTTCCATTCAGCCACAAGAGCATTAGTGAGGTCAGGCACTGATGTTGGGCGATTCGGTCTGGTTCGCAATCGGCGTTCAAATACATTGGAATGATGTTCAGTGGGGTTGAGGTCAGTGCTCTGTGCAGGCTCGTCAAGTTCTTCCACACCGGTCTCACCAAACCGTTTCTGTAGGGACCTCACTTTGTGCATGGGGGCATTGTCATGCTGAAACAGGAAAGGTCCTTCCTCAAACTTTTGCCACAAAGTTTGAAGCACAGAATCGTCCAGAATGTCATTGTATGCTGTATCGTTATGATTTCCTTTCACTGGAACCAGGGGGTCAAGCCCAAACCATGAAAACAACCCCAGACCATATTCCTCTTCCACCAAACTTTACAGTTCGGGCAGGTTGCATTCTCCTGGCATCCACCAAACTCAGATTCATCCGTCGGACTGCCAAATGGTGAAGTGTGATTCATCACTCCAGAGAACACGTTTCCACTGCTCCAGAGTCCAATGGCGGTGAGCTTTACACCACTCCAGCCGACACTTGGCATTGCACATGGTGATCTTAAACTTGTGTGCGGCTGCTCAGACATGGAACCCCATTTCATGAAGCTCTCGCCGAACAGTGCTTGTGCTGACGTTGCTTCCAGAGGCAGTTTGGAACTCAGTAGTGAGCATTGCAACTGACGACAGATGATTTTTCTATGCTACACGCTTCAGCACATTCTGTTCTGTTCATTCTGAGCTTGTGTGGCCCATCACTTCGCAGCTGAGCTGTTGTTGCACCCAGACGTTTCTACTTCACAATAACAGCACTTACAGTTGACTGGGCAGCTCTAGCAGGGCAGAAATTAGACAAACTGACTTGTTGGAAAGGTGGCATCCTATGACGGTGTCACGTTGAAAGTCACTGAGCTCTTCAGTGTGGCCCATTGTACTGCCAATGTTTGTCTGTGGAGATTGCGTGGCTGTGTTTGATTTTATATACCTGTCAGCAATGGGTGTGGCTGAAATAGCCGAATCCACTAATTTAAAGGGCGCCCATATACTTTTGGCCATGTGGTGTATCTCAGACCCACCAAAAAACCAAGATGGTGGCCATATTATTTTGTCTGGATGCCATGGTGGGTGGAGTCAAGTGACTAATGTGTATGGGTGCGGTCCAGCGGCTGTCCGACCAATGGGTGCAAATTTCAAAAATTGACAAAAATTGACAAAAAAAAAAAAAAGAATAACAACAGCAACAACAACCATGTGGAGCTGTTGTTGACCTGCAACATGTCACAGATAAAATATTGCCATTTATTCTATTGTAAATGATTACTCTGGGAAACCATGCAATACCCCAGAGTACTGTACAGTATACCATTAACTTACTATTTGCTTCTGACCTGTCATACCATAAGTACCATTGACGACCATTAGGATGATCATGCCTCCTTCTCACTCACACACAACCACTATAACCCAACACTAATCAGTCCTGCATATGTTTCACAGTGTGTATATCCATTTTATTATCCTGTATTGTAAGGCTAACAGAATAGTACAGAGGTAGCGCACTCACTTGTTGAGAGGTCGTCTGACTTTGACTCCCGGCTCAAATATTAACTATCGAATTAGTGTTTCTCAAACTGGGTGTTGCATCAGAAAGTGCTGCCTCTCTCAGATGGACGTTTAGCTGGGTGTCCTATCTCCCAGGGTTAGTTGGTGGATGTGAAACATTGCACAGTGTCATTCGTGAAGAATATTTGAACTTTCACTGGCACCATGAACAAATTTCAAATTGTTGCCCTAACTACTGCTGGGAGAGAAATGGCAAACCACCCAACATGAACCATGGGCAAGAAACTGCTTTGGTGGAATTAACACTCTGTAACACAAAGTATTATGGTACAGGGGGTCCTCACTATACGTCCAAGATACGTTCCAGAAAATTTTGACTGAAATAGGGGGGATGCGTTCCAACACATAGTTTACATCCTATAAAACACCACTCAACAAGCCCAGCAATCAAAAAATATGTATTAAACACACAAAATAGGAAAAATACAATAAATTAAATAAATTTTGAAGCCCAAACACCTTTTTATCTTATTTTCTGTATCTTTTAACTATTTGATAATGATAATTTAGTGGTCTTACACCTTGAAAATCTCTAATCATCTCTGTCAAGCTGCCTGCATTAGTTATTTGCTCTCTAAATTATCCTTCCCACTGGGCCACATGGTTTATTTCATGGACACAGGCTCCAGCTCTTGTGCCAGCACAAGCACCCATGCCACAAAACCCAACACTCATGCTGCGACTGCCTGCACTATCCACACAGGACCTCATGAAGAGCTCCCATGGTTACCAGGCCTACTTCGGCCGTGGCTGAAGCATGGGCTGTGTTACCCAAATGACATGTCTTGCGTGCCATCTGCACGACACTCATCGGTGTTCTTTAAAAGAGTTTGAACAGTCGTCGGTGGCAAACCAAGATAGGGAGCAACATCGGCCGGTCATTCACCATTCTTATTTTATTTCACTGTGTCTAATTTGACATCCAGTTACACCACTACGTTTCCAGTTACATACAGGTTCACCCTTTTCATTACCATTTTGTTTACCACTCGTTGTTCGATTACTGTGTTAATGTACACAAAGACAAAAATACAGTACAGTACTGTCCAGTACGCAGCGGCGTTAAGTCCAACAATGCACAGTGTGAGGTAGGGTCTGAGAGGGAGAAGACGAAATGCATTGTGTGGTGGAACGCCTGGTGGCTGGTCTTCTGCCCAATGTATGTTTTTTTTTTTTTTTTTTTTGTATACCTTGGTCGAGGCTCGTATAAGAGCAAACACACAACTCACAGCAAGGAGGCATGAGACAAGAGGGGCGGGAGTGGAAGGGACAAAACAGTGGGGAACAGACACATTAGGTGAACTGTGGAAGGGAGAGGGATGGGGATGGGACGGGGAACATGGCGAAGAGAAGATGGACATTTCGGGGACTTTCAGGAAGGAAAGCAGGAGAAATGAAGGAAGTGGGCTTGGGTGGATTATCGGGGGTAGAAAAGATCGAGGATTTGGATGGGGGAAGATAAGAGGTGGTGGTGAACAGCTGTTTTGAAAGCCTGGAGGGAAGAATGGGAAAAAACAGAGTGAGGAAGTTTATTCCAAAGGCGGGAAAAAAGAGGAATGAAAGAGTGAAGATGAGCAGTGATTCGTGATTTTGGTAGTTTTACCAGAAGGGGGTTGTTGGCGGACCTTGAGCGCCCTGTGGAAATGTGGTGGGGACAAATCGCAGAGAGAGCAGGGGGGCAAGGCTGGAGAGGAGTCGGTAGAAGACAGAAAGACCACCGACCAACCTGCGGTGATTGAGTGAGAGGCCCAAAGACTCAGCTTCATTGCGGGAGATGCCGATGATCTTAAATGCCCTGGTTTCGACAGCGTGAAGCCGAGAAAGGTGGGAGGCAGGAGCACCAGCCCAGAGGGGAGAGCAGTACTCCATCAGGCTACGGACAAAAGCTTTGTAAGTGGTCAGGAGCTCAAGAGGGCCGAGGAAGGACTTCGCGCGACGGAGGATTCCCAGTCGGCGACTGGCTTTTGAGGCTAGGTTGGAAATGTGACTTTCCCAGGAAAGGTCATGGCAGATAGTGAGACCTAGAAGCTTGAAAGAAAAGACTTCTTCCAGAGGATTGTTGAGAAAGTGGATGGGGGGGGGGTTTGTAAACGGTCCTTTCGAAGAGACATAGTGAGAGTGTGAGATTTGTCTGGATTGAAAGACATGTTCCACGTGTTGGACCAGTTTGTGATTTTATCCAGATCTGCAGTGAGCGAAGAAGCTGCTGCTTGCCGGTCTGAGGGATGACAGATGGTACGGCAGAGGGTGGAGTCGTCAGAAAAGAGATATAGGGGATTTTCCAGTGAGTCGGAGAGATCATTGATGAAAACCAGAAAAAGAACAGGGCCCAGAACGCTACCTTGAGGAACTCCAGCCTGCACAGGAAGTGGGGATGAAAGAACTCCATTTAGGGCCACACGTTGACTGCGACAGGAGAGGAAGTCTGCGAGCCATGAGTGGAGATGGCCTTGAATTCCATGGGAAGAGAGTTTGTTGAGTAGGGCAGGGTGCCAGACTGTGTCAAAAGCACGTGATATGTCCAGGGATACGGCTCGGATTTCCTGTCTGGCATTGAGGACCTCCATCCATTGATAGGAGAGCAGAAGCAGCATATCCAGGGTAGAGTGACCTGGTCTGAAACCAAATTGATGATTGGAAATCAAGCCATTGGAGAAGAGGAAGGATTTCATGTCTGAAGCGATGATGGATTCCATCACCTTGCTGATGATTGGGAGAAGGCTGATTGGTCTGTAGTTACAGGGATCTGTTTTTGCACCTTTTTATGCAGGGCAGTGATGTTAGCAGATTTCCAAGCAGATGGCAGATGACCTTGGGCAAATGAGAGGGTGAATAGAACAGAGAGAGGGTGAGCAAGAGCAGAAGAGCAGGCTTTGAGGACACGTGGGCTGATGCTGTCTGGACCGGTTGCAGAATCTGACTCGAGGTTTGAAAGCAAGCTCTCCACCTTGTCAGGAGAAAAGGATACAGAGTCCAGGGACAGTTGGGTGCGACTTGGTAAAGTGGGTAGAGATAGTGATGGGTTTGGGACACAAGATTTAGCTGCAAACACCGAGTTTAGACATTCAGCTTTATCACGTGTGGAATCAGCAGTGCGGCCATTTGAGGTAAGGGAGGGGATGGAGGGGGAACATACACCAGAAACAGATTTGATTAAACGCCACCAGGATTTTGAGGAGGGAGAGAGGTTTGAGAGTTCAGACTTGAGATGAGAAAGATGTTGTTTTCTGGCTCTCCTGAGGGTAGATACACACTTGTTCCGAGCTTTGTGGAAAGAACTGAGATTGCCCTCAGTTGGGTTTGCTTTCCATGAGGCAAAGGCAAGTTGTTTCAGGACAACTGCCTCGCCACAAGCTTCAGTAAACCAAGGGCGGGAGGAAGGGTAAGACAACTGAGCACGAGAGGGGATAAATCTGTGCATGAGGGAGAGCAAGTTTCTTTGAAAGAATTCCCAGGATGAGTTGACGTTTGAGAAAGTAGCGATAGGAGACCAGTCTGTAAGTTTGATGGCTGCTCGGAGACCCTGCCAGTCGGCTTGAGTGAAATGCCAGACTCGACGGCAGTGAGGTGGTTCTCTGATAACAGCCAGAGAGATGTCCACTTTGACAAGGACGTGGTCAGAAGAACCAATTGGAGCGAAGGAAGAGCAGCAGATATTGTCAGGGAAATTTGTCAAAATCAGATCCAGAAGAGAAGGAGTACCATTGGTTGAGATCCGGGTCGGGAAGTTGACCGATTGAGTCAGTCCCAATGAGTCGCAGAAAGCTTTTGCTGAGGTGCCATGACAGGTGAGAGAGGTACCCACACCTAGCCAACTGGCGTGATGACAATTGAAGTCACCACATAAGTGGAAGAGAGAGTTTGGATGAGAAGATAGAAGATGGTCCATGTTTTCGGATAGTGAGGTGTAGATGGAGTCATCACTGTTCGGTGGACGGTACAGTACACATATAAACATGAGGTGGGAGTGGAGGGGAAGCCGAAGCCAGAGGTATTCCTGGGGGTGTGGGGGAGTGAGAGCAGTGCATGGAGAGTGAGGAATAGAGTCTTTGATGAAGAGAGCAACTCCTCCACCAGGACGAGGCTCAGGTCTGTCATACCGTAAGAGGGAGTAACCAGGGAGAGATACTTGGGAGTCATACACGTCTTGGGAGAGGAAAGTTTCTGTTAGGCAGATAATGTCTGGTTTGTCAGTGGCAACCTGTATGGAAAGATCTGAAAGGTTTGAGCGAAGGCCCCGGATATTTGAGGTCCACACTTTTAATGAAGAGGAAGGGGAGGAGGCTTTGGGTGCAGGAGGTCGAAGGGGAGGGGGAGGGTAGGACAAGGGACGAGGGGGGCAGGTAAGGAGGGTTGCTGAAGGAGTGTGGGGTATTGCAGAATAGCGAGGGGAGGGGGCCGAATGAGGAGGAGAAAAGGCTCTGTGGTGCTGGGGGAGAGGGAGGACAAGAGACAAGGAAGAAGGCATTTGAGGAGGTGGAGTGAAGAGATGGAGGTGAGAGGGCAGTGGAGGGAGGCAGGTTGGTGGATGAGAGGGGGGGCAACTTTGAGAAGGAAGAGTGAGGGGGATGAAAGGTGGGAGAAAGGTGAGGGGGGAATTTTTGAGAGAGGTGGGAGGGAGGCTTGGAGGGAGAAGAGTGGGATGGTTGCTTTGAGAGTGAGGGGTGAGGGGGTGAGTTGGCACTGAAGTTGGAAAAAAAGAATGGTTGATGGAAAGCGAGCATCCATGGCAAACTGTGGTTTTTAAAAGTTTTAGGTCAGAGATGCGATTTAACACAATTCTTGATGGATGCAATGAAGGCGAATTCAGAGAATGGAGAGAAGAAGCGCTGTAATAGTTGGATTTTTTAGGCAAGGAATGAAGGAGAGGTCGAAATGAGAGCAGTCTGTTAAAATAGCAGAAGAGTAGTGCATTGTGAAACAGTAAAGAGTACCACATGTGTGAGAGAGGAAGATGAAGCATTATAAGATCGTTTTTGTTGTTAAAAATAATGTATGAGAGAGTTCAACAGATTAGGTCATGGAAGTGTAAAAAAAAAAAAAGAAAAATCGAGGAAGAAGACGAGGAGGAAGTTAAGAGGAAGAAGAAGTAGAATCGGGAGAAGGTGAGCATGTTGTTGTTGTTGGGTATATATATATATATTTTTTTTGTTGTTAATATTAATGTATGAGAGAGTTCAACAGATTAGAACATGGAAGTGTGAAAAAAAAATCGAGGAAGAAGTCGAGGAGGAAGTTAAGAGGAAGAATAAGAATCGGGAGAAGGTGAGCGTGTTGTTGTTGTGGGGTATTTTTTTTTTTTTAATTTTATTTTATTTTATTTTATTTTATTTTTTTGAGATAAGAAAGAGATTAGTTGGGAGAATGGGGGATGTTTGGAAAGTGGGGAGGATCAAAATTGAAGGTAATGGGGAGGATAGAAATTGAAGGTAATGGGGAGAAAAAACAAACAAACAACAAAAAAAAACGATTGAACACCGAGTGGAACCGGTAGGCCTCAAGCCTAGGCCTAGGCCTCAAGCACCAGGTAAGAACGTCGACAAAAATACTCACAAAATAGCACGATTTTTGAAACAAAACCGAACTAGCAACACACAGTAACATGTAGGTGAGAAAATTAAACAGTTAAAACGGGACAAATAACAACCGGAAACTTAGCTTTGAGAACGTCAGCAGGGAGCCCCGAAGGAGACCTCTCGCTGCTCCAAAACCGTGTTGAGAACTGTATGAAGATGAAAGAGAAACTATATGAAACCGTGTTGAGAACTATATGAAGATGAAAGAGAAACTATATGAAACCGTGTTGAGAACTATATGAAGATGAAAGAGAAACTATATGAAACCGTGTTGAGAACTATATGTTGGTGCAGGAAATTGTTGAATGTATCATGAAAATGTTCCGACGTAACTTATGGACTGAACGCAATATGCCTCCAACCAAGGCCTTCACATCACCCAGTCAACCTCCACTGAAGACCTTCACTTCATCCAGTCAACCTTCACTGAACACCTTCACTTCACCCAGCTAAACTCCTCCGAAGGCCTTCATTTCACCCAGCCAACTTCTAACCAAGGCCTTCACTTCACACAGGCAACCTCCACCCAAGACCTTCACTTCACCCAATTAAACTCTACCGAAGGCATTCATGTCATCCAGTCAACCTCCACTCAAGGTCAAAATGTGGCTCGGGCTCTGCCAGGCCTTTCAAGTCATGTTCCACTTCAAGCAGTTTTTGTTTGGTGAACTTGTGAGGCTCACAGCGATAAAACTCTCAGACCTCTAAACAGCAATTAAGACGATGTGCAATTGTCATTGCTGGTAAAGACTCCATCTTTACCAATCGAGGCTCCTCCTGATGACTCGATCTTTACCTATTTGGGTTCCTCCTGAAGACTCCATCTTCACCTATCAAGGTTCCTCCTGATGATTCCATCTTTATCTTTTCAAGTTCCTTCTGATGATTCCATCTTTATCTTTTCAAGTTCCTCCTGATGATTCCATCTTTATCTTTTCAAGTTCCTCCTGATGACTACATCTTTACCTATTTGGGTTCCTCCTGAAGACTCCATCTTTACCTATCAAGGTTCCTCCTGATGATTCCATCTTCACCTATTCAGGTTCCTCCTGATGATTCCATCTTTATCTTTTCAAGTTCCTCCTGATGACTACATCTTTACCTATTTGTATTCCTCCTGACAGCTCCATCTTTACCTATGTGGATTCCTCCTGACAGCTCCATCTTTACCTATTTGTATTCCTCCTGACAGCTCCATCTTTACCTATGTGGATTCCTCCTGATAGCTCCATCTTTACCTATTTGTATTCCTCCTGATAGCTCCATCTTTACCTATGTGGATTCCTCCTGATAGCTCCATCTTTACCTATTTGTATTCCTCCTGATAGCTCCATCGTTACCTATTTGTATTCCTCCTGATAGCTCCATCTTTACCTATGTGGATTCCTCCTGATAGCTCCATCTTTACCTATTTGTATTCCTCCTGATAGCTCCATCTTTACCTATGTGGATTCCTCCTGATAGCTCCATCTTTACCTATTTGGATTCCTCCTGATAGCTCCATCTTTACCTATTTGTATTCCTCCTGATAGCTCCATCTTTACCTATTTGTATTCCTCCTGATAGCTCCATCTTTACCTATTTGTATTCCTCCTGATAGCTCCATCTTTACCTATATGGATTCCTCCTGATAGCTCCATCGTTACCTATTTGTATTCCTCCTGATAGCTCCATCTTTACCTATGTGGATTCCTCCTGATAGCTCCATCTTTACCTATTTGTATTCCTCCTGATAGCTCCATCTTTACCTATTTGTATTCCTCCTGATAGCTCCATCTTTACCTATTTGGGTTCCTCCTGATAGCTCCATCTTTACCTATTTTGGTTCTTACTGATGGCTCCATCTTTACCTATTCTGGTTTCTCCTGATGGCTCCAAAGCTGTATTTGGTCTTTTATTTGGATATGACAATGATTTGCTGTCATTGAACTATTACGAGATTCCTTCTTTCTCAAGCAATGGGATGTGATGATGTCTCTCTCCCTCTCTCTCTCTCCCTCTATCTCTCTGCCTTTCTCTTCCTCATGCACATTATCCTCCATTGTTAGTTAATGAAAGAATATTTGTCTTCATATAGTCAGGGAACGGGATGCTTTCGCTCTCCACTTTCATACTCGATCGTTGTTCAAACAAACATTTCTGAATATGTTCTGTTTTACAATGATATGCTTCTTGTAACTTATGTTAATGTTGTAACAACAGTTATTATTTTTTATGGCACTGGCCAGATAGCCTAACGTGTGTGCACTCATCTTTGAACTATCTTGTCTGGGTTGGGATCTTGACTCACCTATAAATTGTCAATATAGTGTTTCTCATGAAGGGCGAGGCATCAATGTGCGTACCATCAATCTGAAGGACGATAAGCTGGATAACTTGTTGGTGCACATTAAACATCCCATGGCGTGTTTTCGAGGAGTAGTTGAGTTATCGCCCAAATCACCTTCAGTCGATCATCAGGTCTGGCCAGCCGGTTCATGGCCACAAACATTCTCCAGATGAACCAATGTGACGATTATAATTGGGGCTTTGAAGTAGTAGTCGGCCTGATGACTGAGACCAGAGGGGGGCAAGATCAGAGGAGAGTTGGTAAAACATACAGGCCACAGTCGTATTACTTATTGTTTATTATGGCGACAATATCCCTGAGAAACTCAGAAAGTTGTACATATTGTTACGGCTGTGGAAATTCACATTACACCATAAAGGGCCCGTAGGTGAGATATCTCTAAGTACATGTGTAGTTAGCCCCAAACCCGTTGTATAGAGGGAATTTATGTGATTCATCCGGGCTGCGACGCTTTGAGTTAGCCATTTTTTCTGTTCTATCTTTATTTTGAACCAACCACGTCTCAACCGCCATCACACAACAACCACGCCACCGCCACCATCTACGCTCCCACATCATCGCATCACCGCCATTCCCAAACGGCACCATAACCATCAAACCACCACCGAAAACCCTCCACCACCTCCACCTCTCTCCTTCTACGGCCATTCCCTCACCACCTGTGAACACTGAACGTCGGGCTGTCTCGGGCCCGTTCGGCGATTGGTGCGGAACGCACCGAGCCGCGAGCGCGAATGGCGGCCTTTCCGAGGGGAAATTCGGATCAAAAACGCTACACGCCCACTTCTCCTCTGTCCAATTAGCGAGCGCGGGGAGGCTTGGCCCCGCCCCCAGTGTGTGTATGTGAAGTCCGTATATGCAAATTTTACGATCAGGAGAGGTTCACGCCAATTTTTTCCCGACCAATGGCTGACCATGGTGGGGGGGGCGGCGTGGCCCCGCCTCCAATCGCGTTCTGATCCTAAAATTTGCATGTACGCTTCTCCTGCCACCTATAAAAAGGCGAGTGCAAGGCGAAGGAGGAAGAGTGGCAGAGTCGAGTCGGTCGGGTGAGGAGAGTGCGGAACTGACAAGAGTTGCAGGAAGAGCCGAGCTCTGGAGTTGGCTGGAGAAGGTCGTCGAGAAGTGGCTGTTGGGGACGCGTTGCACTGCGTTGGTGAAGTTGAGGCGAGTGCGCGCGGTGGAACTGCAGGCAAGGGAGCTCAGGTCCGAGGCAAGAAGGATGGCGGTCGGTGACGAGGCTGCGGTGTGGGATCGCTCGTCTCGTCGCGGGACCCAAGCCAGCCAGCCACTCCCCTCCCCCAGGGCATCAACAATCTCCCTTTCCCCCGTGCTGAGATGGTGCAAAAGGGGGCCCCGTTCCCACCCCCCCCACACGTGGTGCCAACGAAACCCGCCAAGGAGCACGGAGTCGGGGCACAGCCGCGCGGACACATTTGCGGCTCGCCCGCCAATGCATCACGAGGACGCGGGTAGGACCCCCCCCCCCCCGGTCTCGCGGACCTGGCCGCTCCTCTAGGTCCCGCGCACATTTGGCCTACGGGCCTGTCTGCCTCCTTGTCTATAAGGGTGGCTTCTTACCTTTGCTTTTGTGTAAATGTGTGTTGGCGCCATCTGCGAAGTAAAACTGTATGTGTTGCCGTGTGTGTGCGTAGTCGGTATTAACTCTACGTCGTTGTTGCTTTTGTTGTCTTGGTTGCTTTACGTGCATTTTGACTGTATGGCTGTATATTCATGCTTTCCGTGTGCCGGGAAATAAATGTGCATTGTGTGAACTGTTTTCCCGTTTCGCTTCGTCTTTTCTCTAATTGAATCTCCATCCTGCTTCATGTAAAGGGTTCGTAGTGGGTGCAAAACGCCCGGTAAATAATCTGAACCGTCGAGGTCGACGATAACACCGCTCGGTTATCCCGATAGTACGGAACGGGCCGCCCAAGCGGCTCGTGTCCGGAGTCGACCTGCGGTGAGGTACGATCGCCCGGTTTACCATCCGCGTGGGTACTAAGGTAGGTCGATTTTGGCGAACAACCCTGTCCTATACGGGTGGCCGATTGGCACGATCGTGGTGAGGTCGAAAGGCCCACCCGTGACTAGCTCCCGGCGTTGTTCCGCGAGGGTCACGACTGAATTGTCCGTCCGGTGGGCGACGTTACGTGGCCGTCCGCACGCCGGCGGGCGTGAATTCGCAACAATATATAGTTGTACATACAAAAAGTTGTACATATAAAATCATACCTTTCGTAGAGGAAGTCAGATTCATAGATCAGTTTAGTATAATTGGTAATTAACTTTATTGATTTGTGCACATATATCTGATGATGTCCTTGATACTTTGGTTATGCAAATAAGGCATCCTACTTTACTTTACTTCTTGTTCCCTGACATGCTCGGTGGTGTCCATCAGTACACAGGTAGCTTGCTGATCTGTATTTTAAGTTGAAATCTTGTTGATAACACCATTCAGACAGAAATATAAGACCAAGGTAAATGCTTAAAATGTTGGGCCTGTGCACTTCCCCTTAATCCTTCGAACCCTCCATACACCCGAGCGGCCGGATTTTTCTCCAGGGAGCCCAGGGTGGGGGAGCCGAAAGCCCAAGGAGCTCAGGGTTCAAAGGGTTCGGGTTGCTGTCTTTGGAGGATTTTTTTCTACACCCACTCATTGCATTTTCTTGATGTAATTTATTCTGTGCACGGAGTCGATCCAGCAGTATAGGAATTACTTCCATTTCATTTAACTTCATAAAAGGTTCTTAATTGTCAAATTATTCTGCAATCAGGAAATTATAAATTAGTAGTTGTAACTTGTGCATGAAAGGGGAACTGATAATGAACAAACCCAACAGTAAACATATATATATATATATATATATATATATATATATATATATATATATATATATATATATATATATATATATATATATATATATACATACATTCAGCTTTAGTTTGGTTCCAGGTGAGCTGAAACATGTACTTATCATAAAATAACTATAATCATGTATGACTAAGTGGAATCTCGAAATGAATAAGGAGAATCGCGTGATATTAATGTCATGCTATTTTAAAATCAGAGTTCAATATAAAGTGCCAATAACCCCCTCTTGTGCTGAAACTCCCAAAATCCAGACTCACAACTCACTTCCACTCATTTGTTCTTCCATCCGTGATACCAACTTCCTCAGTCTGTTTAATCTCATTCTTCTCTCCAGCATTTCAAGACAGATGTTCACCATCATCTCAAGCCATTCCCCATCTACAACCATGATATTTTCTACCCCCATTAACCCTCTCTAAGTCCACCTCTTTCCGAGTTTCCAGGTTTCTGGTTTTCCACCAGCTGGCCCATCCACTTCCTCGTTTTTATTTTTTGTTCCATTTCTGCTTCTTCCCCAGCTTTCCCTTCCATTTCTGTCATTGAGAGTTTGTGGCTGTATTCATCTTGCTCACTCCCTGTGTACTCCCTGGCGCTCTTTCTTCCCAATGTCCTTTATTACCTCCACCACTGAATGTGGACGGAATCTTTGTTTTCATCACTATTTGTCTGTTTGTCTGTGAGAACGATATCAAAAAACCTTATGGATGGATTTTGACAAAACTTGGTACACAGGTTGGGTGTATGACAAGGACGAATTGATTAGATTTTGGTGAAGGTCCGAATCTGGATCCGGATCCAGAAACGAGAATCTATTTTGTTTTTTTTTAAAGTGATCCTTCAGAATTGAGAGATGAGATGAAAAACCACATATAGAATGATATTTCAAAAAGTTGTGGACGCGTTATGACAAAACTTGGTGGATGAGTTGGTTTGGTGACAAGATCTGAACATGCCGATTAGGTATTGGTTAAGCTCCAGATCCAGATCCGGCCTATCAGTGGTCCAAAACGTGAACTGTTTAGCCTGGTAGAGATTTGCACTTTCCTCAGTGCCCTTTTAGTTTCTCCAAGTTGCCCTCTATTTTGTCTCCCTACACTACCACTGGTGTGTTCCCCAACTCCCAAGCCTTCATTCTACTGCTCTGTCCGAGTCTGTTCTGTGTTCTAGTTTCTACACGAGCCTCGACTCTGCATACAAAACAGGGTCATCACTGTCACACTATCAACATATATAACTTGTCTACGCGCGAATACAGGAAAGACACTAAGAGTCGTAGAACTTCAGGACACACAATATTTTGAGTTCAATGATTGCCGGTGAAGAATCCGAGTGTGCTTGCTTGGTTTAGTGTCACATGGATATTTCTAAGAGCATGCTCGAGAAAATGATGTAACATGTCCATAAAGGGGAAGGATGATACATTCCAGGTTTAACAAATGTTTGTTCTTTCAATTTATTCATCGTCATGCAATATACTGACCCAACGGGAGAAGCAGGAACAATGTATACGTTTAAAATCTCGGCAGAAAACTGGATGCACATGCGCATGATAGAAAAGCACGACGATGTGCAAAGAGCAATCTTACCTGTTGGCAGGTATTGCTGCAAAATATTATATCGCCACTTATATCGCAATAAAACATTCACATTTAAAACTCGCGGGATCCGATGTGTATCGAACATCTCCCACTCGGGGTTTTCACATTCTTATAGTGATGGAGTTAACTCGGGAGGCTTTGGGTTTAGTAGACCAACATGGCAACATTTACCTGCCGATATTAATGAATTATGGCCTGACATTCCAAAATGAATTTTGAAAGGTAAGCAATGTTCAAAGGAGCAAGCTGTAAGGAAGCCAGCGAGGCCAGAAGAAATGAGTGAGCAAAGTTGGACCTCAATGGGTTTGGGGGCACAATGCCGGAGCAATGTTGTGTTATTCTATGGATGATGATAATTGTCATACCATGGGTTGTCCTTTTGTGCTGAAGCACGTTGAGGAAATGAGTCAAAACTGTCAGGGCAAATGAGTCTGGGGCATTGTTCTGATGAAAGCTCGAGTTTGATTGGTTGGCAGGCTCGTGGAACCGCTCTGTCTGCATCAAGGTGTCATGCCAAAGTGCAGTGTCTGATGAGGGAGAAATAAACCACATTTAGGCCTAATTATTGACTGTATCATGAGTGAGCACGGAAAAACTGTAAACGCTGGTTTTATAGCTTGCATACCGAGGTTCGTTTTGGATTTATGTGATAAATTTATGATGTCGCCACTTTTGTTTGAGAGGAGAGTTGCATTCAGCATTTGAAAATATTTTTTTATTGTTTACAGGGTACTGGTGCTTTCATTAGCGTTCTTTGTAAGACATTGTAGACTCTGGTCTGGTTAAAAATAATTTTCACAATTTTATTGCCATAAAATATTGCTTAATTGTTGTATTACTTTTTTCCATACAAAATCGAGGCTCATAGAAGAGTGAGGTGACAGGTCAAAGCTACAACCTCCTCACAATGAGGCAGTGGGGAAATAGTTGGACACAACGAACAAGGGAAGGAAGGAACAGGAAAAAAAAGAGAGAGAGAGAGAGAGAGAGAGAGAGAGAGAGAGAGAGAGAGAGAGAGAGAGAGAGAGAGAGAGAGAGAGAGAGAGAGAGGAAAAAAAAAAAAAAAAAAAAAAAAAAAAAAAAAAAAAACTGCAACTTGCAAGATGGAGATTATGTTGGATCTGATTAATGGGGTGGAAAAGATCATGGGTAAGGATGAGGGATGGCCTGAGATGGTGGGCACTGTCTGTTTGAAGCCTTGGAGCGAAGAGTGTGGTTGAACCCTCTACCCATTTGAAGGAACTGCCCATCTGAAGGCAGTTGCACAAATTGGAGAAAAGAGGAAGAAAAGAGGTTGGTGGGCAGGAAGTCTACATTTTGGTAGCTTCACCAAGAGGTGGTAATAGAAGAATGCCAGCATCATAGAGGAGTTGGGTATGGTCTGAGGGGTGACAGAGCAGAGGGAGTCAAGATCGGAGGAGAGACGGTAAAACATACAGGCCACAGACATGTCTGTGAAGTGACAGCAATAAGCCTGTGCTTTGGCCTCCTCATGGGAAATGCCAATAATATTGAGCGCATTTGATCCCAAATAATCCAGGAGAAACAGATGAGATGATGGGGCCCCAGCCCATCGAGGGTATCAGCACCTTGTACAGGCTGTGAATAGTTTTTGTTTTTGTTTGGTAATACAACAACATCAGGGTAGAGGGACAAAATAGAGGTAGACGTGGAGGAATAAAGGACGTGGGAAAGAATGAGATCATTCTGAACATCAGGGGTGAACAAGATGGATACAGCTGCAAACTCTCAATCAGAAGTGGAAGGGAAAACTTGTGAAGAAGCAGAAATGGCACAGAAAAAATAAATAAATCGGTGAAAAGAGGAGAGTGAGGGAGCAGGGGGAAAACCTGGCAAACTGGAAACCCTGAGAGAAGTGTGCTTGGGGAGAGGAGAAAAGATCATGGATGTGGATGGGGGGTGACCTAAGATGGTGGTAAACAGCTGTCTTCAAGCCCTAGAGGGAAGAGTGAGATTTAACGAAGTTGGTTCCACAGGTCGGGAAAAAGAGGAATGATTCAGTGGAGGTGAGCAATGAGTCTGGATTTTGGAAGTTACACCAGAAGGGAGTTACTAGAATAGACCGCATGTGCCCTGCAAAAACCTGGGGGGATGTGGTGGGAGGACACATGGCACAGAAATGGCAAAGGGTGTGCAAGATCAGAAAGGAGGCAGTAGAGGACAGAGACCACTGACCTGCCTGTGATGTAAAAGTAATAGGCCTGGAGATTTAGCTTGATCACGGGAGATACCAATGATTTTGAATGTCTTCGTTTCCACGGCATCAAGCCGAGTGAGGTATGAGGTGGAGGTATCACCCCAAAGAGGAGAGTAGTACTCCATGAAGCTGCTGCCGAACACCTTGTAAGTAGATAAAAGTTCTGATGTGTCAAGGAAAGAGTCTTTCACGTGCCTTTTTGCAAACTTCAGGCATGCTGTCATTGTCTTTTTCTCAGGAGTAGCTTATGTCTGGTCACCCTCCCATAAAGCCTTGATTTTTGAAGTTCTGCAGAGATTGTTGTCCTTCTGGCAGGTTCTCTCATCTCAACCAAGGAACTCTGTACTCCTGTCAGAGTGATCATTGGCTTCTTGGTCACCTCCCTGACAAAGGTCCTTCTTGCCCAGTTGCTCAGTTTGGTCGGACGGGCAGCTCTTGGAAGAGTCTGGATTGTTCCATATTGTTTCCATTTCCCAATGATGGAGCTCACTGTGTTCTTGAGAACTATAAACACTCTAGAAATTGTTTTATACCCTTCCGCAGATCTATGCCTCCTCACAATTATATCTCGGAGTTCTACGGACAGTTCCTTTCACTTCATGGTCGAGTTTCTGCTCTGACATGCACCGTCAACTGTGAGACCTCATGTAGAAAGGTGTGTTTCTTTCTAAATCATGTCCAATCAATTGAATTGGCCACAGGTAGACTCCAATCAATTTGTAGAGATATCTCAAGGATGACCAAGTGAAATTGGATGCCCCCCTGAGCTCAATTTGGAATGTCAGAGCAAAGGGGTTGAATACTTATTGATGCAAGACATTTCAGCTTTTCGTTTTTCATCAATTTGTAAAAATTCATGAAAACTTCTTTTCACTTTGTCATTATGGGGTATTTTGTGTCGATCGATGACAATTTTTTTTGAATTAAATCCATTTTAAATAACAGGTTGTAAGACAACAAAGTGCGACAAAAGTCGAGGGTTGTGAATACTTTCTGAAAGCACTCTTTTTCGAGCAAACAGTTTCAAATGGAGCAACGTCGCCGCCATTAGAGCATTTAAATTGCATCAGAGGTGGCAACAAATGTGAATTGTTGCTCACAGCTTGCCGACTCGATGACAGAAGATGCCATTTGCATTTTTGCCAACTCCATCTCTATCTCATTTAGAATGTCGTGCGAGCAAAGGCAATTTGCTGGCCAACTACGGTGATCGATTCCATGACCTTACTGGTTGGAAGTAGGCTAATTGTTCTGCAGTTCAGTGGATCTGTTTTTTTCACCATGTTTGTGTAACACAGGTTGGCTGCAAGCAGATGGAAGATTAACCTGGGTAAATTAAAATGATTCAGGTGACTTGTAGTTCTTATTTTTTTCCAAGAATGACTTAGCGTGCCCATTGCACAGCTGTCTTTGGAGGCCCAGAAGAGGTTATAGCTGATGGTGAGGCCCAGGTGTTCATGAGACTAAACCTCTGTTGGTGGCTGCCATGGAAATAGATAGGTGGGTTCATTTGAATGTTTTTTTTTTCAGAGTGACCAGGTGAGACAGAGATTTCCAAGGAATGAAAGACATGTTCCAATTAAAAGACCACAATCTGATCAATTCCAGATCAACAGAGCGATGCAGCCCTGCCTGCCTGTCAGTGGGATGGGGTTACTGTGTGCCATAATTATGTGTCAGATACCAAATGGAGAGAGTTTTCCATAGGTTCAAATATGTCGTTTATGTAGAGGAGTAACAAGTTAGACTCAAAACACTGCCTTGAGACAATCGAGCCTCCACTGGAAGAGGAAAGGGTTTCATTGATGACAACACGTCTGTGGTGAATGCCAGAAATATGTCCAAAGTAGATTCATTCTTTTAAAAGTGGGAAAGCCACAACATTACCTATAGGAGTGGACATCATACAACAGAACTGGATTTGGTGGTGGTAAGGAAGCGGCAGTTGTGGATGGTTAAGAATTGTAAGGCATTGGTGGGAGGGCATGTTACCACCCAGCACAAGCCTGTGGTGTTTGTGATGTGGATGGAGAAAAGGAGGACGGTTAAGAGCAGGGGCGGAAGATTATTAGGTGGGGGAAGTGAAGGTGAAATGTTGTCGCTGAGTACAAGGATTGGTTGAGGGCGAGGTTTGAGAAACTTAGCGAAGAAGCAGGTTTGGAGGAGAAGTGGAAGAAGTGCGGAAAGGTGTTTCGTGGAATTGCAGAAGTCTTGTTTGGAAGGATGTCAGGAAAGGGTCCATCGTCAAGGGATAGAAGCCATGTATGGTGGATGGAGGAGGTAGTGAAGGAAGTTGGTAAAAAAAGAGGTTTTGAAGAGGATAGAGAAAATAAAGGATAGGGGGAGGCAGCTGGATGCGGGGTTGCTGCACCTGTATGGGCAGAAGAAGAAAGCAGGAAGGAGTGCTGTGGATAAGGCGAGGGATGATATGGAAGAGGAGGTGTACAACAAGTAGGAAGAGGATGGTGGGACGAAGATGATATATAAATTCACTCGTGACCGGGATGAGGATGGTAAGGATATGAATGGGGTGTTGAAGAGGGAGCGGTGATTAAGGATGGTGGACAAGCTAGTGACAGAGTGGGGGCAGTATTGAAGGTGTGGGAAGGGTAATTTCAAAGAGCTGTTGAACTGGGATGGAAGCAACGGCGAGCTGGAGCTACTATGTTTTGCAGAGGGAAAGGGCAGTTGGTGGCGATCACATAGGAGGATGAAGAAGGGAAGAACGCCAGACATTGATGAGGCGTGTACATAGATGATAATTGCAGCGGAAGAAGGTGGATTCAGTTGGTTGAAGAAGCTGTTGAACATATGTATGAGTGAGGGTTCAATTCCAGAGGAATGGAGGATAGGATTAATTGCGCCGATAAGGAAGGGAATGGGCAACGTTCAAGATCCGGGGTAGTACAGGGGCATTGCACTCCCAAGTCATGTAATGAAGGTGCTGGAGAGGATTCTAGACGGGAGGATAAGAAAGAAGGTAGAGATGGAGATCAGAGAAGAGCAGCAAGGGGTTAGAAAGGGTAGGGGGATGACGGATGGGATGTTCACATTGAGAAAGCTGGTAGAGAAGAGGTTGGAGGTGGAAGGTGAGATGCCCTTGAGATTTGTGGACCTGGAGATTGTGATGGCGACACTGAGATGGATGGGAGTGCCGGAAGCAGAAGTTAGGTTGGTGGAAGGGATGTACAAGGGAATGAACGGAAGAGTTTTGGTTGGTCCTACGATGTCTGAGGAGTTTAACGTGAACATTGGTTTGAGGCAGGAAGCGCTCTCAGCCCACTCATGTTTATCATAGTGATGGAGCTGATGAGCAGGAAGGTAAACTTGGGGCATCGTATGTGGAGGATCCTGCATGTGATTGATTTGGCTGTTGTGGTGGAGAGTTGGCAGGAGATGCAGAAAATATTTGGGGAGTTGGAGGAGGCATTTGGAAATAATGGGGTGAAGATGAGTATGGAGAAGATTGAGGTGATGTGGTTCAAGCATCAGAGAAAATAAATGAATATCAAGTTTGAGGGGAAGGAGATCAGGCAGGGAAATATGTTTGAGTATTTGGGAGGAGCACTGACCAGGGATGGTAAGTATGAGGCAGAGGTGCGAAGGAACATTCAGGTGGGTGCAAATGTGTGGAGGAGCATGGAGGGAGTAATGGGAGACAGAAAGATATCAATAAAATTGAAAGGGAAGGTTTTGATGTCGTGTGTACGGTCAGCCTACCTTTATGGTCTGGAGGCGATGGCACTGACAGAGACAACAACGGAGGCTGCAGGTTTGTGAGAACACCTGGGTCAGGAGGATTGTGGGAATGAACAGGTGGATATAAGGAGAATGGATGAACTGAGGTAGGAGATTGGTGTGCAGATGAGTTTGACAGGGAGATTGGTGAAATGCCGGCTGAGATGGGCTGGACACTTGGTGCGGATAGGGGAAAAGAGAATGGCAAAACGAGTGGCTAGGTTGAGGGAGCAATGTAGGAGGAAAAGAGATAGATCATGGTTGGGATGGGAGGAATGTGTGAGGAGGGATATTTGTAAGGTAGGGATGTTTGGAGAGTGGAGAGAGTCGGCTGAGGACAGGGGTGGGTGGAGAAATGTCGTGGTCAAGACAGGGCTGAATCTTGGTGAGATCAGACCTCACCCCTTATAAAGAGAGAGGAGGAGGAGGAGAAGAAGTAGATGGTCCTGTCCTTTTGTTTGATATGTTGCTCCTCCAACTATGATGGAGAGAGATGCAGCAGCATGTACAGAGTTGAGTGACGGTGATGGAATCTGTTCTGATGGTCAGTGGACGTATGCCTGCTGTTGGCTTAATTGTTCGGGTGGTGGGCTTGGGATCCAAGGATCCTGAGTTTAAATCCCACTTGCTGTTGAATTAAGACCAAGTGGGGTTAACTCTGCCTGTCATCCTTCCGAGGTCGGCAAAATGAGTGCCAGCTTGCTGGTATACTGTGTCGGAGTGGCGACCCATCAAGGATTGTGCCCGATAGCCAAGGAGACAGCCTTGGCAGCACCAATGTTCTGCCCAGAGTATGGTCCCAATGGATGGATGGTCAGAGTTTGAAAGCAGAAAATATGACATCAGCAGCAATGGTGGATTATATTACTTTTTTTTTTGCACCCTTCTGGATGGGAGTGATGTTTGATGACTTCGGCCCGGCAGACGGGAAGCAGCCAAAACAGGACAGGCTGAAAGAGTGGGATTCGAGATTATGGGACCTGATAAAATTTGGGCTCATCATCGAAGTCGAGTCAAGGCAGGATGGAATTGTTTGTTCATTTATTGTTAAATTGCTCATATTTTATCAGAATTCATATCAAGTACATACTATCATCAAGAGACCACAGCGAGTTACTCTCAGGTAGTAAAACGTGATACTCAAGTTATATTTGTCATAATCCTTGAAAGTATTGAACTTTTAATAAATATCTCAAAACATTAATGGTTCATGGCTAGAATGGCCAAGGTTGTAAATACTACCTGTGGATCTCCCTGCATTGTTTTTCATACAAAGTAACACTCACTTGCATGCAAACAGAGACTTCAATACCATTGACGTAAATTACGAGTCAAGGAATGTACCCGTTGTTTGTCCATCAGTGACGGTGAATTTGAAGCAGGTAATACTGACCCTTAAGGAATACGGAACTCAAGGAATTCGGTGCCATTTATATCTTGACCTTTATCTCGCCTTGACATTATGAAATCGTTTTTTGAATTTATTCATTAACCGTGCAATTGTAAAAAGCCTTTAGTGTCAAAGAAAGAGCAGCCGGTCTCTCAAATATGTAGAGGAAAGCAGATTGGAAAGGCAGCTTCAGGTCTTCTTGCGAGGCCCTTTTACACACAGCTTTTCAATCAATTTGTAGTCTAGTCAGATCTTCCTGGGTGTCACATCTTGGAACTGACAAGTCATAAATGAGCATGGTATATAGTGTGGCTGAAATATTCGACCATCCTACCCTTTGACCCTCACTCCCGCCTTTTCTCATCTATTTGTGCTTTTCCAGCGACTCCTTGGGGGTGACTTCATATTAGAAAATCCTCACCAATCTGCTGATGTCCAGCAGGATTTGGCTTCAGATGTGGTTCGCTTGTGGATAGAAAAAGGGAGCCAACCAATCAAGTTGAAATATCACCAGGATACAAAAATCCTTCCCTGGAAGTCCAACAGAAGGAAAATCAGACACATGGACGAGGCTGTGAGCCCATCACACCTCTGTCACCAAATGAATCTATGACTGGTAGATTTCTGTTTATGCCGAAGTGCTTTCCTCTTTATTACTATTCGTTTTCGTTATTAATTTATATTATTTGCATGAAGTTTAACCCCAAACCCAGAACCTCTAGGATGTCAAACGAGATCCGAAATCCTTAATAATTTAATAAAGAGATTATACCCCCTCTCCACCCAAACTCCAAAGCACCATTGCAAACTCATTTGAGAAGGAAACATCAGGTTGAAACTTTTGAAAAGGTTCGAGTGCATGGATGTCATGAAATATTGTGGTATTAAAAATGCAGATAATGACTCGTGCTTTGAAAGGCACCGAACGTCAATCTTTCCATTTATTTTGGCCTGGGTTTTCTCATACCTATTACCGGATTAAAATGGAATTTTCAGTTGCTTTAATGGTATTATGAACTTTGATAAAGCCATCTTAAAGATTGCATTTGGTTTTCCTTTTGTTCCTGCAATGATATTGCAGGAAACAGACTGACTGCTGATGTACCATACTCTTGGTTCCAGAGTGTTGGTTCTGCCGAAGCAGTTTCTTAGCAAGGGGTCATGCTGGTCGGTTTGTCATCCCTCTCCCAGCAGTAGTTAGTTAGGGCAGGAATTTGTAATTTTTTCATGGTGCCAAAGATAGCTCGTCTGCTCTTCACAAAGGACACCTTGGGATTTTTAACATCCACCAATGAATGCTGGCTGATGGGACATCCGTTTTCAGGTCCATCCGAGGGACAACACACACACACACACACACACACACACACACACACACACACACACACACACACACACACACACACACACACACACACACACACACACACACACACACACACACACACACACACACACACACACTGATGAATCATCCTACCTGCAGGAAACAGAATGTTCTTCCAATTTGTTTTTGATTCAAAATCCCATCAATTCTCAAGCAAACTATGCGGAAATATATCGTGGGTCAGCAGTGCAATAAGCATAAATGAACATTTCAAGACGATGTTTGTTTGATTACAGATTGATAAAAAGATGCATAACGTACATGAAATGTGTAAATGATCAGAAAAGGAAGACAAAGCATGACACAGGAGGAAAGTGGAGGATGCACTAAATGCGTTCCTGCACCACTGTGGGACAAAAATATAAAGGATACTTAAGGGTGCAACATGGGTTTGCAGAATAGCCTAGAGTTGGATCGATGTTAAACCTGTCTCCCATGAACTGGCTGGGCCAGGCACGTCAATATTGACAGACTATCTGGTGCTCTTGTGTGTGTGTGTGTGTGTGTGTGTGTGTGTGTGTGTGTGTGTGTGTGTGTGTGTGTCTATTTTGATAACTAGTCATTGGTGGACGTTAAAGCTCTCGTGGTGTCTTTCGTAAAGAGTTGTGAATTATCGCTGCAGATACCCTAAATATATTACAAATTCCAGCCGAAATCACCTTCAGACATCAAGCCTGGCCCAGCGGGTTCTGAAAGACGGGTTAATAACGTCCCCTGGCTGACCCCGCAAGAAAGGTGGAAATATTTGATGCTGCTATCAGGATAGCAGCAGTCGTAGTAGTAGCTCTGGATGCATCAACATGAATAAATTGAAAGAGAAATGAAGGGACAAATCAATTTATACGAGGGGCATTGAAAATGCTCTTGGAACAAGATGCTCACAAAAATCTGAGAAATGTAAAATGTTACATTTTTGAAATACAGTATATTGTAATGGTTGGTGGGCCTCTAACGACCAGCATGTTCACCTGGTGGGATTGCGTCAAATCTGTCCCCTCTCCCACCCTTAATTTGCACACGTACCAGGAACAGCAATCTGTGTAACTCTACCAATTATTCCCCCCTCCTCAACCCCCGAATTTGGCAGAGCAATGCCGAAGGGCAGTTTGGTTTTAAACATTGGCATCTTAATTGTGCCGATTCCCAGTTTCCCACATACGGATTTATTTGCCGATTTAACTATGCACAGTGGAGCCCCCATATTCTCCAAATGTCTGCAAGACAGGTTCACATTAACAAGGGAGATTTATTACAACTAGCATATACCGGTGCTCCACAAAGGAGTTGAATGGGTGGCAAAAGGTGGATGAGGCATAATAGTTGATGTTATGGGAAGCTGGAGAGGGTGTCTTTAGGGATGTGATGCACTATGGTTACCTGTCCTTAGTTTTCTAAAGGACCTCCCTGTAGATGACATTTTGGGTGAGTGTCTTGTTGCTGAATAGTCATTGTGAGGAATTATTGTCCACTTTGATAGATATATAGGAGTAATCTCTTGCACGTGAAAATGCAACATATAGTTGGCCATGGGAGAACACAGGGGCTGGGAGGTATATTCCGAGTTTGTCAAATGTTTGGCCCTGGGATTTGTTTATGGTCATCGAGTATGCGAGTCTGACTGGAAATTGTATCAAATGAAATTGCATACTGCATTGAAATTGCAGTAGTATTTTAAAAAAAATAAATCTTTACATTAAATACAATGTATCTTGTTACATATTTTGTGTCAAATTCACCTTCTGAGATAGTCAGCATGTGCAGAAGAGGGTTTTACATTGCAGACGCTGTTTTCGAGGAGTGGAATTACGCCTCTCAGCGGTGACGTCACACGTTGCCATGCAAATTAATGTAAAAATTAGAAAATCGCCCAAAATTCCCAAACCTGTCAGTCTGGCGCGATCTCACATAGCCCATGCTGTTCATTAGACCACAGAGCACCCGCATGCCAAAAATGGCGACAATCCGTCTGGCAGTTTTGGAGGAGATACGTCAAATTACACGTAGACGTTAACATAAATAATATATAGATAGAAAACAGGTTGGGGAAGAAGAACAAGAGCACGAGGCAGTAAGCGACGATACAGAACTTTAACTGAAAGAAATAACCAGAGCAAAGTCGGTGGCATGCAATTGCAAATCTCCACGCTTCCCACCTCAAGCAAAGTTTAAAGATGGCAGAAAGTTTCACCAGGAATTGCCCAATATCAGATTTTGAGTTAAAAAAAATTATCTTTCTGTTTTGACCCCTGTGACGCCAAATCCTCACCCCTGGGGGCATGAACCAGGGATAAAATCCAGAAAATCATCACATATTTCATGCATCCCCCATGTTGATTGCATATACAAAGTTTCATTAAACGGAGGAATATGCCTGTAATTGCATTTTTTCGTATTTGACCTTTTGATGGGGCGCAGCCAAAAATGGTACTGCTCTTGCACCTTTGTGCCATGTGGTGATCATAACTAATAACATTGGTGAATTTCTGCAAAACTGTTTAGGAGATAGCATGACAGATGGACAGACAGACAGACAGACAGACAGACAGACAGACAGACAGCCGATTGCAATATCCCCAATTTTTTTTCAAAAAGCTTGTGGATAATGAATTACCCTCACGTACCCAAGGTGCTTGATGGCTTAATTATTTAACTTACTCACTCATGGTAACCTTCCAATCACGTGTTGGCTGTGCTCCCAACAGGTGATGGAATCCCTTATCTGATCGCAGCACTACTGAAGCATGACCTTTTACACAGTTTGCCTCAACTGTGGTAAAATGGAAAAATATAAGCGGACAGATTTACATAAGAATTGTCAGAGAATGTCGGGAGGGGGGAAGAAGGGAGCTTCGACACAAACATTTTGGTGGGAAGATGAGAGCTGTTAAACATTACTCGACACTATGTCATTAATTACAGTAATTACACATGCTTATGCTGACATGCACTATCAAATAACTATTCCACACGAAGCACATTTATCCCCAAAGCCAGATCCATAACACAGCCCCCTTCTCCCCAGAAGACTCATCCCAAGTCTGGGACAAGGACCATGTCCAGCCGACTATCATACGCACAACTCCTCTCTGAGTCAAACCTGCATACATGGCAACAAAACGGATCATTCCCTAATATGTGTTGATAAACTTTCCCTATCCATACTCACACAAAACAGCAATTAAATTATATCTGAAAAATTCAAATCAACTATTTAAAAAAGGGTGTGGAGTGGCTCTGAGGAGGGGCATCTCTTTCTTTTATTCGAAAGACCAAAGTTCATTCATCCAAAGGCATGCATTCCCTGCACCGTCTTTTTCAGTTTTCTGGGTCTTCTCAAAGATCTGGAGGGAGCACGGCTTCTTACCTCTATCTATACTCTGGGGGCCTGCACACATGTATGCTCTCACACGCAGTTCCCCCTGCTCTTCCATAGGCTCAACCCAAGCCTGTTCTGTTTCTGTACACTCAGTGGAGAGCCACCATGGTCCTATCCCTCACCAGTCCACTATTGGTGGCTCCCCCAGTGGCATTCCTCTTCCTACTTTCTCGTCCATACTTTTAACGTGCCAGTACACATGGGCATCGTGACGTTGACATTCTGCGCCGGGAGCTTGGCGGGCACCGAAGTGCACACTTCGCATACCGATGGCTTGGTCTCAGCCACGCACACCCGAGGTGCGGCCCACCTTCAGCACAGACATTTCGCATGTGGGGTCCACCCCACACCGCATGCACTCAGGCACACATACCCTCCCAGGAAGAGTGCCAATCCTGCGTTACCTGGACACGCTCTCCAATGACAGCATTACTCATGTCCACATACCTGGCAATGGCAACCACTGCCCCTGCTCGCCAATTGTACTTTTCATCTGGCTCTCCCAGCAAGAATTCCTGCAGATGTGGAGCCACACACGCCTCACATCTTAACGAAATTACCGATTCGCCGAACATTGGATTGTTGGCCCAACAACAGGGAATGTGAGCTGATGGACCATTTGCCTGCATCAGTTGGAGAGAAGAGTGTTTCCTAAGAAAATTGAGGTAAGTGTTGTGTTTGTATCATCAATGCTTTTTAACTAATCGCTTGGCTGTTGTGGCGCCTAAGATAGGACCAGTCATACTAAACACCACACGGAGACATCTGGAGACACTTTTTATTTTTTTGGCAAATTAACACTTTTTAAGCAGTTCCAAAACTGCTGCTAAGCTCAATTTTGTCGTTTAAATTTTGAAATTCGGCTCTGGTTAAGAGATTTTAGAGCTTATCGTATTGTAGTTGCAATTAAATAAAAGGCACAAACACAACCCAGAGATGCCCGGAGAGTTGTGAGGGGAGAGAGTGTTTTATGAGGAGGTTAAGCATGAGGGGAGGATAAGGGAAGGCAGCGCAAAAAAAATTCAGGTAAAGAATAAAATTTTGAAGAAAAAAGTTGGATTAATTTGGATTTGAAAAAATTGCTCTGTCATGCCCATAAGCCAATGTCGTATGTAGTGATGTGAAAGGTAATCCACACTAATAAATGTCATTGTGTGAGTGTGTGTGTGTGTGTGTGAGTGTGTGTGTGTGTGTGTGTGAGTGTGTGTGAGTGTGTGTGTCTCCTCCATAACCCCAAAACCATGAAACCTAGCGACCTGAAACTTTGCATGCATACGAAGGGAACTCCGAGGAAGTGCATGAGTGAATATTGGGTGTTTGGGTTAATTTAAACACTCCTTTTGAAGATAATTAACAGCCTTATTTAATTATATACTTTATCGGGCGCATCCTCAGCCACCTCACTCTCTGTGGGGTCTTTAGGTGCATCCTGAGTTACCTCGCTGAGGTCTGAAGCCACCATTTTTTTTGACCTGCTCAACCATGCCTTGACTTGGAGCAGGCTACAACGATTTCTTTCGAACAGTTTTTTTTTCACTTTCCTCACTCGTTATCGAATGCCTGATCGTTGTACCTACGAATTGCTGGATACATTGCAATGCTTATAAATGCCCGGAGACACCAACGTTCGTGCCTTTATTTAATTTCTGCACAAGCCATAACCTCAAGAATCTCTTAAACTAAGCTGAATTCCAAAATTTAAGCCCCAGAATTGAACTTAAGCAGCAGTTCTGACTGCTAAAAAACAAGTTTTAATTTGTTCAATTCGGACACATTTGACATTTTGGCGTCTCCATTTTAATGTGACGGATCGGCGATGGTCATCACTTGCCAAGCCAGCTGTTCCATATCAAACGTTTAGTTGAAGTGTTTCCTTGGGTGCTTATGCCACTTGGTGAGTGCTGCACAAGCTGCTTCGTTGTTCATTTTGGTAAAAGTACCCGTGCTTTCAATATAACACATCGATTGAAAGTACATTTCTGCCTTTATTGGGCCCTGTAGTGCTGTGCAATTCATGCCTTGGAGGTGTCTCATCCGCTAAAAATGTGCAATTTTATTTTTACAGGACATCACTTTGTTTAGCCATTTTGCGTGATCTGCTCTCATAATCCACCCCTCACGTCGATATCAATACATCTATCTATAATTCCAGCAATCTGTGTGTGTGTGTGTGTGTGTGTGTGTGTGTGTGTGTGTGTGTGTGTGTGTGTGTGTGTGTGTGTGTGTGTGTGTGTGTGTGTGTCTGTGACTGCTGTTTCTTGACAACCACTGGTCCGATCTAATTGAAACTTGCCAGGTATATTGCTGGGGACCTGAGTATGTGCCTTTTCAAGGTTTCATATTAATCGGACAAGTGGTTCCCAAGTTATGGCCAAGTTATAGCGCGTTCCCCATTACGGGTTACAACGTACGGACTTCCGGATGGTGATGACTTACTGTATTTCAATAATTTTTCGATTTCTGATGCGCATTTATAGATAAACACAATGCCCCAATTCAGTCGTCGTTTACGAGAGTGAAGGAACGGCCTGTGTGGTTGTTTGAAAGTATTTTTGTTTGTTTTTTTTGCACGTACGACCACTCACATATGGCCACGCACATACAGGCACGCGAGAGTGAAGGAACTGCCTGTGTGGTTGTTTGAAAGTTTTTTTTGTTTGGTTTTTTTGCACGTACGACCGCTCATGTATGGCCATGCACATACGGGCACATGAGAGTGAAGGAACGGCCTGTGTGGTTGTTGTTTCTGGCACGCGGTTTGAAAGTTTTTTTTTTTTCCTTGCACGTACGGCCACGCACGTACGGGCACGCACTAGTATGAAAAAAAGCAATAAGGTCCATCCGACCACGTGTTTGCCATGTTCATTCTGGCTGTGAAAGCATAGACTGCCATTTTGTGTTTGTGATTTGATAGATTTTTCAATTTAATTTTGCTGATTTCCCACTTGAATTCCTCTTTCAAAGAAGTCTGTTTTAAGGTAAATCTTTGTGTTTGTCATTTTTAGATACTTTATACGTGTGTACTTTTGCACGTGTGTGTATGTATATAAACTGTATTACCATAACGGCACTTGGCAGTGGTGTGGTGTGTGTGTGTGTGTGTGTGTGTGTGTGTGTGTGTGTGTGTGTGTGTGTGTGTGTGTGTGTGTGTGTTGTTGGTTGTTATCTCCATATGTGGGTTTCAAAAGGTGGAACTGAGCCCTCCCATGTTTCGAACTATCCACGTGTGTGTGTGTGTGTGTGTGTGTGTGTGTGTGTGTCTGTGTGTGTGTGTGTGTGTGTGTGTGTGTGTGTGTGTGTGTGTGTGTGTGTGTGTGTGTGTGTGTGTTGTTGGTTGTTATCTCCATATGTGGGTTTCAAAAGGTGGAACTGAGCCCTCCCATGTTTCGAACTATCCACGTGTGTGTGTGTGTGTGTGTGTGTGTGTGTGTGTGTGTGTGTGTGTGTGTGTGTGTGTGTGTGTTCAGTCATGAAGTATAACATGTCATTCTCTTTGATAACTCACCCCACCTCTCCCCCCCCCCTTTTCTCTCTCTCTGTCTCTGTCTCTGTCTCTCTATCTCTATCTCTATCTCTATCTCTCTTTCTGGCTCTCTCTCTCTCTCTGTCTCTCTGTCTCTCTGTCTCTCTCTCTCTCTCTCTCTCTCTCTCTCTCTGTCTCTCTGTCTCTCTCTCTCTCTGTCTCTGTCTCTCTGTCTCTGTCTCTGTCTCTGTCTCTGTCTCTGTCTCTGTCTCTGTCTCTGTCTCTGTCTCTCTCTGTCTCTCTCTCTCTCTCTCTCTCTCTCTCGCTCTATCTCTCTCTCTCTGGCTCTCTCTCTCTCTCTCTCTCTGGCTCTCTCTCTCTCTCTCTGGCTCTCTCTCTCTGGCTCTCTCTCTCTGGCTCTCTCTCTCTGGCTCTCTCTCTCTGGCTCTCTCTCTCTCTCTCTCTCTCTCTCTCTCTCTCTCTCTCTCTCTCTCTCTCTCTCTCTCTCTCTCTCCATCCTCGCACTCCTCCCTCCTGCAGTGTACAAGCAATGTTTGGTGAGGCATCGCTCTCCTCTCCCCCCTTCCTCACTCCTTTCCCCTTCCGAGCTCCTGTTCCTCACCCCCTTCGAGCTTCCCATCCCTTCTCCCTCCCTCCCTCTCCTCCCTTCTCCCTCCCTCTCCTCCCTTCTCCCTCCCCTCCGTCCTCTCTCTCTCTCCCATCCTCCTCTTTCCCCCTCTCCTTCATATCCCCACCAGCGATGTGACGGGTTGTATTTGTTCGTATTAAATGATCCTCGACAACATTCCTTCGTGTTTATAGTGAAGTGTTTTAGGCTCCCACAAATAAAATAAATATATATAAAAAATTTTTGATTTCTTCAAAATGCCAGCAGGATTAGAACAGCATCGGGCAACGCCGGGTACCACATCTTATATATGAAATGTTATCACATTGTGGAATGTTTCTTTTGTGTCCGGTCTATAGTGGATGATGAGTGATTGTGCATGAATATCCATCTGTGACGTCACGACATAAACCGACGTGATAATCGCACTCATGGTTGAGTCTCGTACATCGATGTTTTATCGTTTGGAGGGCCTGAGCCAGTGAGTCGCCTGGAGAATGACTAACGGTTCAAGGACGCGCCTTGTCCGACGGACCGTCCACGAGTCGATCATGATGTCGAGCTGTCCTGTCGCGGTGGAGACGAATCGAGACGGCAGCTGGTCCTGAATATCAAGAACATTGATGAAGATGCATTAACTGTTGTATCATTCAAGCACTTATTGGTGTCATATTTTGGTTTTATATTTCTTTCTTTCTGAAATCCACATCCATCATTCACATCATCCGGTGCTACAAATTTGCGCTGAAACCAATTCATCATTTATTTTCAAGATTGGTTATTAATTAGCATTTTAATTATCGTCCAGATCGTATCTGCTCGGAGGCTCATGATCCGTGAAGTCTCGTGGGGGGCAGCTGTGGCAGTTGTAGACCAGTGACAACCAACCAAACGTGCCTCGGATGTCTTCTCAGTGCGTGTCTTCAACGCGATTCGTCTGTTCGGATACAGTCTGTGTGTTTTAAAAAGGGTCTGTGCACACGACCACCCTGCTGAGCGAAGGGGTCTGGACCTTCCAAGCGCCATCATGTCCTCTCGGAGTCCTCGTGCGCGGCACGTGACGTGCTCCCATCATGGACCATGGTTAGGCGTCCGTGCCTTGGGACAGTTAGTTGCTGAATACATCTCTCGGGTGTGAGAGGAGCCCTCTGATTGGCAGAGAAAAGCCATATTGCGATCAATACGAGGTGAGGGGTTCAGTATTTGCTGTAAACGAACCACCTCGTTTTGGACCAGTAAGATGGACGTCTGGTCTCTAGCATTCTTCCGGGTTCTGTGCTGAACAAGAAGAGGGCAAGTTGAGGATCAAACGACGAAAAGAATGGGAAATGGAAACGGAAAACCCTTCCATTTTGTACTCGCTAAGGGCCTGAGGGGAGAGAGTGTTCGAGTTAGGGAAGGAAAATCTATTTGGTTTGAGTGCTGGTGGTGGACAAGAGTTTCAATTATGGAGAGAGATGAATCGTCGAGTGAAAAGGAAACTTTTTGAAGACTCGGGGGCCCGTTGGTCCATGTCCATTGGACCAAATTTTCATTGGTCTTCATGGCCTCATCGGCGTTTTTGCTCGTCTGAACAAAAACAATAGGTTTCCCAGCCTGGAAGCTTTGGGACCATAATAACTAGAAGGGCACTCGGTAGAGCAGATACCTCCACCACACAATGTCTGATCCATGGGAACATATCAGGCCCAACACATTTGTGAAATATCATGCTATATAGTACTACATCGTTTTTGGCCCGATCTATCAATGTTGAAGAATCACTTTTAAAATTCTGGTAGCCGGATCTGGATCCGGATCTTCACCAAAATATAATCAGTTCGTCCTCCTCACACACTCAACCTGTCCACCAACTTTCATCCAGATCCGTCAACAACTTTTTTGAGATATCCTGCACACAGACAAACAAAAAACAGACAGAAAGGGGTGAAAACATAACCTCCTTCACCTTCGGGGGCATAATAATTCGAGGTCTTGATGGTTTAAAGGGTCTTGGGAATCTTAAAAGGTCTTCAAAGGTCGAAGGGGTCTCGGTACTCGAAAGGGTCAAAAGGAACATTCCAACACTACGTAATTAATTAATTGGTTCACGGGCGCCAGCAGTGACCACTATTTTCGTTGTGTCTGTGTGTCTGTCTGTCTGTTTGTCTGTTTGTGACTCTCTCCAGAGCATAGCTCCGTGACGTTTGATGCGATCTTGATGAAACTTGGACACAAGCTAGATATCATGGTCTCGTTGTGTCTTTTTGTATGAGGGGCGTCCCACGCCCCTTGTGGGTGGAGCCACGCCCACTTGAATTTTTTTTCTCGCAATTTCATTTCCTCGAAGCTGTGCGTAATGTCCATAAGTACAACATATAAAAAAAATCCGATTTCATTTGTTCAATTTTGATGGAAGAGATAGGTTTTTACGGTAGGGCTTCCTCAAAAACTTCCACTAACTCAATTGTACCTGTCATGGCATTGTTTAATAATGTCCGCAAACCATCCTCACCTCCCCGCTAGTAGCTTCCTTTTTCTGAATCCTCAACAGGGCTGTTTATTAAGTATCCATATGGTGAATTTTTAAAATTACCTTCCTCTCCCCACCCCTTCTATTCTCTCCCCCTCCCACTCTCTCCCCTCCCACCCCTTCAACTCTCTCCCCTCCCACTCCTTCAACTCTCTCCCCTCCCACTTCTTCAACTCTCTCCCCCTCTCACTCTCTCCCCTCCCACTCTCTCCCCCACCCTCTCTCTCCCCTCTCACTCTCTCCCCTCTCACTCTTTCTCTTCTCACTCTCTCCCCTCCCACCCCTTCAACTCTCTCCCCCTCTCACTCTCTCCCCCTCTCACTCTCTCCCCTCTCACTCTCTCCCCTCCCACCCCTTCAACTCTCTCTCGCCCTCTCACTCTCTCCCCCTCTCACTCTCTCCCCTCCTACTCTCTCCACCTCTCACTCTCTCCCCTCCCACCCCTTCAACTCTCTCCCCCCTTCACACTCTCTCCCCTCCCACTCTCTCCCCCCTCTCACTCTCTCCCCTCTCACCCCTTCAACTCTCTCCCCTCTCACTCTCTCCCCTCTCACTCTCTCCCCCTCCCACCCCTTCAACTCTCTCCCCTCTCACTCTCTCCCCTCTCACTCTCTCCCTCCCACTCTCTCTCCCTCTCACTCTCTCCCCTCCAACCCCTTCAACTCTCTCCCCTCCCACTCCTTCAACTCTCTCCCCCTCTCACTCTCTCCCCCTCCCACTCTCTCCCCTCCCTCTCTCTCCACCTCTCACTCTCTCCCCTCTCACTCTTTCTCCTCTCACTCTCTCCCCTCCCACCCCTTCAACTCTCTCCCTCTCACTCTCTCCCCTTCTCACTATCTCCCCTCCCACTCTCTCCCCTCTCACTCTCTCCCCCTCTCACCCCTTCAACTCTCTCCCCCTCTCACCCCTTCCACTCTCTCCCTGACCTGACCTCCTGACCTCCCCACCTCACCTCCTTCATCCACCCTACCTCACCTCCTCCCCCACCCCACCTCAGCTTTGAACGCAACTGAGATTGTGGATCCACCGATGGGAGAGTCTCTAGGATAGAAGGGTCGAAACCTCGATGACCCCACAACTGGTGATCTGGATATTCATTGAATCAGGCATTCAATAAATTAGAACTTCAGACCTTTCTCTCCTGCCATCCATCCTTCCTTCTCTGAATTATTTATTTTTCATCTTCACATTACATAAACCGCCTCACCCCCTCCCCCTCACCCAGCAACGTCGTTATTTGTCCTTTACCGGTTTCACTGGACTGTAGATCGGTCATCCGTCCATCCGTCTGTCCCACCTGTAGTTTTTCAGACTTTTCCCATTACCCGTTAACATCGTCAACTGAAATTGGTACATGGCTCTATTGTGACGTCACAGAACAAGTTTGAGCTTCAGGATGTTTCGTCAATTTTTAGATCCTCGTGGAGGATCTCTAAGTCTCACTCACATTGTTGTTCTTCATCTTCTTCTTGTGGACTTTTTTGTTTCACAGCCAACAGTTTTCATCGAAACTTCCTGAAACTTGGCGTATATATGTAAAAATACCCTGCGCAGACAGTAACCATCTCCGATTTTGAAAATTCCTCCGAGAAAAAAAAGTTATGACGTCAAAATATCTCCGCTAATGGAAATCGCCGAAAAAATTATCTCCGAAACTAGACAAGCTTTTTGAATTCTGTTTGCGGGAATCGAACAGGGCATTAGCAGAGATGAATTACTGCACATATGATACATCACTATGACGTCATATCAATTTTTATGACGTCATTCCTATTTTTTGACATTTTTTTGTTTCACAACCCAGAGTTTTCATCGGATCTTCGTGAAACTTGCCATGCATATGCAGAAAGCCCACACGCAGACAGTAACCATCCCCGATTTTGGAAATTCTTCCTGGAAAAAAAGTTGACGTCATAATATCGCCGCTAATGGAAATCGCCTGTACCATTATCTCCGAAACTAGTCAAGCTGTTTGAATTTTGTTTGCGGGAATCAAGCCGGGCATTAGCACAGATAATAATTTATCGCAAACCTGATACATCCCAATGACGTCATATTACGTTTTATGACGTCATCATTAAGAGATCGAGGATCTTAGCTCATTTGAGCTTGTTCACAGAGTTCTGTCTTTTTATGGACTTAGAAAGTATCACATCGGTGGGGGACATGTGTTGTCAAGCAATTCTCGTCAACACTGATATTGGTTGAGACTTTGAGTGTCGGGCCTTGCGCACCTGTTGCCCCTCCCGCCCCCCCCCCACACCCTGTTGTTGATATCTGCTCTCCTGTGTTGTGTGGAAATGGATCTTCTCATGAGCCTTGACGTCCATATCAAAACCAACCTTGGCTTTGATAGACCATTGACTGTCCGTCATTCCTTTCCAGCTTATATAGAAGCATACAGGTGACCACGAGTTCAAACTTTAGGACCATTCTGTGCAGTGGCCACAACACCTTGGTCGAACAATTTTGTGTAGAGACGCCTCCTTCGACCACAATAACAATGTACCCAGCATTGTTTACTTGTGGTTTAATGTCGACGATAATGAATAATAATAATAATCATACGAGGTTTCGGTTGAGGGGAGGTAACCTGCCGCGCTGCCTAGAAAGCCGTTATATACACCCCGCGTGGGCCGCCGACGGTGATCCACCTGCCGTGCTTGCTCACCTGAGAAGGTGAGAGAAAAGAGGAGCAAGGGTTAAAGGAAAAGCTACAGTCGTGAGCACGTCGCTCCTGATTGTTTGTCTGACTGTCTGAGGGTGAAGTTTGTACTTTGTTTCACATCAAAGCAAATGATACGGATTCCACAAACAAACGTTTTCGTGCACACATCGATTCACCTGCGAGATTAATATTAGTTTATTTACTATTAAATGAAAGTTCCGTTCACATCTATTTTACCTGCGTGTAATATAAGGTTTGTCATTGTGTGCTGATATATAATTTATTATTTTGTTGTATTTAATGACGTCACGCCCCAAAACCTCAATATCTTCCCATCTCTCCTGGAAGGGGGGGCCGAAGGGGGGTTGGGGGGGGTGTGTTACCGAATTAAAAAAAAAAATTAATGTGTAAACACAACCCGTTCGTACGAGGGTAACCAACCTTGAATACCTGGTAGATGGTATCGGTGGGAGGGTAAACCATGTCACACTACCTCACCGCGAGGGAGAACTCGTTCGTCCCTCCCCCCCCCGCCAACCGGAATGGTACATTCCAGTGATGAAGGCAGGGCGAATGTGGGGTGTTGTGTCCGCGCCGGTCCGCATGACTGGTGTTCGGTAACGGTCGGTGTGAAGGTGAAGCGGCTAACGGGGCGATGACCCGACGGTTCTTTAGGAAAGTTTGATGGAAACGCAAAGAGTAAACGGAACATCTTTAGCCGCCACTCCGAGCGCTCCGGTGTAGACCTTCGCACTTCCAGGTAAAGGGGTTTCTTCCGGTCGGTGCGCAGATCTCCGTGTGATGGTCTTGTTCAGATCTCCGTGTGATGGTCTTGTTCAGATCTCTCCGTGTGATGGTCTTGTTCAGATCCGTCCCTGTGATGGTCTTGTTCAGATCTCCGTGTGATGGTCTTGTTCAGATCTCTCCGTGTGATGGTCTTGTTCAGATCTCTCCGTGTGATGGTCTTGTTCAGATCTGTCCGTGTGATGGTCTTGTTCAGATCTCTCCGTGTGATGGTCTTGTTCAGATCTCCGTGTGATGGTCTTGTTCAGATCTGTCCGTGTGATGGTCTTGTTCAGATCTGTCCCTGTGATGGTCTTGTTCAGATCTCTCCGTGTGATGGTCTTGTTCAGATCTCCGTGTGATGGTCTTGTTCAGATCTCTCCGTGTGATGGTCTTGTTCAGATCTGTCCATGTGATGGTCTTGTTCAGATCTCTCCGTGTGATGGTCTTGTTCAGATCTCCGTGTGATGGTCTTGTTCAGATCTCTCCGTGTGATGGTCTTGTTCAGATCTCTCCGTGTGATGGTCTTGTTCAGATCTGTCCATGTGATGGTCTTGTTCAGATCTCTCCGTGTGATGGTCTTGTTCAGATCTCCGTGTGATGGTCTTGTTCAGATCTGTCCATGTGATGGTCTTGTTCAGATCTCTCCGTGTGATGGTCTTGTTCAGATCTCTCCGTGTCCCTGTCTAACACCGGTCATCTCGTGTAACGGGGGGTCTGGTTCACACCGTTTTCGAGGGTCTCTGTTCCAAATGGCTCACTGTGCTTCGGACACGATTTCATGCTGTCTGTCTCTGTCTCATCATCCGTGGACACTTCTTTCTCATTGCCAGTACTCGCTGAAGTCTGTCCGAGCATTCCAACCATGACGACGAGCAAGGACGGTGTGCAGTCGTCTCAAGAGCAGGTATACAATGTGCACGCACTCTCCCTGCACTGTTCACAATCTGCCCACGCTCTACCTGCACTGACTGCACTCTGTCGGCGCTCTCCATGCACTGTCTGCACCCTCCCTACACTGTCCACACTCTCCCTGCACTGACCAAACTCTGTCCATGCTCTCCCTGCATTGTCCACACTCTCCCTGCACTGTCCGCGCCCTCCCTGCACTGACCGAACTCTGTCCATGCTCTCCCTGCATTGTCCGCACTCTCCCTGCACTGTCCGCACCCTCCCTGCACTGACCGAACTCTGTCCATGCTCTCCCTGCACTGTCCGCACTCTCCCTGCACTGACCGCACTCTGTCCGCGCTCTCCCTGCACTGTCCACACTCTGTCCATACTCTCCCTGCATTGTCCGCACTCTGTCCGCACTCTCCCTGCATTGTCCGCGCCCTCCCTGCACTGACCGAACTCTGTCCATGCTCTCCCTGCATTGTCCGCGCCCTCCCTGCACTGTCCACACTCTGTCCACGCTCTCCCTGCATTGTCCGTGCCCTCCCTGCACTGTCCGCACTCTGTCCGTGCCCTCCCTGCACTGACCGCACTCTGTCCATGCTCTCCCTGCACTGACCGCACTCTGTCCATGCTCTCCCTGCACTGACCGCACTCTGTCCACGCTCTCCCTGCACTGACCGCACTCTGTCCACGCTCTCCCTGCACTGACCGCACTCTGTCCACGCTCTCCCTGCACTGTCCGCACTCTGTCCACGCTCTCCCTACATTGTCCGCGCCCTCCCTGCATTGTCCGCACTCTGCCCACGCTCTCCCTGCACTGACCGCACTCTGTCCACGCTCTCCCTGCACTGACCGCACTCTGCCCACGCTCTCCCTGCACTGACCGCACTCTGTCCACGCTCTCCCTGCACTGACCGCACTCTGCCCACGCTCTCCCTGCACTGACCGCACTCTGTCCACGCTCTCCCTGCACTGTCCGCACTCTGTCCACGCTCTCCCTACATTGTCCGCGCCCTCCCTGCATTGTCCGCACTCTGCCCACGCTCTCCCTGCACTGTTCGCACACTCCGTCCGCACTCACTCTCCCTGCACTCTTTACGCTTTCTCCCGACACGCTCCTCACACTCCGCTCCACCTGCAGCACCTCGGACAGCGCACTTTGACAGCCATCCGTGAGTTTGCCGCGATCGACGTGTCCACATTTCCATCAAACCGCAACGTTTATCACAATGAACGAACAATCCCTCAAATGTCCGCGAGTCATGAACGGCAGGACATTTCGGAGCAAAAACGATGAGACGATGTGTGTGCATCGTGCGTGTGTTTGGTGTTGTCTTTCTAATAGAATACACATTACTGGTCAGATGGGTCATCGATTATGGTGATGAAACTCCATTAAATGTTGCATTTCACAACCCAAACTTGTGTCTGAAGTGTTGGGTGTGATGTGTTGGAAAGTGTTTGCTTTGAGCCGCACAGTTCGGACCTGGTCCGTGGACCTCGATAAAGCGATGACGTCGTTTTTCAAACCTTCTCCACCTTCTCTTATATCATTCCAATGGTGTCCCAGTGCACTCGGCGTTGCTGGTCACATTCATTCTTGTTGGAGATGTGTTCATTCATTCATTCTTGTTGGTGTGTCCATTCATTCATTCTTGTTGGTGTGTTCGTGTATTCCACTTTGTGCTTTTGGCATGCAATGAGTGCATGGTTTTGTTGTGTGTGTGTGCGTGTGCACACGAGCGTGCGCAAATAACCAGATAACCAGGTGTACCCTTTCTGACATATCGGACACATTGGCTGGTGTGAGACGAGGGATTGGAATGAAGACTATCCGCGGATGTTTCCCTTCCCAAGTGGGATTTCCAAGCTGTTGTGGAACAGTACAGACGGACAGGATGGTACGGAGGTCATGCACTTACCAATGACCTTTGTCATCTGGGCTTGATCCCCGACCCCACTATAAACTGTCACCCAGGTGTTTCTCTTACAAGGCGTGTTGTATCAAAAGATGTGCTGTCCCTCAGATGGCCATAAAGCCGGGTGTCCTTTCTGCTATCGGCTGGTGGACGTTAAAGATCCCACGGTGTCGTTTGTGAAGAGGAGGCGAGTTATTGCCGGCACCCCAAACAAATTACTAATTCCTAAACAACTCACCTTCAGTCGCACCACAGGCCTCACCAGCCGGTTCGTGCCACACGTGGGCCAAGTTTATTTTTTATTTTTTTTCCCCTGCCGATCCCACAAAAGGTGCACAATATTGGGGTAGTAGTCGTAGTAGTGGTGGTGCTCAGTGGTATGTCGCATAAGTTGATACAAAGGGTGTTCCAAAGTGCTCTCGGAACGAGATGCTCACAAGTGTCCAAGAGACTCCAAGGTTTTTTTTCCCCCATTTATAAACACATGAGAAAAGAAATGTATTTCCTTACTCGTCCACACATATGGGAAAAAGAGAAATTTCAAAAAGTTTGTATTGGGTTATTGTGAATATGTCGTTCCGAGAACTTTTTGAAAGCCTCTCACGTCTGAATGATCGCGGCGTGGTACTCTTCCAGAGTGAGGATGCCATGACTACAAGCCAAGTAGTTCCTTCGCGAGTTGACGTGCTCTAAAATTCCACCTGTATTTGGAGTGAGACATTTCCACACTAATAATTATCAGCAGAAATGTTATAAATTGTATTTTGTGGTCACATGGTCGTGTATTGTACATAAAGCAAGCAGGATGACCAAGATATATGCACACTCACCTCCAAGCTATCTATCCTGGATTTGAATCCCTACCCAGGTAAAAAACTGTCCGCCCGGTGTTTCACAGGCGGGGTGATTCATCAATGCGTGTGCCGTCTCTTGGATGGATGTTAAGCGGCGTCCCGTCTGCCGGAATTAGTTGGTGGACGTTAAAGATCGCACGGTGTCCTTTTTGAAGAGAAGGCGAGCTATTGCCAGCACCATGGTACAAGTTCAAAATGGTTCAAGACAAAACGGTATTCCTGCCATAAATACCGCTGGGAAAGCAATGGCAAACCACCCAGATAACATTTGCCATGAAGCTGCTTCGGCAGCATCAACGTCCTGTAACAGAGAGTATGGTATGTCAGATTGCACATAATGTATTTGTGAGCGATAACAAAGCGTGTTTATACCTCTTTCTCATATTCCAGCTCACAATGAGTGAGTGCTTGTGCCAGGTTTGAAAATCCCAAGTTTGAATCCCACCTTTCATAGTAATTTGCCCGTTGTATCATTGAATGACCATTTCCATCACGGTTCGGTTATACGTACATTATACGTATTGACACCCTTAAACTTTTTTTCAAATAACTCACAATTTTCTCGAAAAATAAGTTAAAATTGACAAAAAGTATTTGGTCTCCACAATTCTTTATTTCACTGTTAATATTACAGAACCTTTGTTTTTGATTCAGAACTTAATATATCCTTTTAAATCAAGAAAATAAAAAGAAATGGCATTGACAAAATTATTGACACCCTCGACTTAATATTTGGTATCACAGCCTTTGGTCAAAATAACTGCAGTCAAGCACTTCCTCTCGCCATGAATGAGCTTCCTCCACCTCTCTACTGGCAGTTTGTCCCACTTTCTTGTGCAAACTGCTCCAGTTCTCCCAGATTTGAAGGGTGCCTTCTCCCAACTGCTGTTTCCAGATCTCCCCATAGGTGTTCAATGGGATTTAGATCTGGATTCATTGCTGGCCACCATAGAACAGTCCATTGCTTTGTGTTGAACCATTCCTGGGTGCTTTTTGAAGTGTGTGTTGGGGTCATTGTCCTGCTGCAAGACCCATGACTTTCGATGGAGACCCAGCTTTCTGACACTGGGTTGAACATTGCACTCCAAATGCCTTGGGGAAACTTCTGATTTCATTATGCCATGCACATATTCAAGGCACCCAGTGCCAGAGGCAGCACAGCAACCCCAAAACATCACTGAACCTCCTCCATGTTTGACTGTAAGGAAAGTGTTCTTTTCTTTGAAGGCTTCATTTTGTTTTCTGTGAACACAGTGGTGATGTGCTTTACCAAAAAGCTCTAATTTGGTCTCATCTGTCCACAGGACGTTCTCCCAGAAGGTTCTTGGCTTGTTCAGGTGTGTTTTGGCAAACTCCAGTCGGACTTTCTTATGTCTCTCTCAGCAGTGGGGTCCTCCTGGGTCTCCTATCGTAGAACCCACTTTCATCGAGTCTGCAACAGATGGTGCGAGTTGTAACTGTCATACCTTGTGTCTGAAGATCAGCTTGAATCTGTTTGGCAGTTGATCGAGATGCTTTCTCCACCATTTGAACACTCCTTCGCTGCAATCTTCGATCAGATTTTCTGTTGCGGCCACGTCCATGGAGGTTGGCTACAGTGCCATGGGCTTTAAACTTCCTGATAACATTGCGTATGCTGGACACAGGAACATCAAGGTTGCTGGAGATGGACTTGAAGCCTTGAGATTTCCTGTGCTTGGCTACAATCTTGTGTCTGACCTTCTCAGCAATTCTCTGCTTTTCTTTCTTTTCTCCATGCTCATTGCTGAACACACAGTGACACAAAACAGCAGAATGACTCATTTTCTCTATTCAAACTGACTGAGTAATTTTTATATTGCAGGCACCTGAAACTCACCACAGATAAGTTCGATTCCAAAGCAAAGGAAAATCACCTGCTTGAAATCTCATTATTTCTCACAACTTTAAAAAGGTGCCAATAATATTGTCCGGGCCATTTTAGGATTTGTGTGTGGAATAAGCTCAGATTTAGTAATTTTTTTTCAGCTTTTTTGTTTCGTTCCACTGTAAACCAAAGAAATACAAACGCGGACACCAAAAGATTTAATTAATTTCAACAATTTTCTGGAAGAAATGGTGGATTATTTGAAAAACGTGCAAGGGCGCCATCATTTTTTGGCCATGACAGTACATTTTGTATGACCCGTACGAGCCATGCTGTCCATGAAAATTACCATTCCTTAAGGCCCAGTCACACCTTGACGTTTTAGCCAGCTCATGCCGATTTTTGAAAAATTTGTCTAAAACGCTGGCACACGTCGAATACGTTATGGGTAAGTTTTGGAAACATTGAGAGCACGCTGAAAAACACTGCCATACGTCGTAGTACGCTGGCTTTCATCGTTGTACTTTGCGGTTGTCCTCAAATTTTAGCACGCTTGAAATTTTACGACGTATGCCAGCGTATGACTCACAAGTTTCCGCTACGTTGACCATAAGTTGTAGGCACGGTCTGCGATCGTTGACACATGTCGACACACGTTAATTTTAAGTTAATCGTAAGTCAAAACACGTCGAGGTAATGTTTAGCGTACCCGAAACTTATTTCTAACCTATGAGTAACATGTTCTAGGCACGTTACGCGATCTTTGACACACGTCCACACACGTTACTCATAAGTCGAAACGCGTCAAGGTAATGGTTCGCGTCAGTGTTCCAGACTCCCTGGTTTTTTTTTTGGTTTTTTTCTTCGGTATGACGGTGATGTTGACACTTCGATTTCTAGTGCGGTTATGATTTAAATCGTTAAGTGGCAGCCTATTAATTACATTATATTATAACCGCACTAGAAATCGAAGTGTCAACATCACCGTCATACCGAAGAAAAAAACCAGGGAGTCTGGAACACTGACGCGAACCATTACCTCAACGTGTTTCGACTTATGAGTAACTTACAAGTAACTTTTGTCGACGTGTGCCAACGATCGCGTAATGTGCGTACAACTTATTCCCATCGCATGCGGAACGTGTGAGGCATACGGCAAGTACGTCATAAAAATTTTAACACGTTTAAAATTTCAAGACGTACTCCACTTACTACGACGTATGATAGCATACTTAAGCGTTCTATTCACGTATACC
>NC_140964.1:62251231-62263527 GCF_056783735.1 Eptatretus burgeri | reverse complement strand
GTTCAGGAAGCCGGCGATTGCTCGCCTTCTCTTTGCAAAGGAAACCGTGGGATATTTAACATCTACCAACGAATGCTTGCAGATGGGACGCCCAGTTTAACGTCCATCCGAAAGACGGTGCAAATAAAAAAAAAATGACCGTTTTTACAGCCATTTTTCCCTGCTGTGCAGGGGTTGGCTTTTTCTTGAGGCAATGTTTTATGGCCGGATGCCCTTCCTGACACCAACCCTGGTCGCCTCTTATGACACACAGGGATATGGTACACCTATTCTAACCGGGGCATACACCGGGACCAGTACACTGGTACTCATTTCGCCAACCTCGGAAGGATGACAGGCTGAGTCAACCCCCTGGTGTTAATTCAGCAGCCAACGGGGCTTGAACTCCGGACCCTGGGATCCCAAACCACCACCCTAACAACTAAGCCAACACCAGGCTTATCCGAAAGACGGTGCACACAGTGATAAACCGCCTTCCCTGTGAAACATCAAGATGATGATTTATAGCTGCTTTGGGATTCAAACTCAGGCTGGAGAGCTTTGAGGCGAGTGCAAAAAGATATACAGTATGAATATAGGCCCAATGTCTCTGGAGCTCACCTGGGACTGGGAGTTTCTGATGTATGTTCAGTGTGGTCTGGAAAAGACAACAATCACCCATTGTGATCAAAATCCTTTTCTTGTCATCTCAGTTAATGGCAGAAAGACTTTTTTTCTTTTCTTTTAATGAACACCTTTGACTCCACAATGACCCTTTTAAAATTTGATGAAAATAATGATAATCTTGAGCAATGTTATCAAAAGTCTCGTTTGTGTCAAATTTCATGAAAACCCCACCATTGGTCTTGAGAAAAAGTTTTAAAATGTCACCGAAGGGATTGACGGACAATGTGTCACGGGATAACCTTCCATATTTGTTAAGTCATAGGAGAGAGGGATAATTAATTAGAGAACAGGCTTCACAGCAACATTCAATTGAGGTGTTGCTAAAACACAATCGACGACAAGTCTTTGGAAGGACTGGGGTCTGTCTGCGTCTGTGGAAAAAGAAAGGACGATGAACCCCTTTCAACGAAATATTGAGAGAGGTTTGCTAACTGCCGTAGGAAAGTAGGCAAAGCAATGGTTTCGGGCATGAGCCCCTCTTTAATGCAATAGAAAGGGTTCTTATTTATATATTTACTAAAACAGAATTTGTATTGTGATGATTGATATTTATAACCTAACGACTCCTTATTGCTTTGGTTGCAGTGTTGTCAAACCAGTTTTCTGTTGGTCCCATCAGTGTACAAGCATTTGGTCCCATCAGTGTACTATTGATCTCATCTCGATTGAAACCCACCACCACTGTCACAGTGCTGAGCAGGCATTTGCTTCCTGGCCAACACGGTTACTGTGCATTTGATTTGCAGCCTTCATGGTAAATGCACATCTTAAGTTCACATTAGAACATTAATTATTAATCCAAATTCTGACTCAGCAACTTCTCTGACCTTATTTTTCCTGGCATCTTCAAGGAAACACCGTTGCAGGATAGTGCTACGGATTGCTTCCCTAATTTCTCTGCACACCTTTCAGTAGCATTGTGAATTTTGCTGACTTGAGCCGTTAGTTAGCGTGGCGACTGCACTGTTTATGCTGCAGTGTCCCATGTGAACCGTAGGGCAGGAATATAGGAGTGGGCCAGGGTGCCGGTGTGCAATGGGCTACTCTTCCGGAGGCAAATGATGCTTCATCCTGCATATCTTTAGGGCCACGCATGGAAACGAAAGCACGTTGATTCAGCAGCACGTCTGTCCCGAGTTAGGTCACGGTCAGGTGATAGTCTCGTTACACGGGAAGCCTTAGCTATATGAAAATCTCCTTTTGTTTGTCTCTGCTGTGTCACGGATAGGGGATGACTATTCAGCACCTCACGTGACACTCTTCTTCCTATTTATCTCTCTCTCTCTCTCTCTCTCTCTCTCTCTCTCTCTCTCTCTCTCTCTCTCTCTCTCTCTCTCTCTCTCTCTCTCTCTCTCTCTCTCTCTCTCTCTCTCTCTCTCTCTCTCTCTCTACCAATCTCCTGGGTTCGACGTTATGTGTAGGCGGCATTTGCTTGGGGTGAAATGCTGTGATATCGCAGTCAGCAACTCGCAACTCTTTTGGGAAATGCCTTTTCTCCTTTAAATATCATTCAAAGTTTATGAAACTATAGTTTTGCACCAAATTCCAATGACGCATTCAACAATAAAACCAAGCCAGATTACGTTATTATCCGGCTGCAATATCTGTTTCGTATAGTTATTTCCTCGAAACGAAGTATAGTTTGTCGTTCATTGTGTAATTAGCTTTAATTGCAATCTCTCTCGGAAGCATCCATGGGGACCGTCGCTCGTTCGATGCAATTTCTCTGACGAGTCGAATGGAATTTGTCACGAAGGGAACAACATGGTTCCCAGCCCACGTGGCCTATAGGGCAGCCGTGCTACCCTTACTGGCCGAATACGCTTAATGTCCCCCAGAAGCACAGGCTGTTTGTACTGGAACACACCACGCACTGGAGCCTGGTTATCCATTTAGATCAAGAAAAGGCAGTTTTAATGTGAAATCGTTTGATTCCATACTTTGCTTGGATTTCTTACTGTGGATGTTAGAACACGTCATCAAATCCTACATGTTTGATTGTCACCAGCACCAGCATTCGGTATCTCCAGGGTGGATCGGAATCATCCCTTTCCTCCTAAATTGGACAACTGACATTATTCATATATGAGGCATTCATAAATAAATTAACAGTGAGAGCATTTGGGAAGGAGAAGAAAAGGAGTTGGATCGAGGTGGAAAGGAGTTGATACGTGATATATATATATATATATATATATATATATATATATATATATATATATATATATATATATATATATATATATATATATATATAAATAAATCCTGGTGTTGGCTTAGTGGTTAGGGTGGTGGCTTGGGATCCCAGGGTCCTGAGTTCAAGCCCCGTTGGCTGCTGAATTAACACCAGGAGGTTGACTCAGCCTGTCATCCTTCCGAGGTCGGCAAAATGAGTGCCAGTGTACTGGTCCCGGTGTATGCCCCGGTTAGAATAGGTGTACCATATCCCTGTGTGTCGTAAGAGGCGATCAGGGTTGGCGTCAGGAAGGGCATCCGGCCATAAAAAACATTGCCTCAAGAAAAAAGCCTAACCCCTGCACAGCAGGGAAAAATGGCTGTAAAAACGGTCATATATATATATATATATATATATATATATATATATATATATATATATATATATATATATATATATATATATATATTCGGCACTAAGCCTCTTTGAATGCTGAGGTCTGGACAAATGAAATCAATTGGATCTATAATGTTCAGGATGATGTCGTACTCTGAACTATTCCTTGCAGTTGACCCCTTTAACCCATGAGAGCCACTGGGTAAACGTGATGACTGTGCATAGCAATGCTGCTCAGTTGGTTCTGGTGATCCAGCATTCTGTTAACGATGCACCCTCGAGTCCCTAGAGTTGTGGCAAACCAGGTGCTTTTATCAATGCAGCACGTTTTTCATTTATGTAACACAATGTGGAGTTTATACAATGACACGATGAGAGATCTTTGTACCTTTACAAGAATTACAAGGGCATACAGTAAGTCCATCGACAACAGTCAAATTGACGAAGAATTTGAGATTTTAACCTGGGATCGACGGCATCACGGGCCGCATGCTCGGATGAGAACACCAAACAGCCTAAGCCTCGTCATGTCGCTTGTTCTTGCGAGCGAATGCTGTATTTCAATGAGCATCCGGATTAAGGTTTTGTGAAAAGTTAATATAATATGATTACCACGAGAGAAGAAAGCTATTTAATTGGTCACATCATGTATGTCCTGTGGTTTTGTTTTGAGGGATCGCTCCAACATTCGGTTTGTTAGCAGTAACCGTGTTAGCGAAAACGTCCCTCGAACATCTTCCTTTCTGGTGGAATTGGCTCATCCACACGACCCTCGCGGCGAGGTTGCAGCTGCAGATTTGTTTTCACGAGAGAGATTTCTTCTTTGCTTCCAAATCGATACTTTGTATTTAGAAATCCTCACCAGTCTTGTTCTTCCTTTGATCTCACCGCCATCTATTTTTGCAACTATGATTTATCACCCTCTGAGCACATAAATATCTCACACTATATATTACCATAGTTTTATTCTCTCATGAGCCTTAGATCCTCCAAGTTGGGAGTTGAAAGAGGCCGTCTCCTTTGTGAACAAATCCTGACGCTTAATCTCATGCAAAGTTTAGCGGCAAATGTCTCGACATCTGGAAGTAACATGTCAAACATCTCCTCCTTCCACATTACACTTAGGGCATCAAAAGGTTGTTTTTATGAATGAACACATGTCCTCTGCAAGGTCGTGAGGTTTATGAAATATACAGCATTTTGCCTGCTGGATGATTCAAAATTAATATGCATCTCAATGTCAGATCTTGTGTTTTCGAGGGGCGGTCAAGATATTTTTCAAACGAAACAAATTTTATGAGAGACAAGACGACCCGTGAACCCGTTGGGTTCCCGTTGTGACAGCGGTTGATTAAAAAAAAATCATTTTAAGAAAAAAAAAGATAGCGCCAGTGAACTATACCGCTGAGGTTGTTTGCATTGATCAAATACTCCCAAAGAGTACTTGACTGAATCGGGAATTGATTTTTTAATAATTTCTTTCGTTGTTCGATTTTAACGAAACTTGATACTGCACACCGCAGGAGAATGGTGAGTAAAGTGGCCCAAAAAGTTTTGCGCTATCGTGTACCGTTTTGGCTGTATTTCAGGAACATACATACATACAAGATGAGCGTTTTAGTAATATAATCTAGAGAGATGACAAAGACAAACATACATACATTCATGGGGAGCATGTGCCACAGCACATCGCTGCATCCACTTTCCCTTGGTACTTCAAGGGCCTCCGTCTGGCCATCCCCAGGCAGATCCCTGGCCCATCCCTACCTCTTATGCATCGGACATTCCAAGCACCCACCTGAAGGGACTGCCTCAGGTTAACCCCATGAGACCGCCATGTGGTGGACGACTCCTCAGCACCACCCCACCACACACCTCAGTGTGTTTTGCAGAATGAAGTGTTTTGTGGTGGCTGGAGTACAAATCCTGCCACCAACCTCCTAGGAAAGTTAACCAACTGCAAGCGGACATCCGCAGATGCAGTTGGCACCAGATATGGATGGCCGTTGACTCACAAGGAGCTCCTCCACCCTTTGGCAGGTTTTGTATTTCATCCTGCCGGGTGTCCATATAAATACACCCTCCACAGGAAGGGGACCTGGTGGGGGGAGTCGGTTGAGTCGCCAACACTCAACCATGAACAGGTTAGGACGGGTTTACATGTTACCCATAGCAAGTCACAAATCTAATCTTCCTTGACCTGAATGACAAAGACCTGTGGCAATTTTTCAACATGATGTCCACTGACTTCAATACACACTCCATTTGTCCTTCACGCTCGTTATGCCAGTCTTGTAGAAGTCTTCCGATTGCTGGTCAAACCAGGCCCGGTATCCTCTGTGAGCTAATTGTCCTCAAAACGGTGACCACGTAGGTGGGATTTCAAGTTTAGACATCAAAGCCACTTTGGAGCCAGGTCTGGGATGCAAGGAGGGTGGTTGGGTTGCTCAAAATCAGTCATGAATAGCAGCTTGTGCAACATGGGCCTTTTTGGGCTTGGGCATTGTCCTGGAACAAAAGCACACCTTTGGTCAATATTCCCCACCGTTTCTCCTTTATGGGGTTGTGCAATTTTCGAATTGGGCCAGCATAATAGTCAACTGCGATCGTTGTTTTACGTGGCCTGTAGTCGATCAGCAGAATCCCTTTGGCATCTCAGAAAATCGAGGCCACCATTTTGCCAGTCAGAGGTAGAGTTTGGAACTCCTTTGTGGGGGGGGTTGGAAAAGTCTTGTGTGTTCATTGTATCGATTTTCTGGATTTGAGGCCCAAGTGATGAATCGTTCTCGTCCTCAGTATGGGAAAAAGGTTGGCTGGAACGGCTTCATACAGTTCAAGCAAGTCGCGACTACCCCCTGTTGTTTATCCTAAGTGCCAACGTTTCAGAGGGTATGTCTTAGACATGCCCAAATACATATGGGTGATGGTCACAATCCATCCTTCTGAAAGTCCAACTTCAGTGCTCATGTCATTGACCTTGATGCACCGATCCACCGTCATCAAGTTCTCGACTTGGGCCACAGTTCTCTTGTCAGTGGCATCTGAAGGCTGTCCTGACCATGGGTCGTCCTCAAGTTTCTCACGCCCTTGCTTGAACTCTTTGGCCCATATCATCATTGTGATATTTGAGGGAGCACCATTGCCATATACGGCAAACATGTGTTGATGGATTTCCTTCGTGTTAACACTTTCTTTGAATAATAACTTTATGACACTCAAGCTTGTGAAAATCCATAATCTACTCTGATGACAAACTTTAAACTTTCAACCTGAACTAACAAATAATGCCACGTTAATTAAACTAGCCCTATCTAGGGCCCATAGGTATGTACATCTTCATGATGCATATAAAAACAGAACATTTTTACCACCCCTTGTAAGTAAGCATTGACAGTATACACACGATATTGAGGTTCATAGAAGAAGCAGATGACACAGTGAAGAGATGAACTGACAGTGGGGGTGATAGTTGGACAAAATGAGCAAGGGAAAGAGTGAAGGAAGCATGGTCACTTGCGGACAGACAGTATGTCCGCAAGTGGTTATAGGGTTATGTAGGGTTAAAGGAGGTAGGGATGAGGTGTTGGGGTTAGGTGCACACTGACTGCTTGAACATTTGCTTCCTCTTCATTTTTCTTCCATTATCTTTTTTTTTTTTTCCTTATTCATTGTTCTTTGCTTCCGTCACCCCTTTGGTCCCGCATTTGCATGACCACGTTGTATGTCACTTTGTACAGGTGCGTATCCATTAGGCAATGCCTCACTGTCAGTATTTCATCGTACATCTTTTGTTATACAATAGATATAAATAATTTATGCTTTTACACTGGCACACTTTATGCTGTTTAGCAGTTTTTACCGGTGCAATGGGAATGAATGAATAAATCATGGTTGAATGTCCCAGATTAGAGACTTATTCGTATGTGCGGTCACGATAAATATGATTGCATCCTGTGAACCCATCTGATATCGGGCATTAATTTCGATTCTTATCATGGCATCCCGGACGTGCTTCGAAGGTCACACTCGTATCAAGACCAAGAGGAGGAAAACCGCTCATCCCAATGTCCCAAGATAGCCCGAAGGAGGATAGATTAATATCCCCCCCCCCAGACATCATAACTCGGGAGATGAAAAAATAAATAACTTTTCCACATCGGACGTCCGAATGTATACGAGGAAAGGTAAATTGGATTCCTCGGCCCAAAAATTACTCTTCCCCACGTGTTCATCCTCGTTACTGTGCGAGAATGTCAATCAAAGAGGCACCTTGTGTTTTCCATTGCAGTGTTCGCCGATTCCACGTAATGCGTCGGGAGATCTCCGGAAAGCACCGATGTGGCTGTTTTCAGGCAGAGGAGAAAGCGGGCGCCACCTTTTTCTCTGTATTTCACAGCAGCCCATCCATAGGTTCTCCTTTGGTTGCCACATTTCCGGCGCCATTTTGTTCTGACCAGAGCCCTGTCACTTCGGATCACGTAGTGCCCTTGATGTGCACACTCGTGAACAAATTGCTCGCGTGCTCTCTCTGGGACACACCCGGCTTCGTCGACTTTTATGGCTGTTGCTATTCAGAATAATTACAAGTTACGATGTAGTTAATATACCCCTCCGGAGGATTGTTCTTCAGTTTCCTTGTTGAGAGCCATGGATTTGCAACTGTCCGGAGATTGCTGAGTGCACGGCGACTGTCTGACGCGATCAAAGACCACTGAGGAAACACTTATGAACAGGAATTCACATGTCATGAAAAAAAAAAGTACAGATCATCGTGTAGCAACAGAGTGGCGTTAAATTAAATAAATTGGTTCGTCTGTTTTCGGTTCAGGTCTCAACCCCTTGTCCACCAAACTGGGGTTCAGGCTTTGAATGCCGCACTGCTTTGTCCGTTGTCTATGAATGTCCTTGTAATTAAAGTGTAAACACGCTTTCTTGTCATGGCTTTGCCTTTGTATAAAAGCTCCAGCACGAGTCTTAAACCAATTTATGTTTAATATAAATAATATATCGCCAATCCGCAGTGGGCAAGTGTGGCGACGATGCCAAATGCCCTCACATTCGTTGTGAGAGGCCTTCGTCATGTGTTCACACACGCACACACACACACACACACACACACACACACACTCACACACACACACACACACACACACACACACACACACACACACACACACACACACACCCGATCAAGATCGGGTTATTTAGATTTCAGAAAAACATCAAGAAAATTGATGTTTAAAGCTGGAGAAAAAATTAATGTGGGAGTGCACCACAACAATGTTGGGATAAATGACTTGATTACCTCCACCACCGAAGGTGAAGGAGGTTATGTTTTCACCCCTCTGTCTGTCTGTTTGTTTGTTACTTGCAAAATGAAGATTTTACAAGTGTATCGGTCAGTCGATTTTGTTATTGGGTCGCCGAAATAGGCGACCCTTATTGTCAGTAATTCTGTCTGTTTGTTTTAGATGTTTGTTCGTTTGTCATCAGCATAATTGGTAGTAAACGTGGGTGGATTTTGACCAAACTCGGGTGGTAGGTACATCTTATGACCTCGTGCTTTGGAAATTGTGATGGTTACTAGGGACGCTTTGGTTCCATAGTAACAACCGAAAAACCTTCAAAATCGGTACCGTTCACACAAAATCAATTCCGAAAGCCATTATCCCACGTAGGGTTATGAAATTTGGCAAAAATGATCTACAGGTGATGCTCTATCAAATATATTCCGGTTTTTGTGATATATGGAATACTTTACCCGCAGCGCCCCTACAATTAGGGTATGCACGAAAATTGGCGGATATTTAAGGCCCCCTAGTGACCAGGTGAGTGCATCGATACGAATGAAACTTTGCAGGTGCATGGAACTCAATGAGTACAACTTTGCCTCAGGACATATTGACCGATTTCGCTTAGGTCAGGGGTCAAAGGTCAATTCGTGCAAAAATCGATAATATGCGAGAGCTGGAGGTGCCTTCGCGCCAAATGCTACTCCTCCTAGGGTTATGGTCGGATGGTCATGAAAATTCACACTAATCGTCTGGAATACATTGTGCACAAACGATCGAGCCGGATTTTCGATTTAGATCTTTGTTCACCCACAGCACCCCCTCGAACTTTGGGGATTTCCGATTTCAAACCGCATTTTCGGTACTTTTCATTCAAATGGATACCGAGTAGTTATCAGTCGATGGAACTGGATGAGATTTGAAATGCATAATCTTAAGGTGATTCCCTATCTGCTATATGATATCCATTTTGCTCTATATCTTATAGTTTCCACGCTCTGCGACCCATCGCCGCCGACTGGCTTGTTGGGTCGTCGATCTATTCGAAAAATAAAAAAAATTCAAAATTTTTTTTCTTGAGATTTGTTCTCCCCTTATTATCAGTATTTAAAATGGCGATTTCAGTTAATACAATGTCGATTTCGATGAAACTTGGTGGGTAGGTTCATACCATGACCTAGTTGTATGCAAATGAGAACCGTTGCTATGGACACCAACGTTGCCTAGCAACGGGACTTTGAAATTTTAGAAAAATCATTAAAAAAATTTTTTTTTCGAAAATCAGAAATCGGGCCACGAGTTACTGTGGGCAGTACATTCAGCCATATTGTCAAAAATTTCCAGCCGGATCCTATGAAAACTGTCGGAGAAGATAGACTTTGAATGAACCCTGGTCGAAAACAATAAAAAACGAAGTTCGTTATATCTGAGACTATGAGTCAGATATACATGAAACTGGTATGGGAGGTTCATGGTATGTCCTCGTTATGTGTGAGAAAGAACCGTTGCTATGGGCCCCTCCGTTGCCTAGCAACGGCGGAAAAACCTCTAAATGTGGGGGTATTTTTACGAAAATACAATCTGCAGCATTAACCCTTGAAGCTAGAAGAGATAAAGAATCATGAATTTTCTTGTGCTTAATCCTCAGGTCATTCCCCATCGAACGGGCCCATCGTGTCAGGTTCTATTGGGTAGTCGACTACCTATGTCCACCTACAGGCTTGTTCTGTCTGTTTGTCTGTCTGTTTATCGCCTACAGGTCACAATTTTAAACCGATCTTCACGAAGCTTTACCTCATGGTGCAGTTTGTGATGAGGAAGAAGCATATTGTTTTTGAGGTCAAAAGGTCAACAACTTAGGCGAGATTTATAAAATCCTCAATTTTCATCTGATTGACTTGACATTTGAAGAGGATTTATATTTCAGGTCACTGAATTTAACCACCAATTATTTTGGAGTTCCACATTGAACAAAAGGTCAACACAGTCCCAAGGTCAACAACTTAGGTGAGATTTCTAAAATCCTCAATTTTTATCTGATTGACTTGAAATTTGAAGAGGAGTTATATTCCAGATCACTGAATTCAACTCGCCAATTATTTTGGAGTTCCATATTGAACAAAAGGTCAACACAGTCCCAAGGTCAACAACTTAGGTGAGATTTCTAAAATCCTCAATTTTTATCCGATTGACTTGAAATTTGAAGAGGATTTATATTTCAGGTCACTCAATTCAACAAGCCAATTATTTTGGAGTTCCACATTGAACAAAAGGTCAACACAGTCCCAAGGTCAACAACTTAGGTGAGATTTCTAAAATCCTCAATTTTTATCCGATTGACTTGAAATTTGAAGAGGATTTATATTCCAGATCACTCAATTCAACAAGCCAATTATTTTGGAGTTTCACATCAGCCAAAAGGTCAACATAGGCCGAATTTCTAAAATTGTCACTTTTCATCAGATTCACTTGATATTTGAAGACAAGTTGCATGTTTGGTCATTGAAACACCAAAACACCAAAAACATCAATTATTTTTGAGGTCAAATTTTTTTTTCGGATTCTGCAAGTGTCGTGCTGTGTACGACGTCATCTTGTTTGTTTGTCTGTTTGTTCATGTGCAGAATATCTCAATAGTTGTGGACGGATCCGGATGACATTTTGTGGACAGGTTGGGTGTGTGACAACGACGAACTGATTAGATTTTGCTGAAGATCCCGATCTGGATCTGACTACTAAATTTTTTTAAGTGATTCTTCACCATTGGAAGATAGGACCAAAACAATATGTAGTACGATATCTCAAAAAGTTGCGGATGGATTTGGATGAAATTTAGTGGACAGATTGGGTGTGTGACTAGGAATAAATGATTCGATTTTGGTGAAGATTCAAATCTGTATCTGGATACGAGAATTGTTTAATTTGTCAAGTGATTCTTCACCATTGAGATATTGGGCCAAAAACGATATAGTAGTGTATAGCATGATATTTCAAAAATGTATTGGGCCCGATATGTTCTGGTGGATCAGGCATTGCGTGGCGGAGGTATGTGCTCTCGCAAGTGCCCTTCTAGTTTCCTTATAAGTTGGCTCCCAGCTCTCGTATGACTGTGAGTTGTTGGGGTGGTGGTGGGGGGGGGGGGCTAGAGGTTGTGCCTATGACCTGAATCGAGTTACTCCCAGCACAGATGCAACATTTCGTGTAGATTGACTCAGTCGTCTCAGACTCAGACATGGCCTTGATTACAAGCAACTTGGACATGGTGTCAAATACAAGCAACTCGGATATGGCCTTGAGTACAAGCAACTCGTACACAGTCATCCATGGAACCATTTTCAGATGTACACACACATACAGAGAATTTATTTGCGGGGGTAGAGGAGGGGGGATTTTGTTTGTGCTCTTGACTTGACCCTGGGTATACCCCCAACATGCATGTCAAATCTGGTGTAGATTTGCCAGCTGGTATTTTTTGATGATTTTCAGACGTACACACACATAAAAGAGAATTTCCTTGTGGGTGGAAGGATTTTGGCGTAGGGGGGGGGGGGGATTGTGCACTTGATCTGAACCTGGGTATCCCCAGCACGTATGCAAAATCTGGTGGAGATTGGTTCAGCTATTTTCCTATCTATGATTTTCAGACATACATACAGGGAATGTCCTTGGTGGAGATTTTTATGCCTCTGCAAAATAAGTTACTGGAGGGGGTCATGTTTTCAGGTTATTCGTCCGTACGTACGTACGTCCATGCTAATTTTCTCTGT
>NC_140964.1:62211231-62248731 GCF_056783735.1 Eptatretus burgeri | reverse complement strand
TATGACTTCCTTTAGATGCATGATGGCAGAACAGTCACCCATGTTTTAAGGGCCTCGTTCAGTGAATTGATGGATAAATTCGAGAAGTTTATAATTATCAGGAATTGACAATGATCCAAATGCTGGTGGATGTCTCCATAAAATCTGATCAGGTATGATTGTAACTTTATCAGTCTCAACTAATCAAGATTGATTCCTGTATTTGCTTCGTGAATACCAATTGGAATTTGTATATCAAAGGAGGCCACTGAGATTATTTGTGTCAAAAAATATCTTGCTCAGTCAATGCGGGGAAAATGGGAATGGAAACTTTCGTTGCAAACGTGTTGAGCTGCTCGTGTTCCAGTTTGAACTCCCGGGTCACGGTGTGGGGAAATTTGGCTCCAATCGCATATACTGGGTGTTTGTCAATTGTATACCATTATAATGTCATTGTAATTCGTGCAAAAGTAAAATGATGTCGACTAATATCTTTTTTCATCTTCATTACAAGATCGATGCTAAAGCCGCTGTCACACCTTGACGATTTAGCTAGTGTATGCCGACGTATGAAAAATTTGTCAAAAACGCTGGCACACGTCGAATACGTTATGGGTAAGTTTTGTATACGTTAAGAGCACGCTGAAGCACACTGGCATACGTCGTAGTACGCCGAGTACATCGACAAATTTTCAGCATGTTGAAAAGTTTTCGACGTATCCAGCGTATGACGCACGCGTTCCGCAAGTTGTAGGCACGTTGCGTGATCGTTGACACACGTCGACACACGTTACTTGTAAGTTACTCATAAGTTGAAACACGTCGAGGTAATGTTTAGCATCAGTGTCCCAGACTCCATGGTTTTTAAATTTTTTTTCTTCGGCATGACGGTGATGTTGACACTTCGATTTCTAGTGCGGTTATAATATAATATAATTAATAGGCTGCCGCTCAACGATTTAAATCATAACCGCACTAGAAATCGAAGTGTCAACATCACCGTCATACCGAAGAAAAAAAAAAACCATGGAGTCTGGGACACTGACGGGTTCCTCCTGTGAAGCCCATATTTATATACCAATTCCCCTAAACGTTGCCAATACGCCATTATACGGTAGCTGTAAGTTAGTAACGCTCAGCAAGTTATGTGGTCGTCCGGAATACATCAATGTGCATAGGAGATACGTTACTCATAGGTTCAAAGCACATTACTCATAGGTTAGAAATAAGTTTCGGGTACGCTAAACATTACCTCGACGTGTTTCGACTTATGAGTAACTTACAAGTAACGTGTGTCGACGTGTGTCAACGATCGTGTAACGTGCCTACAACTTATGGCCAGCGTATGCAGAACGCGTGAGTCATACGCTGGCATATGTCAAAAAATTTTGAGCATGTTAAAACTTGTCGATGTGCTCGGCGTACTATGACGTCTGCCAACGTGCTTCAGCATGCTTTTAATGTATACAAAACTTACCCATAACGTATTCGACGTATGCCAGCATGCTTCAGCGTGCTTTTAATGTATACAAAACTTACCCATAACGTATTCGACGTGTGCCAGCGTATTTGGCAAATTTTTCATACGTCGGCATACGCTGGCTAAAACGTCAAGGTGTCACAGCGGCTTGACACTTTGATGTCTCGTGCGGTTATGATTTGAATCGTCGAGCGGCAGCCTTTTAATAGGCTACGCCACGTGATCGTCGGCGATACGCTGCCGCGCGCTATGCATATGTTAGACTATCGTTGGGCATAAGTTGTGAACGCCAACAACACGCTAAGCATTCGTTGGTATAAGTTATCTATATGTTATCGAAACGTTCTGTGTACGTTACTAATACGTTATGCATACGTCCAACTCGTTATGAATACGCCAAAAACTGGAAAAAAAAACATCAATAGTTCAGCGTACGCCAGCGTTTTACATACATTTTGATATGTTGCCATACGCTGGCTAAAACGTCAAGGTGTGACAGGGTATGGAGTCAGTGGGGCAACGGTTGGACACAATAAGTGGGGGAATTGATGAATAGGATAGGAGGAGGGAAGGAAACACAGCACCCTGCAGGTAAGAGGGCTGGGGAAGGTTAATATGGGAAGAAAGGATTGTGTGTAAGGATGGAGATTGTCTGCCATGTGATTCATGTGCAAGCTCCTCCATGAGCATGAGATCACTGCAGAGCAAACAGCATGTCATCCGTGATTCGCAGATATCTTCCGGCCAAATAGGAGAACTGGAACAGCACTCAGCAGAGTGCATACCTCCGCCAGGCTAAACAGTTTACGTTTTGTAGCCCACCAATAGACCGGATCTGCATCGGGATCTTAAACAAAATCAAAGCGGTTTGTTGTTGTCACCTACTATATTCATCCACCAAGTTTTCTCATAACCCGTCCAAAACTTTTTGAGATATTGTACGATATATCGCTTTTGGCCCCATCTCTCAATGGTGAAGAATCACTTAGAAGTTAAAAAAAATTATCGTATCCAGATCTTCACCAAAATTGAATAAATTCATTCATTTCAGACATCCAACTTGTCCAAAAAGTTTTGTCCGAATCCCTCCATAACATTTTGAATGCTTACGGAAAATGAAACAAAAATACAGACACAAACAGGGGTAAAAAAAACATAACCTTCATCCATAACAGTGACGGAGGTAATAAGACTTCCCTCCAGATGTGCAAGACAGCTGCTCACCACCATCTCAAATCACACCCCCCACCCCATCCATAACCATGATCTTTTCTACCACATCAACCCTCCTTAATTCCAACTCTTTGCAAGTTTGCTTCTGGATCCATTTTGTTCACCCCCATATCCCTTATTTGTTCAGGTTTCTCTCCATTTTGTCCCTCAGCCCTACTGTTGTCTTTATTTTGTTCCTTTTATTCTGTACCATGCTGATCCGTTCTATGTTCAACTTCCTCCATGAGCCTCGACTTTGTATACAAAAATAAAGAACTGGGGTGGGAGAGGCGGGCACAGGTAGTTTGGAAAAAGATTTAAGAGATAACCATATTTCAAGACCCAACATTACAATGACCATTGAACAGAAAAATCTTCAATCCAAATGGTCATTTTTTGTGCCTTTGGATGTAGAATGACGTCACACTGTTTGGCAATTTATAACCCCCAAACCAAAGACCGATGTTAGCATTAAACCACGGAAGAGCTTGAACAGATGGAAATAAATACATTCATTATATCTATCCCTCAAAACTCTCAAAGGAAGTTATAAAAAATTAATGAAACAAATTCCCATTTTAACCGGCTGATTATAATGCTTTCCGTGACACTTTGAAAGGCTGTGTGGGGACTGTCGGCCTTGGTGAAACGAATCCTTTCTCGCAGAACTCCATCACAATCCGCATACTAATCACTTTTACATCTCGAGATGTGTGGAATGATGAGCAACAGACCCCCGTTTAAATCGGGTTTTGCGTCGGCTCGCGGAACCATCCGTTCGGCCTAATTGGAGGTCACGGCCTAAGGTAAGACCACGAGCTGGGGAACCCGAGGCTGTGGTGTTGATTTAAAAGCGACCATAGGTAGGAAAAGGAAAGTTCATGGCTGGGGACTCCTTCTTAGAATAAGAGAAAATACCCGAGTGAGCACTGACCTTGAAAAGCAGAACCGATTAATTTATTTTTCTGTTTGAAATAGAAACAAAGCTGGAGACCTTATTATGGACTAAGCTCTGAAAAACTGCAGCGATGGTAAAATGGAACCAATGGATGAGAATGTTACCTGTGGTGGAGGTACACTACCGGTCAAAAGTTTTAGAACACCCCCATTTTTCCTGTTTTTTTCTGAAATTTAAGCAGTTTGATGTTTCAATGTACTCTGAAATTAAAACATAGAACAAATAAACAATTGCAGATAAAAAAGAAATCATGGAATAGTTTTGTTGAACAAAATTTAATCTAAATGTTTGACTCATCAAAGTAGCCCCCATTGTAGATATAACAGCCGAACATACTCGTGGCATTCTTTCGACAATGGAAATCAAATATTGTTTGGAAAGTTCTTCCCAACACTGTTGCAGAAGTTCTGACAAATGTGTTGCACTTGTAGGTTGCTTTGCTTTCACCCTTCTGTCCAGTTCATCCCAAACCAGCTTGATGGGGTGTAAGTCTGGAGACTGTGCTGGCCATTCCGTGATTTGAAGCCTACCGTCTTGTTCTTTTCTTCTAAGGTAGTTCTGACATAGCCTGGAGGTAGGTTTTGGGTCATTATCTTGTTGTAGGATGAACTCCTGACCAACTAGTTGTAGACCAGAGGGTATTGCATGGCGCTGCAAAATGCTGTGGTCGCCCTTTTGGTTCAGGGTGCCAGTCACTCTGTGCAAGTCGCCGACTCCGGATCCAGCTAAAGAGCTCCAGATCATCACGTTTCCTCCTCCATGTTTGACAGTTGGTGTCACACACTGAGGAACCATCCTTTCACCTACTCAACGGCGTACAAAAACCCTGTGTGATGAATCGAAGATTTCAAATTTTGATCCATCGGTCCATAAAACCTTCTTCCAGTTTTCAGTAGTCCACTGGTGGTGCTTGATGGCCCAGGCAAGCCTCTTTTTCTTATTTTGCCATCTTGGCAATGGCTTATTACTGCCACTCGACCTGTCAAACCTGCAGCTCGAAGTCTTCTCTTCACAGTTGAAACTGAGACTTCCTTACTTCGACCAGTGTTAAGCTGTGCCTGAAGCTGCTGTCCTGTGAGCCCCCTATCACGCAAGCTGTTGACTCTCAGAAACTTGTCTTCTGATTGTGTTGTAGCTTTGGGTCTGCCAGACGTCTTCCTGTCAGTTACCCTCCAGTTTCCAAGTGCCTTTTGATGGTGTAGGAAACTATACTCACTGACACCTTGGCTCCTTTGCAATTTCTCTAAAGGAAAGACCTACATTTTTAAGGGTTATAATGATCTGTCTGTCTTCCTTTGTTAATTGTGTTTTTTCCTCACCACTATGATAGCATTACACTACTTCCTGCAGTGTAATATTGTCCAAATAATGCTTCAGAGGGTGTAGCTACACAGTCTGTTCCAACACTGCTTTTATACAGACAGAGGGTTTGTAACGAATCACGAATAGTTGGGACACCTGTAGGAATTGTTTGTGTCAACTTTCAAGGCTTAATTTACTTCCATTGCTGCAGAACAGCTGCAGTTGCTAACCCATTACTTGTGCCCTGAAAAGGGCCTTTTTTTTAACAACTCTGAAATTTACATTATTTTTCAGTTTTTGGTAACCTAAACTTTTTTTTAACCTCTGGCAGTTTACTGCTTAGTTTTGTACCATTGAAGGTTTTGTACCACTGGACTTGAACTGCTTAAATTTCAGTAAAAACTGGAAAAATGGTGGTGTTCTAAAACTTTTGACCGGTAGTGTATGCTAACAGATGCAAATCACAGTTTGTAGGAAGATACTAGATGGAATATATCGGATCACCATTGGGCTTCTTGCAGAGTGCTTTAGATTCCTGTCATCCCAAAGAGCTGTAAGTCCATTTCCTTTCCTGTACCTTTTTAACGATGTTTCCTTCCCAACTTGGAGCTCGGGTTGGATTAACATTGGGAATACGGGGATTTTTCAGAGAAAAAAAAACATTTAATTCTGTGTTCATACACACACTACTTACATGTGATTAGGCTTGTGTGATGACCAGCAAGCGACTGGGGGCAAACCTGTCCACACAAGCTTGGTGACGTAAAGGATTTTGCTGCTTATGATTTGGCTGTTTGGCTGTTTCAGGTAGGCCTTGTGCTTCTTGTTCAGATATATTTGTTTTTATTATCATTTTTGTCCATGACCAAGCTGTTTCGATTTCGAAATGACACACAAAAAGTGCTGCAATCCGTTGCCCAGAGATGTCAAACAGCAAAGAAGAAATCGAACCAGGTGACGGAAATTCTTGCAAAAACTCCAACACTGACTCTTTTTGTTGAGACTCAACCTAGCATGTCAGCAGATGTGGCACCATGTATGTCACCTGATCCAAATCCTGAAACTGACAAAGAGGATGAAGGAAAAGATGGTTGTGAGCCCAAACCTGCTGTTATAGTTGAGAATAACGAATGAGATTTGAACACCCTTTGGAAAGAGAAGGCCCGATCGACAGATACAGGGAATGGTTTCTCATAGAGGAATCTTGCATTCACTATTGGTCAAATTTAGTGCCTTTTGATGTGCCGCAGCAAAGCAGATGTTAGGAAGTACTCTGCATCAAAACGATTTCGCTCATCTACCATAGGATAAGCCCAAGGGGCACGATCGTTTTTTTCAAAATAAGTATGTTTTATACCGTTCGACAAAATGGAGAAAGTCACAAATGAAGTTGTCTACTGGACAGCCACTCAAATGTTCCTGTATGTTGTTGTTATTGCACGTTTGATGCCGTCATGCATTGACAACTTCTCCGGTTCTGAAAATTTCTGTGACCGGTAAAAGCTGATGAGAAAATGAGCCGCCACGCCAAGAGTGATGGGCACAGAGACTGTACATCTTATGCTACCAGGGAACATCTCATCATGTCAATCAGCAATGGAGAAAGAAGCTGAAGAAAAGCAAAAATATGTGGTATATGGTCAATATCACGTTGTGGTGGGGGTCAGGTTTCTGGCTGAGAGAGAGGATTGCCATTTCGAGAGATGATGAGATCTTTGGTTCAAAAAATGATGGCAATTATTTAGGTATCATGGAACTTAATGCTGAGTTTGACCCATTCCTTGCCAATCACATTCATGAATTTAGTCAGAAGGGAAAAGGAAAGAAATCGCATCTTTCCTCAGCATTCGATGAGGAAATGATAAGAATCATGTCAGAAAAAAAGTCAGGGCTCTTATGAATAACGAAATTGAAATGGCAAACGATTTCTCCACCTCTGGAGACTCAACCACTGATCTCACCAATGTCAGGTCAGGTCAGGTGTGGGAGCATGTGACAGAACAGCGCGTCGCTGCGTCCACTTTCCGCCGGTACTCCAGGGGCCTCCGTCTGGCCATCCCCCAGGCAGATGCCAGGCCCATCCCCATCTCGTTGAAATGATGGTCAACCTGCTGCAACCATCAGGCACGTGGTCGGCCCACTGGCCTCCTCTACTCATGAGACTCCCTCGCTGAGAGAATCTGGTGAGCAGGATCAGCGTCAGGAAAACGAGCCATATGTCCATACAGCCGAAACTGATGCTCACGGACTATGCAGGTAACAAATCTCATCCGAGTCTCTCTCAGCAACCGCTCGTTGGATACAAAATCCGACCAGCGATAGCCAAGGATTCTCCGAAGAGACCTGGTACCAAAGGAATTAAGTCTCTGTCTCAGATCCTTGGTCAGAGTCCAAGTCTCGCATTGATAGAGCAAGACTGGAAGTACCAAGCACCTGAAGACTCGGACTTTCGTCCTCCCGCACAGGTACCGGCAGTGCCACACCCCATGATCCATTGAATCCATGACTCCCCAGGCCCGACCCAGACGTCTATTGACCTCTGACTCACAGCCAGCAGAGACATGAATATTACTGCCAAGGTAAGTGAATCTCTCCACGACCTCAACATCATCACCACAAACAGACACAGACAGGACAGCGGCATCCAAGATGTCACTGAAAGCCTGGATCTTAGTTTTGACCCAAGAAACCCGTAATCCCAGCAGCTCTGACTCCTCATTCAGCACCTCGAGGGCCCCCAAAAGGATATCTAAAGTCTCCGCAAAGATGACTGCTTCATCTGCAAAATCAAGGTCCGAGATCTTGACATTCCCAAACGATGCACCGCAGCTTGATCTCTCCGACATCCTCCCTAAAATCCAGTCCATACAAGTGCTGAAAAGTGTGGTGGCCAGTACACACCCCTGACGAACTCCAGTAACAACTGGAAATAAGTCAGAGATGGTACCACCACACTTCACAGCACTCTCAGTACCAGAGTAGAGTTGAGACATCAGATCGATCAGTTTTGGTGGCACCCCACGAAGACCAAGAATCCTCCAGAGGACATCCCGATTCACTGAATCGAACGCTTTACAGAGATCAACAAAGGCTGCAAGCAGCCCCTGCCGAAACTCTCGTCTGTGTTCGGTAAGGATACGGTCAATCGTTGACCTCTTTGGTGTAAAGCCTGACTGCTCTGGACGCTGGTGCTCAAGCAGATGGTGGCGAACCCTATCAAGAATTATCCGAGCAAAGAACTTGCCCGGCACTGAGAGCAGCGTCACCCCTCGGTAGTTGTTGCAGTCTTGGCGATCACCCTTCCCTTTCCAGAGAGGGACAACAAGGCCCCTCTTCCAGTCAGTTGGGATGATGCCTGTGTTCCAGGCAGAGCACAAAACTGCATGCAACGACACGAGTGCAGCATTTCCACCAGCCTTGAGAAGTTCAGCATGGATGCCACAGATCCCTGGAGCTTTGCCCCGTTTCAACCGGTTCACCGCAGCCTGTGTTTCCACAAGCGAAGGTGGACCACAGTTGATTCGAGGGTCAGCAACAGGGATTGTAACACCCTTGACGTCCAACTCGACAGCTGGGGGATCAGCCCGGTACAACCGCTCAAAGTAAACGGCCCAGCGGGCCTTCACTTCAGACTCCTCTGTCAAGAGCCTCCCACTCTCTGCTCTAACTGCAGTGCTCCGAGGGATGGGCTTGGATGAACGTAATGCGCGAATTCCCCTGTAAGCGGGACGAGAATCACCTGTCCACAGGTGATGCTTTACCCCCTCACAGATTCCTCGCACATAGGCCTCCTTGTCCACCCTCAGTGCACGTACAGTTTTATGCCTCAGCTCCCTGAATAGCTCAGCTCTGCCATTCAGCCTGGCTCTGCGACTCTGGTCAATGGTATCCAGTGTCCCTTGAGAGACAAAATTCTTCTTTGCCCTGCGGTGAGTTCCAGGACATCCACCGGCAACATCAAGGACGGTGGTCTTGAAGGCACTCCACAACTCTTCAGGACCCCCCAAAGCACCCAGACCCCCCAAGTGTCCACTCAGCCTGTTCGCAAACTTACCAGCTACTCTCTCATCCCTGAGCTTGCCAACATCCAGCCTCGGCTGGGATGGAACCATTCTCCAGGATTTAAGGTGCAGCTTTAGAGTTGCTACAACAAGCCTGTGGTCAGTATTGAGGAACTGAGCACTCCGGTAGACCCTGCAGGACTGGATCATCCTCCAACGACCGTCATTGAGGACATGGTCAATCTCCTTTGCCACACCGCCAGCGTTGGAATATCAAGTCCAGCGATGAGCTTGTGGGCGCTGAAATCTTGAACCAGCCACCCTCATTCCATGATTTCTTGCAAAGTCAAGGAACTTAGTGCTATTCTGGTTCATAGTTCCTGACCCATGGGGACCAACACATGTCTCATAACCATCCCTATCAGTTCCAGTCGATGCATTGAAATCCCCCAAGACTAGAAGTGTATCTCGTCTGGGGCACTGATCAACCACAGACTCGAGCGTGTCGTAGAATGCATCCTTCACGGTGAGATCACTCGCCTCAGTCGGAGCATAAACAGAGACCAGGGAAATGACACCTTAGGAGTGACGAATCCTTAATCTCATAATACGCTCGTTGACCGGTGTTACCTCAATTATCATTGGGGTCAGTTTATTGGACACAGCTGCAGCAACTCCTTGGGTATGGTAACCATCAGAGCGACCAGACCAATAGTAGGTGTAACCACCCACCATTATCTCGCCGCAATCTGGTCTCCGAACCTCAGAGAGAGCTGCAATCCCGATATCCAAACGCTTGAGCTCAGATGATAACAGAGACAGGTGATCATCCTCTCTTATATTAGGGAAAGGACATCACAGGCACCCACACCTCAGATTAACCCAAGGAGACCACCGTCTGGTGGACGACACCTCAGCACCACTCCGACACACTCTCCCGCAATCTGACCCAGGGATGTTACCCCGTGGTTTCCCCCCTTTCATCAAAGATTGGGGGTCCCGAAGGCTTTGCCCCAATCCCGTCATCCGGTGAGCTGCCCTGCGAAGGGAAGCTGCACAGGCTTCCACGGAGTGGGTTTTCATATTTTTTTTGTGTTTTGCTGAATGAAGGGTTTTACGCTATCCGGAGTGCAAATCCTGCCACCAACCTCCTTTTAAAAAAGTAACCCAACTGCAGGAGGACGTCCGCAGACACAGTTGGGCTCTAGATATGGATGGCCGTTGGCTCACAAGGAGCTCCTCTGCCCTTTGACAGGTTTTGTTTTTAATGCTACTGGGTGTCCATATCCAAACACCCTCCTCACCAGAAAACCTGGTGGGTGAGACGGTTTAGTCGCCGACAACCCGACCATGGAACAGGTTAGTACAGGTTTACATGGTACCTGTAGCAGGTCACAGATCTAACCTGACCTGACACCTGACCAATGTCGATTAACTGACAACCATCGTGCGATATGTCAAAGATGGGGATCCTGTTGAACGATTCATTTCTGCAACCTGACGGTCATAAGGCCTTGACATTCGCTTAAGCTCTACTACAGTTTCTTGAAAAGCGGTCTATCAACTTCTCCGTTTCTCGTGTGCCGTCGTATGACAATGCCAGAAATATATTGAGTGGGACAGTATGCTGACTTGCAGGCTCGACTCAAAACATTTAACCCTCCTGCCCTGTGCTGGTCATTCACTCAACCTTGATGGTGTTGCTGCTGTTTCTTCCTTTACAGAAGATGTATGTTTGCTTGAATTTATCCAAATGCTCACATATTCCTCAAATTCAACTTATCAATGGCAGGTGTTTTGTTCATGTGTGTGAAAGGGCATGGTGGATTAGCAGTCAAGTCTTCGTCTTGAGACCCGATGGTCAGCACGAGCAGAAGAAACAAAACCATGAACTGGTGGCGAAAAGATCATTCAAGCGGCTTTGAGAGAAGTGGCAGGAGACACAGAGCAGAAGCCCGATGCTTGACATGAAGCCAAGAACTTGGCTACCGCAATGGATCATCTCGATACAGCATTCCTTTGTCATCTATGGAATACAATTCTAGTATGTTTCAACAATATGAGTAAGGCACTGCAAGCTTCAGATATTCAGTGCCTATAGAAAGTCTACACCCCCTTTCAAAATTTTCACCGTTTATTGCCTTCTAGACTGGAATTAAATTGCATTAAATCAGACTTTTTCCTCCTTTAGTTACACATCGTAACCCACAACTTCCAAGTGAAAAACAAATTCTATAAATTTCAGAAAACTAATAAAAAATACAAAACTAGAATATCTTTGTTGGATAAGTGTCCACCCCCCCCCTTATAATAGCATTTTAAAATTAGCTCAGGTGTAACCAATCACCTTCAAAATCACGCACCAAGTTAATTGGCCTCCACTTGTGTTAAAGTGTAGTGATTCTGATTATTTCAGAATAAAATCAGCTCTTCCTGTATGTTTCCTCTGCTGGGTAGTGCATTTCACAGCAAAGACAACCATGAGTTCATTTTCCCTTGGAGCACAGTCAAAACAATCATTAAGAAGTGGAAGGCGTATGGTACCAACAAGACCCTGCCGAGATCAGGCCGTCCCTCCAAACTGGATCACCAAGCAAGGAGGACACTGATCAGAGAGACCACCAAGAAGCCAACGACAACTTTTAAAGAGCTACATGCCTTTATGGCAAAGACTGGTCACTATGTGCATGTGACAAAAAATATCCCAAGCACTCCACATGTCTGGCATGTATGGTAGGGTGGCAAGAAGAAAGCCATTACTCAAAGAAAAACCCACCTTGAGTCACATTTGAGAAATGCAAAAAACCACTCCGGAGATTCTGAAGCCATGTGGCAAAAAGTTTTATGGTCCGACGAAACCAAGATGGAACTTTTTTTCCTTGAATGCAAAACGTTATGTTTGGTGCAAATCTAACACAGCACATCACCCAAAGCACACCATCCCTACTGTGAAGCATGGTGGTGGCAGCATGATCTTATGGGATGTTTCTCATCAGCATGGACCGGGGCACTTGTGAAAATGGATGGAGCCAAATACAGAAAAATCTTCGAGGAAAACCTGCTGCCCTCTGCTCTAAAGCTGAAATTGGGATGGAAGTTCACTTTGCAGCATGACAACGACCCGAAGCACACAGCCAAAGCTACATTGGAGTGGAAAAGGAACAAAAAGAGAAATATACTTCAGTGGCCCATTCAGAGGTCCGACGTAAATCCAATCGAAAATTTGTGGCTTGACTGTAAGATTGCTGTCCATCAACGCTCTCTACGCAACCACACAACTTGACTGAGCTTGAACAGTTTTGCATGGAAGAATGGGCAAATATTGCCCAATCAAGGTGTGCAAAGTTGGTGGAGACCTATCACAACAGACTCACAACAGCTGTAATTGCTGTTAAAGGTACTTCCATCAAGTATTAACTCAGAGGGGTGGACACTTATCCAACCAAGATATTCTAGTTTTACATTTGTGATTCATTTTCTGAAATTTGTGGAACATGCTTTTTCACTTGGAAGTTGTGTGTTACGATGTGGAAATAACGGTGGAAAAAGTCTGATGTAATGCAATTTAATTCCAGGCTATACGGCAACAAAAGGAGAAAATTTTGAAAGTGCGTGTACATTTTCTAAAGGCACTGTAGATCCGAAAACAGCGATTGATCTTATGTCTTCTCTGAAATCATTTCTCATTTCTTTACATGACCACTTTGAGGACTGTGAGAAGGATGCAAAATATATTTCAGACAAGTCGTAATACAAAGCAACCTGGAGCCGCATTGTTCAGAGGAGCAGACAATATAACTACAATGAATTGTCAGAAGAGACGGTCTTCTTGGCTCGAGAACGCTTCCACTGCGAGACATTGTTGGGCGGAATGGAGAGACTTACCACAAATACGGCAGCTAGATATTTTGTGTCTGAAACGGTCTAAAATAACGTCAAGGTTGTTATGGATTTCTGTAACCTTAACCGGGAGGAGCTCAGACGTGATGCTGGAAAACTAGTACAAGAATACTGCAGAGATCTCAGTGTGAAGTGTTTTCCTGGTCAGATTGTTCAGTTTGTGAGCTTTGAAAAGCAGAGAGACTGCACTTTTCCAAGAAGCCAAGCTCAGCTACTTTACAAGGAAGAACTATCATACACTTTCCCAAACATCGGTGGCACTTCTTATGTATCTCTCTCTGATCGTAGCAAACTGCAGCTGGGAGAGATCTTTCAGTAAGCTTGCTTTCACCACAATCAAACTGCGTACTTCGATGCAACATGCCCGGCTCATTGCACATCAAGCTTCCTCAGCATTGAAAGCGACCTACTGCGACAGCTGGACTTTGAAGATGTAATCCATGAACTTGTACCTTTGAAGTCTCGAAAGTACCTCTTGTGGAAAAGTCCTCCTTTGCAAGCAGGATCATATTTTTCCCATGATTGCGTCAGTGGCACCGCCGTACCATCAGCCAATGATGTCACCCCACAGCCTTGTGCTGCATTCAAAAGAAGACTTCCCATGGTATGTAAACACATTTTTACATTTATTTAATTGACTTGATTCTTAGAATAGAGTACAGCTAGACATAATGCAACTATTTAAAATGCATGTATTCAAGTTTAATCATTTTCCTACGATGCACTGAGATTGTAATGAATTTCATCACATCATGAAGTGGTTCCAAAAAGCCTTGCTCCCCACAAAAGCTTAATCTGGCCATGTTTGGAGCAGCCATTTAATGAGACAGCAATCACTTGAAGCTTCACTCCACAATCTTCCAAGTTAATGTTCATGAAATGTATCAATTAAAGGCAAGGAGTTTAATTGCAGATGCAAACCTCATGCAGGTGCCGCACTCGTTCAACTTACGGGTTCAGGTCCCGACCCCCAATAACAATATGGGAGTTTGCGAGTTGCTGTAAAGAATACGCTACAGTTTGCTTCGTCTTTCATCTAAATGACTTTAATATCACGGCAGCAACACTCATTATTATACAACAAGAAGTTGGGTCACCTGATCAAGATTTGGTTATTTAGAGTAGAGAAAAACATCAAGAAGATTGATGTATGTAGAGCTGGGGCAAAAATTAATCCAAGAGTGCAAAGCGGCAATGATGGGCCTCATTTCCTCATTTGAGGTCGTGTAGGATCATGCAACGACTACTTACACTCAATGTGATCATGTGGAGACTGTGAAACCTTTGTATATTTATATTGTCTTTGCAGAGAGGAAACCAATAACTAACTTAAATTTGTTCGATTCACGACAAATAATTCGCTTTCAAACGTGATGCGGAAGCGCCAGCGTGTAACCCAAGGTCCGCCGCTCTCCCCACCGATCGGTCAGTGTCGTTATTTCTTATTTTAACATCGATTTGTTTAAAAATTGGAATTTTTTAATGCAACGTTGACCTCATGCGTGTGACAATAATGTGGTCGAGCAAATTTCGGGGCAATTGGTCCAGGGGTATGTAATTCTATAAAAACCAAATAAAACGCTTCACACAGACACAGCTCACTCTTATACAGTACTAGACGACCCGTGAACCCGTTGGGTTCCCTTTGTGACAGCAGTTGATGAAAAAAAAAATCATTTCAAGAGAAAAAAAAAGAAAAGATAGCTCCAGCGAACTATACGCTGTGGTTGTTTGCATTGATCAAATACTCCTGAAGAGTACCTGACTGAATCCGGAATTGATTTCTTAATAATTTTTTTCGTTGCCCGATTTGAACGAAACTTGATATTGCACACCACAGGAGAATGGTGAGTAAGGTGACCCTAAAAATTTTTTCGCTATCGTGTACCGTTTTGGCTGTATTTCAGGAACATACATACATACATGCATACATACCGGGCGTAGTGGCGTGCGCCTGTAATCCAGCTACTCATAGGCTTGGGTTGGAGGATCGCTTGAGGACGGGAGCTATGCGCTGGACCATGCTATGAGAGGGTGTAGGGCATCCCGGAATCATGGCGAAACCCAATCTTTATCCCTGTGTCGTAAGAGGCGACCAGGGTTGCGTCAGGAAGGGCATCCGGCGTAAAACCTGTGCCAAATCAGTATGCGGATCATAACGGATGATCCGCTGTGGCGACCCCTAACGGGAGCAGCCGAAAGACGAACAACACAACATACATGCATGCATACATACATACATACATACATACATACATACATACATACATACAAGATGAGAGTTTTAGTAACATATAGATGTACTTTCTCGCGTGTTATTTTGTGCACTTTGGATGGGGCTGCCATTTTTTTCCCATGTCATCCCTGCATATGAAGTACTACCGTACTCCATGATAGATATGTAAGGAGCCCGAGTGCAGGAGGAGGTCATTTGGCCTATCATGCCTGCACTGCACCAAACCAAGAATTAGGATTGGCTTTTCCCACTTTAGAATCACTTTTCTTCCACGGCAACTGAAGTAGTCATCCAGGCACTTGTGTATGCATATTATGTACGCAAAAGATGCGAGCTATTATTTTTTTATAACACCCCTCCCATTATTCCCTTCACATTGTCACATTTCCTTCCAAACCCCTCTTTTTTTTTCTCCAATTTCCTCCACCCCCATATCGTTTCTTAATTTACCTGTCTTCAACTCAACCGTTTGAAATATGTCGATAGCTTTAGGTGTGTGCAATGAGCTTTCTATAACAGGTGCAAGGAGCTTTCTAACCATTGTATTCAGAAATTCTTCATGGTTATTATTTATTTATATATTTATATATTTAGGCACAGAGAGCGTATCATTTTACAAAGCTCACTTCTTTCGAGTAAAGATATCCCCAGATGGTTCAAGGTGGACCAAAAGAGTGATTGCATAATCTTGCAACTGTGGGACTCCGACGTTGCTATTTACCCTGGAGCCAAATGCTCTCTGTTGTTGGAATTGGAAAAACATGACCTACAAACTGCTTCATGCGTGATGGGACACCTGGATGCAGCCGTGTGAAATAAAGTTCATGCAAAATGTGACACCATTGCAAATGTAGGTGTAAACATAGCTACCAGCACTCTTGCCACCCGCTCGAGAATCATTTGGCCCGGCGTGGGTATTTCCCTTCAAAGGTCGTTTCCGTTTTCTCAGATCATACTGGTTCATGCTTTTGCACCCTTTAGACTATTAATATAATTTTCAACAAGATACGTTCAGGGCAAAACTCGTGAACAGGTACATCTGGGGAGAATAATTCTTATAGTGATTTTTGGCAAGGTATACAACGCTAGAGTTAAAAAATATGAGAGCATTGCATGGGTGGTAGCTTTTTGTGTTATCACCCTGTTTATATGCCTACCCTTAAATAAGCTTTTGTGCAAAATGACCAGTACAAGGTAAGACATCCTACTTCAACTTAACAACATTTTTTTTATCAGTCAAATATTAACATTGAAATTTGTCTTATCTTTTGCTAGGATCATTTGCTTCTCAACAAAAAGTGCTAAACATGCCTAGGTTGAAAGGTATGCCATTTGTGACACACTACTGGTCAAAAGTTTGAGAACACCCCCATTTTTACAGTTTTTACTGAAATTTAAGCAGTTCAAGTCCAGTGAATAACCTGAAATGGTACAAAGCTAAGCAGCAAACTGCCAGAAGTTTAAAAAAAAGTTTAAGTTACCAAACACTGAAAAATAATGTAAATTTCAGAGTTGTTAAAAAAGGCCCTTTTCAGGGAACAAGTAATGGGTTAGCAACTGCAGCTGTTCTGCAGCAATGGAAGTAAATTAAGCTTTGAAAGTTGATGCAAAGAATTCCTACAGGTGTCCCAACTTTTTTTGATTAGTTATAAACCCTCTTTTTGTATAAAAGCAGTGTGGAACAGACTGTGTTGTTACACCCTCTGAACCATTATTTGGACAATATTGCACTGCAGGAAGTAGTATATTGCTATCATAATGGCAAAAAAGACAATAATTAACAAAGGAAGACAGACACTATTATAACCCTTAAAAGTGAAGGTCTTTCCTTTCGAGAAATTGCAAAGGAAGCCAAGGTGTCAGTGAGTACAGTTTCCTCCACCATCAAAAGGCACTTGGAAACTGGAGGAAACTCTGGCAGGAAGAGGAATTCTGCACATATCAGTGAATTTCAGTCCGTTTGACAAACACACACATTTTGGTAGTGAACACTTCCTTTTACAATTGCGGTTACTTCCTTTTAAAAAAACTAGTGCGGGCCCGTAGGTGCGTGCCCGTAGGTGCGTGCCCGTACGTGCAGCTTCGTTCCTTCACTGTCGTAAACAACGACTGGATTGGGGCATTGTTTCAATTAGATTGGACCAACCATATCATAAATGGCCATAACTTGGGAAACACCTGGGAAATATACTCAGGTCCTCAGCGTCAATTATGATGTCATATCAAACGAAGAAGAAGAAGAATTGTGACGCCCCCCCTTCTCTCCCCCCCCTAGTCTCGCCCCTCCTCTCGCCCCTCTCTCTCGCTCCTCTCTCTCGACCCCCCTCTCACCCCCTCTCACACCCCTCTCCCGCCCTCCTCTCTCGCCCCCTTCTCTCTCCTCTCTTGAATTGTGTCGCTCCCCCTCTCTCGCTCCCCCTCTCTCGCCCCCTCTCTCGCCCCTCTCCCCCTATTTGGCCCCTCCTCTCTCCCCTCTCTTGAATTGTGACACCCCTCTCTCGCCCCTCTCTCGCCCCCTCTCTCGCCCCTCTCTCTCGCCCCCCTCTCTCGCCTCTTCTCTCGCCCCCCTCTCTCGCCCCCGTCTCTCGCCCCTCTCTCTGTAAATGTATTCACAAATGTCTACCAAGCACAACAATTAATTCAAACCTTGGGAAAAAACAGCTTTCAAACCCTTGGGAGCTGTTTCCCTTGGGAAAACTCAAACCTTGGGATTAACTAATAATTTGAACAATTAATTCAAACCTTGGGAAACAGCTGAAACGGATGAAGAACGATATCAAACCTTGAAAAGGCACATACTCAGGTCCCCAGCGTCGATTGTGACGTCATACCAAACAAAGAAGAAGAATTGTGATGTCAATCATGCAAAAAAATAAAATAATAATAATAAATAAACTAATTGTGACGTCATTCGTGATGTCATAGCACCGTGTCTTGTCATTGGTTGACAGATAAATGGCTGTAACTTGGGAACCGCTTATCCGATTAATATCAAACCTTGAAAAGGCACATCCGCGGGTCCCCAGCAATATTCCTGGCAAGTTTCAATCAGATCGGACCGGCGGTTGTCGAGAAATGGCGGTCACACACACACACACACACACACACACACACACACACACACACACACACACACACACACACACACACACACCGATTTCTGAAATTATTTTAAAAATGGGGTTACTAAATGGTTAATACACAAAAGGCAACCACCAATGCCATGCTATCACATAGTTTCTGACTGTAGAGATGTATACCCTGCCAAAAATTTTGATGAGCATTATTCCCCTCGGATGGTACCGGTGGCCAAAAATTACCGGGTCTGGCTCATGGCCTAAATGTACCCCAAACGATGATTCATTCAAGCCATTGCTATAAAACTCCCCTTTAGGCCGAGGATGAATCTAAAACTACCCACGAGCGCATCAGATGACCTGCATGTATGATACATATGTTGAGGTGTATTGTGGTATGACCCTGTCAATGATTATGTTCCACCTCTTCATTTCGATGAGAACACCAGTTTTCAGTAATATGATAGTGCAGGAGACATCTACATAATCCATCCATCCATCCATTGCGACTATATTCTGTGCAGAGCGTTGGTGCTGCCTAATCAGTCTCCTTGCCTATTCGGCACAATCCTTGACAGGTCGCCCCTCCGACACAGGATACCAGCATGCTGGCACTCATTTTTCCGACCTCTGAAGGATGACAGGCAGAGACAATCCCACCTGGTATTGATTCAATAGCCGAGTGGGATTTGTACTCGGGATCCTGGAATCCCAAGCCCACCACCCTAACCATTAAGCGAACACCAGGCAAATCTACATAATATGTATGCATATATAGCAGAATTTCAGACCAGCCCCCCCCTTTCCCCACTCCCTCTTCCTTTGTGTCATTTTAATACCACCCCCTCCCTCAACCCCCCCCTGCACTTGCTTTATTTTACTCCTTTCACCATTGCTTCCCTGTTCTCCCTCCCTCTTCAACAATCCTCCCTCTTCTTTGTTTTCCTTTTCTGTTTTATTTTAATTATTTTGCATCCTCTCCTCGCTCCCTTTCAAACACAATGCCATACATTGTTGCTTGGAATATAAAGCTGGTTATCCTGCCGATTCAACCAGGACAATACATTGATGTAATAACCTATTTTATAGCTAGTAATAATGCACTTTGTTCAGTGTGTTCAGTCCCTCATGAAGCTCCAATTTTACAACCCTGTGAATAAATGCAAAAACCCTTTAATATGTCACAATAAGTCAATGAAAATCGATATATTGCCTTTGTACGTCATCTTCATAGCATCGCTTTTTGCTTTAATAAATTGCTCATTCATATTTCATCATTTATTTTCCCTTTAATATCATCAATCATTCATATTGTTCATCAATAATTTGACCTTTAATATCAGCAATCATTCGCAATTATATTGATACCATATCTATACGAATAAAAGGCTGTGTGTGTGTGTGTGTGTGTGTGTGTGTGTGTGTGTGTGTGTGTGTGTGTGTGTGTGTGTGTGTCTCCTCCATAACTTCAAAACCATAAAACCTAGCAGCCTGAAACTTTGCATGCATATGAAGAAAACTCCAAGGAAGTGCAAGAGTGAAAATTGGGTGTTTGGGTTAATTAAAACACCCATTTTTGAAGATAATTAACGGCCTTATTTAATTATATCCTTCATCAGGTGATCCTCGGCCACCTCGCTCTCACTCTCTGGGGTCGAAAAGCGTTTCTTGGGTAACCTCGCAGGGGTCAGAAGCCACCATGTTTTTTGGCCTGCTCAACCTTGCCTTGACTTGAAACAGGCCACAACGATTTCTTAGCAATAAAATTTTTGTTCACTTTCCTCACTAATGTTAGCGACAAATCGCTGTATACATCACTTTTGTAAGTGCTATAGTTTTCAAATTAGGAACTTGAAGCGATTTCATGCATGTTATGATACGATTTTCCACGATCTACTCTCATGGACTAATAAAAGTAGATCATCAAAATATTATTTTAGTTTTGAGGATCGCATATTGCCTGGACTAAATCGGTGTCAAAATCTGGAGTGAAATCTGATATTATCTTTCTTGGGAAAGCCACATTTCCAACCTGGCCTCCAAATTCAGTTGCCGACTGGGAATCCTCTGTCGTGCAAAGTCCTTCCTCGGCCCACCTGAGCTCCTGACCACATACAAAGCTTTCCTCCGCAGCCTAATGGAGTACTGCTCTCCCCTCTTGCCAGGTGCTCCTGCCTCTCACCTTTATCGGCTTCACATTGTGGAAACCAAGGCATTTCAGATCATTGGTATCCCCCACGATGAGGCTGAGTCTTTGGGCCTCTCTCTCTCTCTCTCTCTCTCTCTCTCTCTCTCTCTCTCTCTCTCTCTCTCTCTCTCTCTCTCTCTCTCTCTCTCTCTCTCTCTCTCTCTCTCTCTCTCTCTCTCTCTCTCTCTCTCTCTCTCTCTCTCTCTCTCTCTCTCTCTCTCTCTCTCTCTCTCTCTCTCTCTCTCTCTCTCTCTCTCTCTCTCTCTCTCTCTCTCTCTCTCTCTCTCTCTCTCTCTCTCTCTCTCTCTCTCTCTCTCTCTCTCTCTCTCTCTCTCTCTCTCTCTCTCTCTCTCTCTCTCTCTCTCTCTCTCTCTCTCTCTCTCGGCAGGTTAGTGGTCTTTCTGTGTTCTGCCGTCTTTTCTCCGGTCTTGCCCCCCCCCACCCCTTGCTCTGTCTGCAACTTGTCCCCACCATATTTCCGCAGGGCGCTCAAGGTCCACCAACAATCACCTTCCAGTAAAACTACCAAAATCACAAATCACTGCTCACCTTCACTCTTTCATTCCTATATTTCCCCACCTTTGGAATAAACTCCCTCACTCTGTTCAATCACATTCTTCCCTCCAGGCCTTCAAAACAGCTGTTTACCACCATCTCTTATCACCCCCCCCCATCCAAAACCTTGATCTTTTCTACCCCCGTTAATCCACCCCAAACTAACCTCCTTCAAATTCCCTGCTTTCCTTCCTGAAAGTCCCTGTAGTGTACATCTTGTATACCCCATCCCTCTCCCTTCCACAGATCTCCTAATATCTCTATTCCTCACTGTTCTATCCTTCCCATGCCCCTCTTGTCTCATTCCCATCCTGCTGTGCGTTGTGTGTTAGCTCTCATACGAGCCTTTACAAGGTATTTAAAAAAAATGACACAATGGTAGAGGGAGTGGGGAAAGGGTGGGTCGAAAATTCTGCTAAGTATGCCTGGTGTTGGCTTCATGGTTCGGGTGGTGGGCTTGGGATCCTGGGATCCTGAGTTCAAATCCCACTTTGCTGTTGAACTAATACCAGGTGGGGCTGACTCTGCCTGTCATCCTTCCGATCTTGGCAAAATGAGTGCCAGCATGCTGGTATACTGCGTCGGAGTGGCGACCCGTCCAGGATTGTGTCCAATAGCCAAGGCGACTGCTTCGGCAGCACCAACTCTCTGCACAGAGTATGGTCCCAATGGATGGATGGTCCAATGATGGGGCTTCCCCTCCCTGCCCCCCCCATAATGAGAACGGTTATTTTACTTCCAACTTGGACTTGTATTTCTAAAGCACACCCGATTCATATAAAATAATAACCAATTGGCAATTGCTTTAAAACCATCCACGAGGGTAAAGAAAAATGTGATTGCTTGTATGGGAGCTCAGATGCTGAGGGTTAAAAGTTTAAACATACTGTACTTGCTTCTCGTTACGTCTTGACATCATACCTTTCACTGTTCCTGTTCCATGTTTAGCCAAGTCGCCGAGTACATCAAAGCTTTTAAAATCATGTTCGGTGTTTAATCATCGTAAACGCCTTTCTTCGATTTGTTGGTGATGCACCAGTTTTGTATTTTTTCATATCGATTTTTTTTGGCATACCGGTATATTCAGAATTCCAATACCGGTAAATTGATCTGAAAAATTATATCAATTTCACCGGTATATTGATATATTGCTGGACCCTACTTCAGAGTGAAAAACACTTGAGACTACGATGCAGATTTACGTTCCAACAGGACAATGACCCCAAGCATACAGTCAAAGCAACGCTGGAATGGTTTCAGAACAAAAGGTGAAAGTCCTTGAGTGTCCCAGCCAAAGTCCAGGCTTGAATCCCATTGAGAATCTGTGGAAAGACTTGGATTGCTGTTCACCGACACTCCCCATCCAACTTGACAGAGCTTGAGTAAATCTGCAAGGAAGAATGGGAGAAAATCCCCAAATCCAAATGTGCAAAGCTGATACAGACATCCCCAAGAAGACTCGAAGCTGGAAACACTGCCGAGGGCGCTTCTGCACAGTATTGACTCAGGGCGCTGAATACTTATAGATGCAAGGCATTTCAGCTTTTCATGTTTAATTAATTTGTAGAAATTTCTAAAAACATGTTTTCACATTGTCCATTATGGGGTATTTTGTGTAGTTCGGTGACAAAAAAATTTAAATTTAATCCATATTAAATTCAGGCTGTAACACAACAAAATGTCACAAAAGTCAAGGGGTGTGAATACCTTCCGAAGGCACTATACATACGTACGTACATACATACATTCATTCATACTCTACTGTTATATATATATATATATATATATATATATATATATATATATATATATATATATATATATATATATATATATATATATATATATATATATACTAGCTGGTAACCGTGGAACATCCACGCAACGTTTAATGTGACTGCAAGTCCTCCCTCCCCTCACAAACCCTGGGTCATCAGCCCCACTCCAAAACCGCAAGTTTAAATCCCCCTCTACCCAACCCGAAGGCTTCAATCACCTCCACACTCCACGTCTTCACATGCCCCTCCCTTCCCCCCCCCCTTCCCCCTTCCCCAACCCCCACCATTAAGCTCCACCCACCACAACTCCTCAATCTCTCCCTACCGACATGCAACCTCCCACTTCCCACTCTGTCCCATTTTTGCTGTCTCTCCATCTCCAACCCCCCCCCCCCAGTACCCAAACTTTTTTCCTCCCCTCCTCCCTGAGCGGGAAGGGGTGCGAGAGAAGGGAGACGAGTTGGAGAACTGAGGGGATTGGAGAGGAGAGAGGGTCAGAAATGGAGAACAGTTGAATGTCATGTGAATTTCATATTGTCGAGATATTTGCTTGCGAAAGCTGTTGCTTGATTCGAGCCAACCCCAAGTCTTCAAAAGTCATCTAACCACCCTCTCCAGGCAAACCTAAGTTCTTTGAAGTTCTCACCCCCTCCACCCCTCACCAAGCACATATGATTATATTACAGTATAGTATTACAGTCTGACAGTAGAGAAATCAGACCATCTCATGAAAGCAACCAACCTTTGCGTCACCTTCACAATCAAGCAATTTTTCTTTTTAAAGAAAGCCACATCAGAACTTCAGAACATAGTACATCAGAAGAACAATACAGCAGTGCACACCAAACCTATAGCTGTCTTGATTGACTTACTTCTGCCGTTGCTTTTAAGTTAGAGAAAACTATCGAATACACTTCACTTTACAAATTAAAAAAATCGTTCACTGTTTTAGTGATGTGAGCCACGATCATGCCTTTGTGGGAACGTGCTGTTGGTCACAATCGTGGAACACGTCATTGTTCACCAATCTCTATTGTTTGTTCCTATTTCAGCGTTTGTTCCTGTAGTTGTCTTTTATGGTTGCCTTCTAAAGAAAAGACGTTTTATTCAGTTTGTCTATAAAAAAATACCATATTTTGTATTTGCATACTTGAAAAATTCAGCACTTAAACAGTTAAAATCAACCGTTGCGAAGGTAACAGTCAGGCACATTTTCTATTTAAAGAAAGCTGCGTCAGAGTGTGTGTGTGTGTGTGTGTGTGTGTGTGTGTGTGTGTGTGTGTGTGTGTGTGTGTGTGTGTGTGTGTGTCGTTGATTGGTATCTACATATGTGGGTTTCAGAATGTGGAATGGAGTCCTCCCAGAGAAGGCTCAATTCATCCACCTTCATTTCAGTAAGGGGTCACGATTCATGGACCAAGCTGTGAAGTTTTCTGCTCCCATGTTTTGTGTCGAGGGCTCTCTTCAGGACTGTCACTGAGCCCCGGGCAGCTTCCAACTGTAGTTTGTTTGTAATAATATTCCCAGGAATATTTTTTTAGCTCACCTGTAAAGGAGTTCTGGGGAGCTTATGGGATGGTGCGTCATCCGGCCGTCCGTCCATCCACAAATACATGCAACTTCTTCTCAGAAACTGCACATATGATTTCAATGAAATTTGACCACAACCTTCATCACCCATTATGGCATTAAAAAGACAAAACAGGTTCTGAAGGGGTCTGCAGAGGGAGTTTGCAGTGGAGAGGGGGGGGAGTGGGTTTCCTCCCCAAAGAGGTATTTGCTTTCTTCTCAAACGATACACACAATTCCGATGAAACGTCACAACTTTCCTCACCCATGATGTACACCTGTTATGTTATAAATGTTATAAAACAGGGTATGTTATAAAAACAAAAACATAATGTTATGTTATAAAACAGGGTATGTTATAAATGAACACCCTCAGGAAACGCTCATCTCTCCAAATATCCACACTTACACCAACTCACATAACTGCTACACTAACACGGGTAACTTGCCGCGGTTCATTTATACCAGAAGCCTGTGAAGCCTCCAGTGTATAAGACACGGAGCCAAAAAATGGCGGCAAGTGCATATATATATATATATATATATATATATATATATATATATATATATATATATATATATATATATATATATATATATATATATATACTGGATATATATGTAAAAAAAATTTATGTATATTTATATAATTTTGCATTGATCTCAGGCTTGTGGAAGGAGCTCATACATGCATCACACGCAAGTTGAACAGAATGATGGACATCGGTGTATGTTTACATGAATCACAGGCACATTAACATGGAGTGGACAAACAACTTGTCCGATCACTGGTTTGATTCCTACATAAATAAGATCAAACTAAAATTTTGTCCAGTGCCAGCAGGAGAGGAGTGGCATCTTGGGTTGTGTCGTCCTTCAGAGGTACGTGATAATTCCAACTCTCCAAACTGCAATATAGAGATTTAAGATCACATTGTCTGGATAGGAATTAAGCACAGGCCAGTCTACGAAGATCCTGGCTAAATTCCACGTTATTTATCTCATCAGGATTTTTCCTCAGATCGGTCATGAACAGTCTTATTGAAACGATGTAATGAGAGCAGAGATTGACGCGAACCCGGAAAAGCTTATTTGGAACGTGAACGTCAATAGAAATCCTGGAATTATTACTCGAGTTACTCATTTTGTGTCCATTTCAATCCTCAGGAAGTCATGGTGAGCAACTCCTCGGAGAGAAACTGGAAAGGCATTGCCATTGCCCTAATGGTCATCATCGCCGTTTGCTCGCTTATCGTCATGTCTGTGATCCTTCTCACACCAGGTAAATTCATGGGCTTTGTGTCCTCGTCGCGGTTTGGCCTTTACCTCGATTCTGTCTCACCTTGCGCAACATTGACGGTGTCTATATCAGCAGGCGAGACACCGCCATGTCGTATCGCAATTTGACCGTGATTAGATGCTCGGCTCGGACGAGGTTGTCGTGATGTCCGCAGCTAAACTTTACAGGATAATTTAATGACTTCTTCACCATCCTTACCAGAGCTCCGTACAGGAAAGGAGTCTGGAGATCTGGGCCTGCTGGTGTTGTAAGTCAGGTCTTGTTACCTCCACCACCGAAGGTGGATGGAGGTTGTGTTTTCAACCGGCCTATCAGTGGGATACAAAACGTAAATGTATCAGCTTGGCGGACGTATGCACTCTTCAGAGTGGATGTTCTAGTTCGGACCGTTACGTTCATCTCGCCATGCGATTCGATCCTAGTTTTTATTAGGATTTTCATGTACTTCTCATGTTGGATAATTACCCCATACCCCATGCAGTGGAAGATGGGGTTTTGCAACCACGTGTGTGTGTGTGTGTGTGTGTGTGTGTGTGTGTGTGTGTGTGTGTGTGTGTGTGTGTGTGTGTGTGTGTGTGTGTGTGTGTGTGTGTGTGTGTGTGTGTGTGTGTGTGTGTGTGTGTGTGTGTGTGTGTGTCTGGGAAGTAACCTTTTACCATTTGAGCCTTTGTCATCAAATCTTCAACAGACCTTTAATTTTAGATTGTGGAGAACATGTATTAATAAAAAGTACAATTTTCGTCAAGTTTAGTTCATGTACAAAGCGGATGCAGATGTGCTTTGCATTTTGAGATGCTTTCTCGTTATATTTTGGAATCCACCTTCACATTTAAAATCTTGATTATAATGTGTTATTTGCCTGTATATAATTGTGGAGAAAGATGGAGGGCACAAACCATTGGGGAATGTGGACCCGCAGGATTTTGCAGCCCAAAATGTTTTTTGGAGTACATCTTGGGAATCGTGTGTATGAACTTGTGGACATTGAGTGTAAGACATTGATCGATATAACTTCTCAATTTATCACTGTCCATGAACTGATCTTACACCTTGCATTCCCCAGGAGCACCTCTGGCTGCGACTTTCCCTCCGCTCCCACCTCTTGTTCATCTGTGTGTTGTACCATCCTCCCAGCTGTGATTATTCCATCTACATCTCTCCCTATCCCTCAAACAACATGGACAAACTTTTAACCACTCATCCTAACTCTCTTTTCCTCATATGTGGCAATTTCAACTGTCAACATGAAAATTGGTTGTGTGTTGGTACCTCTCTCACCAGCCGTGGCACTTCAGCAAAGGACTTCTGTAACTCCATCCGACTGACTCAATCTGTGAACTTTCCAACTTGGATTTCTCCCAATGGAAAATCCTGCCTTCTGGACTTGGTGATAAACTTTCCTGCAAATGTCTCCTGCTCTTCATCGACTCCAATTGGTTCATCTGATCATATGCTTGTGCAAGTCACCATCTCTAGCTATTCTTAGAGAGCTGCTTCAATGCCGGCAAGTCTGGAAGGTCATTCAGGCAGATTGACAGGGACTGCACGCAGCCATCTTTCTTCAGGGCTGGTCTCCAATATCTCCTGTCCCTGAAGCTAACTCAGCCTGGGAATTCTTCCACAGAAACCTGCTATCTCTCATGCACAGATTAATGCCATCTCATCTTCAATTATCCTACTCTTCTTCCTGCCCATGGTACACTGAATCCTGTGGTGAGGCAGTTGCTCTGTTGCATGTTGCCTTCTCTTCAGGAGTGTGTCCACTCAGGAGAGCCAGCAAACAACATCTGTCCAACCTCAAAAATGAACTTTCAAACTTGTCTCCCTCCTCGAGAACATGGTAGTGCCTTGTTAAGTCTGTCTCTGGCGTATGCTCTTCTTCCATCGCTTCCCTCTCTTCAAATGGCATCACAGCCGACTCTGCCCATGAGAAGACTGAATGCCTCAATTCTGTGTTTGCTTTCAAATCTTGTGTCCCCAACCCCTCAGTTTCAGTAGCTATCCTTCGCTGTCATAACCAACTGCTCCTGGACTCTGCCTTTTTTGCACCTGAGAAGATGGAGAAGGTTCTTCCAACCCTCGACTCTGACTCTGCAACTGGACCGGATGGCATCGGCTTACGTATCCTTCAATTCTGCTCTGCTGCTCTTTCACATCCTCTTTCTGCCATTTTCACCATATAATTTGCCTTAGGTATTCTTCCATCTGCTTGGAAGTTGGCCAACATCACTGCATTACCTGAATCGGAGATTGCAGACCCTCACCAGGACTTGGTTTGTGTGGCGTTTGTGCACTGGTGTGTTACATGATCAATAATAGACTTAACTAGAACTACCACTTTATAACTGCAGGTTATGATGACCAGGTCCCAAGATGTCCCGCTTTGATCGGACACCTGACCCTGACCCATGACGTTTTTCATTATTATTCAATTGAATTTAGAATGAGATTAAAATAAATTCAATTCAAATCAAATGGAAGACCAAATAGGTGGTACAGTCCTGCATTGAAGTAATCAGAAGGAACTCGAACAAGCAAAAAGCAAAGATGAAGTAATCAGGAGGAACCTGGATAGGATTCACATTTCAGCTGCTACTCCTCTACCCTCAAACCCATCCAGGCACAGCCAAGTGAGCCTTAGTCAAAATAAATAAATAAATAAATATGAACACAGATCAAAAAATGAAATAATTCTGGCTGCCAGACCATGTGTCCGATCAATTTGAAATTTTAAACATTTATTCACCATCACTACGAGACCATAATTGTGAAGTTTCACGTTGATTGATGATGCTGTTCCAGAGAAAACATTGAATATTTTTCTTCAATCCAATATGGCTGCCAAACCATGTGACCTTTGAATTATTCCTTCACAAACTTGTACGTCCAAGGCTTGTGGAACATTTCTCTGAAGTTTCCCCTTGATCTGTCCAGCATTCTGGAGAAGAAGATTTTTTATAGGTTTTGGGTAAATCCAATAAGGCTGCCAAACTGTGTGACCTATGATGTCATATGTGAGAACGTTTTGTTCCTCATGGATAGGTGGTCAAACACGTAAAGTTTAACCTCGATCTGTTTAGCTTCAGAGAAGAAGATTTTTCAGGGTTTAAAAACAATATGGCTGCCAAATCACTTGACCAATGACGTCACCAAAAAATTTCTGTGGACCATTTTATCCCAAGATGACCCTCAAAAAATTTCATACTGATCAGATGTGGCGTTCTACATATGCAATTGTGATGTCATAATGAAGGCACCTATGCCATCATCAAAAAAATCACACTTATTCCCCATGAGGAGTCCTTGACATGTCCCAAGTTTCAATTTTTTCCTTGGTGCGGTTTCAGAGATACAGAGGTCCAATGTTTTCTGTTTTTCCAACATGGCTGCCACACTATGTGACGTATGACATCATAATTATCATTAAAACATTCTACATGAGTAGTCGCACATGTAGTGAAAATTTTGTCTCAATCTGACAAACGGTTGCAGAGAAAAATACAAAAATTCTGTGTGGACAAAGAAAGAAATAAACAAACAAGAAAAAGACAGTCATGCAGCGCATGATACTTGCAAAATCCACCCTCTCCCTTCCTCCAAAGGTTGCCATGGATACATGAAATTGTCCATTTAATGAAGATTAATATTGACAATCTTAATTAAAGCTCAGGTCAATCGGATGAAAATTGATTATTTTCCAGATTGAAATTGATGATTATTATAGAAGTTTGACCTTGAGTTGATCTTTGACCTGTTGACCTCAAATAGTTGGTTTCCAAATTCAGTGCCATAATATGTAAATCCTGTTCAACTTTCAATTTAATCTTTTATGATTTAACTTCAAGATGACGTTTGATCTCAAAATAAATCGGCTTGTCAGTTGAGACTACCCCTTCAACTTGTTAAAGTTTCATGGCGATCCATTCAGAATTATGACCTGTAGGTGATTGACAAACAGACAAACAAATGAAAAATCGCTCTTCGAGCGGCAACTTGGTGAAACGGAACGGCACTCGGTGGAGCACATACCTCAGCCAGGCTGAACAGTTTACATTTTGTATCCCACTGAAAGGCCGGATCAGAATCCGGACCTGAACCAAAAATCGAATAGGCTTGTTATTGTTACCTAACCAACTCATCCACCAAGTTTTGTCATGATCTGTCCAAAATGCTTTGAGATATCATGCAATATCGTTTTTCACCCCATCTCTCAACGGTGAAGAATCAGTTAAAATTTAAATAATTCTCGTATCCAGGTCTATATTAGGATCTTCAACAAAATTGAATCAATTCTTACTCGTGGCACTTCCAAACTGTCCTTAAGTTTCGTGTGAATCCATCCATACCCTATTGAGATATTGTGCTATATATCGTTTTTGGCCCTCTCTCTCAATGGTGAAGAATCATTTAAAAAAATTCTCAGATCCAGATCCGGATTTGGATCTTCACCAAAATTAAGCATTGTTGTCCTTGGCTGGTCACCTACCCACATGAAAAATTTCAGAACGATTGCTTGAAAACTGTGGCCAAAAAAATCGCGTGGCAAACAAACAAACAGACAGAATAACAAAATTGACTCACCAATATACTTGAAAAATCTTCGATTTTGCAAGTAACAAATGGACCCAAATGCAATACCCTCTCCTTCGGCGAAGGTAATAAGGTGCAAAAACTGATCCCCTTAACGACAAACCTATGAGCTTGCTTCCAATTATCAGCAACATCATGGAATCCATCATTGCAGTTGATATAAAATCCTTCCTTTTCCCCAACAACTTCATCTCGGATCATCAATTTGGATACAGACCAAGTCACTCCACCTTGGGTGGGCATGCTGCTTCTACTCACCCAACAATAGATGGAGGCCTTCAATGTCAGACATGAGATCAGGGCAGTCTCTGTGGACATATGTCATGATTTTGATACAGTCTGGCACCCTTCCTTACTCACTACCTATGGCATCCAAGGCTAATTCCACACATGACTTGCTGACTTACTGACTAATGTGTGTCTCTGAACGAAATATTTCATCTCCTCTCCCTGTCAAGGCTGGAGTGCTCCTTGGCAGTATTCTGGGACCAGTTCTATTCCTGATCTACGTAAATGATCTCTGATCCTGTCGAAAATCCTCTTTATCTATTTTCTGATGACTCCACCCTCTGCCATTACACACCTCATCCTTCAGACAAGCAGGCTGCAGCCTTTTCCTTCTCTTCAGATCTTCACAAAATCACAAGATGGTCAAACACTTGGAATATGTCTCTCAATCCCGACAGATCTCACACTCTCACCATCTCTCTCTGAAAGGACCATCTGGCAACCTCCCCCAACCCCCATCTGCTTCTACTTTCTTAATAATTCTCTTGAAGAAGTTCAGTCATTCAAACTCCTGGATTTCACTATCAGCCATGAGCTTTCTTGGGCAAACCACATTTCAAAGTTGGCCTCCAAAGCCAGCCTCCGACTCGGCATCCTCCGTCATACAAAATCCTTCCTTAGCACACCTGAACTCGTATTAACCTACAAAGTTACAAGGCTTTCATGCGCAGCTTGATGGAGTACTGCCCTCCTCTGTCGGCTGACTTCCCTGTCTTGCATCTTGCTCAGCTTGAGGCCATGGAATGAGGGCCTTCAAGGTTATTTGGATGTCCCTTGATGAAGATGAGTCTATGGGTCTATCACTTCGCCATCACAGGCAGGTTGGTGGTCTGTCTCTGTCTTCTACCTCATCCTTTTTGGTCTTGCATGATCTGTTCTTTATGTTCTCTGCCCCCACCCCCCCCAGGTTTCTGCAGGGCACACATGGTCCACCATCAATGCATTCTGGTGAAACTACTTCAATCCAGGATCGCTGCTCACCTCCACTCAATTGTTCCTCTTTTTTTCCCCCACCTGTAGCACTAACTTCCCCATTCTCTTCAATCTCATTTCTCCCTCCAGGTCTTCAAGACAGCTGTTCATGACAATCTCAGATCATCCCCAACCCAAAACCATGATCTTTTCTCCCCTTGATAACTCCCACTCACTCCACACCAATCTTTCTTCCTTTTCCAAATTTCCAGTTTTCCCTCCTTAGAGTTTCCTGCTGTATCCACCTTGTCCACCCCATGCATCCTGTCCTGCCCCTCATTCCTCCCCACACCCATTGTTATTCCAATTCTGCCTCTATTTTGGCCTTCATCTCTGCTGTTGGTGTTTCCTCTTCTCCCAACTGTTTATTTTGTCCAGATGTGTCCTGATCCATTCAGTGTAGTAATACTAGCTCTTCCATGAGCCTCGACTCTATACAAAACCCCCCCCCAAAAACTCATCATGGGAATCATTTGTATGACCTTGGAGACATTGAGTGGTAGACAATGATTGGCATAGCCTATTTTGCAGAGTTGGAATAAGGACTTCATTTTGCTCGGTTTACACTTGATTTGTGCAATTTCCTCCACGGGCCTTTTGCAGTGCAGAAATGTATTGCACCAAGCATTTCCTTAATGTCGACTCGGTTGTTTCCTTTCGGTTTCAATCTGCTCAAAAATTCCTAATTTGTTTTGGTTGTACGTACCATCATTGCAACAACCCGCAGTATTGGCTGGTGATTGTACTGAAACACAGTGAAGCATGAAATACAGCAGTGGGAGATTAATACTCTGTGTATATTGTGTTGGGGACTGTGATTTAGTCAACCATGTGTTATTGTCCCAAGGCCAGTAAAATGAGTGTCTGGCCTTCGGTGCGGTTATAGCTTCTTGGGCCTGATGTTCAAATGAAGGTGATTTGTGTTGTAATTTGTAATTTGTTCAGGGTGCCTGAGATGACTCATCGACTGTTTATTAAAGACACCATGGATCCTTAATGCCCACCAACTAATGTTGGCAGGTTGGACAACCGGCTTAACGTCTATGCTGACACACTTTGTGATGCAACTCCCAGTCTATGAAACACCAATCAGACAGTTTATAGTTTGATCCGGGAATTGAATTGAACCCAGGCTAGATATCTCAAAGGGAAGGGAACAACCTCTGCATCACCATATAATACGGAAGAGAAATGAAAATCGACAAATATTGTCTCCAATCATCTGCACCGTCCTTGGTTGTCTTTGCATCCTCTTTTTTTTCTTAAACTATATTAGTCTTGCCCAGAAGGGGATGCGAGACTATTCCAACGCCCCTGTCTGTCTGTGTGTTGTTAGTTGTTATCTCCATATGCGGGTTTCAGAAGGTGGAACAGAGTCCTCCAAGGTCTTGACGTATCCACCTCTTTGGTAAGAGGGAAAGCAGGGTCACGATTCATGGACCAAGCTGTGAAGTTGTGTTGTTCTCAAAGTTTTGTTCTGAGGGCTCTTTTTCAGGATCGTTACTGAGCCCTGGACAGCTTCCAACTCTCGTTCATTTGTGGTCATGTTCCCAGGGATGGTTTGTGGGATCTTTGTGAGGTTCTAACTTATCATTCCCGTTTCTCCAATTATCACTGGTACAATTTGGGCATTCTTCAGTTACCAGGGTCTTTTCACTTCATTCTTCAGGTACCTTGATATTTGGTGATTTTCTTGATTTCTGCATTGTTTGGTCCAAAATCACTGGGTACTGAAACATCAATTAACAATGCCTTCTTTTCGTGTGTGTGTGTGTGTGTGTTTGCTTGCTTTATTTATTTCTTTTTTGTGTGCTTGTGTTTGTTTGTTTTTGTGTGTGTGATAAAATTGTTAGGAACGGTTGTATGTGAAAAAAGAGATGTGCGTGTGTTTGTTTGTTTGTCTTTGTGTTTGTGAGTGAGTGTATGTGTGTTTTTGAGTGCTTGTGTGAGTGTGTGTGTGTGTGTGTGTGTGTGTGTGTGTTTGTATGTATGAGTGCATGTGTGTTTATTTTTTGTTTGGGTGTATGTTTGTGTGTATGTGTGTGTGTTTTTTCTTTTTTTTAATTTTAATTATATATATATGTATATATATACAGTGGTGCCCCAGAATCCGAATTTAATTCGTTCCAAGAGGCTGTTCGGATTCCAAAAAGTTCGGATTCCAAAACTATTTTCCCAATAAGAAATAATGGAAAGTGAATTAATCCGTTCCTGGACCCCAAGAAAACCCATTTTCAAGACACTTTCAACTGAAATCACCCATGTTTAAGGTAAAATAAGATGAGTAAATGACCTTTTCTGGGTCACGAATCTTTTCCCAAGCCCGGGGGATGAGCAGGAGCGTTGTCGCTTCTTCCATAAGGTCTGGATGCAGCTCCGGCCTATCAGTGGCCATTGGGATCCAAAACGTAAACTGTTCAGCCTGGTGGAGGTATGTAATTAACCATGAAGCACCAAATGGTGTTTTATATCCCAGTACACTCTGTGGAGACACAAACGTGCCGTTTTCACCGCACGGTTCCACGGGAGAGAATCAAGAGGTGAAGCGATTTGGGTGACGCAGCATGATGTCACTACCATGTTCGCGAAAAAAAAACATTGAGTTTGTTAAAGCCGGCTCGTCAGAGGGTTCATTGAATGAGTTCGCTTCACGACGGGTTTTCACGCTTTTATCGCTTCTTTATTTTTCAGAATCCGACACACGGTCGATTTCGGCAGCTCGAATATGGCAGCGAGATCAGACACACGCGTACCGCTCTCATGCTTAGCGATAAGTTCTTTCTTCAACTCAATTGTCGTTCTCACGGACTTCCTCTTATTCCTATTTGCTTCACTGCTCTTCTTGGGTGCCATGGTGAATGCACAAGGGTGATAATTGAAAAAAATAAATGCACAAATCAAGGTGAAAACACGAGCGAGGTAAAGTAGCGATCCACACACGAGAGATGCTTTCACGAGTACTTCCACCGACGAACTGAATGAACAAAGCGCAGAAATGCGGGTCGAACAGGTGGGGGAGACATGTTTCGAACATGTTTGTTCATGTTCATGAACAAAGCATGAACGCCACGTTGTGTTCGGTTTTCGAAAATGTGTTCGGTTTTTAGGGCAAAATTTTCTCGAAAAAATTGTTCGGATTCCAATTTGTTCAAACAATGGGGCGTTCGGATTCTGGGGGCACCACGGTATTTTCGCTTTAAATATGTTTTTCCCTGCAACCGCTTTTCAAATCGATGCAAAACTTTTAACATCGGAGGGACTCCACATGGAGAATATTTTATTGTTAACCCTGATATCATATGTCACATGGTATGGCAGCCATATTGGATTAAAGGAAAATATTCATCATCATTTTCTCCAAAACAGCTCAACAAAAAAATGAAACTTGGCATATGTCATCAACTCCCCATGGAGTATATAATGTCATAATGATTATGTCATCAGAGAAGGATTCCAGCCATAATTGATTGACCGTTTTTACAGCCATTTTTCCCTGCTGTGCAGGGGTTGGGCTTTTTCTTGAGGCAATGTTTTATGGCCGGATGCCCTTCCTGACGCCAACCCTGGTCGCCTCTTACGACACACAGGGATATGGTACACCTATTCTAACCGGGGCATACACCGGGACCAGTACACTGGTACTCATTTCGACGACCTCAGAAGGATGACAGGCTGAGTCAACCCCCTGGTGTTAATTCAGCAGCCAACGGGGGTTGAACTCAGGACCCTGGGATCCCAAGCCACTGTCCTAACCACTGCGCCAACACCAGGCTTCCAGCCATAATTGGTTGAATCTCAATTTTTACCCGAAAAATCTGAAACTTCATGTGTCAGATCTATCACCCTATATGAGTGAAGAATCAAATTTACAACGTTCATAACCCATCCCAAGAAACTATGCGACAGAATTGGGTGCATGGATGATCCAGGTAAATGGACTGTAATAGCAGTGGGCTATAATAGTTGCGTATTCAGATAACGGTGGTATTTTATTTGTTCAGAATGAATGCAAGAGGTGAGACTGTGCACTCCGAGTGCCATTCTCATTTGAAAACAAATGCAATTAGATGTTTCCAGAGGGAAACTACAACGGTACTCGCTTGAGTGCATACCTCTGTCAGACTGAACAGGTTACATTTTGTATCCGGCCGGATCTGGATCCAGACCTGAACCCAAATCTAATTACCTTTTTTTGTTACCTGTGTGCTTGCGTGTGTGTGTGTGAGTTCCACTCATTGGTTGGACAGTTTGCACAATTTCTACAATTTCTACACTACGACAATTTCTATACTTAGTATAGGTCTGAGGTTCCATCGTCCTCTTTTGTAAGGCTCACACTTTCTTACTATCGCACTGCTTTATCTTAACTCGAGTTCGATATCTAATTTCATTTTTCATTGTGGCGAAGATGGCTTAAGACTTGGTTTCAAAAACGGGAAGAAAATCTTACGAATATTGATGTTTTAAAAGGCAAAATGCATTTTAATAGCCGTTTCTAGTTGGGTGTGATGCGGGGAGAGGAGAGTGGATGTGGGGGCAGAGGGGGGAACAGAGTGAGGAAGAGGGGACAGACTTGTTGTTTCCTATGTAGCCTGTGGCTGCTGGTTTCATCATTTTTGGAAGCACGGCTGTGCTGCTGATGCAGTGCCCCTGTTACCAGTAAGCTGGTACTCGTTTTGCCGATCTCGGAAGGATGACAGTCTGAGGAAACACACCTCGGGTTATTTCAATGGCACGATAGGGCTAAAACTCAAGACCATAAGATCTTAAGCCAGCCAACTTAACCATTAAGCCAACACCAGGCTTGGGGACGAGTGAGGGGAGGGAGAGGGGAATGATTGAGTGAGGGAGGGGAGGGAAGGTGGATTGAGTGAGGAGACAGAGTGAAAGGGAGGGGGGAGGGAGGGGAGATGACAGAGGGAGGGGGAAGAGGAGAGAGTGAAGGTGCATAGGGAGAGAACGAGGTGGAGTTGAGAGTTGAAGTCCTGAATTCACGTTTTACATGACGTGGAATTTCCATGGGGCCCTGCTCCTGTCCAATTTGCCACAGGATATAGCCTTCCTTTTCCTTAGCTATTCTTCACTGGAATCTACTGTTGGCTACATCAATACAATAAATGTCAGAGTGTGTCAGTCAGTCAGTCAGTCAGTCAGTCAGTGTGTGTGTCTCCCCAATAACTCCAGAACCATGAAACCGAGCAGCCTGAAACTTTGCTTGCATACTAAGGGAAATCCAAGGGAGTGCATGATTGAAAATTGGGTGTTTGTCTTAATTTAAACAACCCTTTTGAAGATAATTAATGGCCTCATTTAATTATATCCTTTATCAGGATACCTCACTCTTGATGGGGTCTTTAGGCATATCCCCGGTTACCTCTCTGGGTCCCAATTTGCCATTTTGTTCAGCCTGTCCAACAATGCCTTGAGGCAGAACCAGCTGCAATGATTTATTAATGATAAAGTGCTCAAATTTTTTTTTCACTTTCCTTACTCATATCATTGAAAGCCTGATCTGCAGTTAAGCCCAAAATTATTCATACCCTTACCAAATTTGGAGTATTTTGAATCGTGTAATTTGAGGAATGAGTTTCTTCTGGCTTAAGTTATATAAGAATGTGACAAACAGCTGAAAGAATCACTGCAAGAGCCATTTAAAGAAATACATTGTTTCGGGGGTATTTTATTGATAGATTTACAAAAAAAGTCATGTCCAGAATTATTCATACCCTTGCTTAGATCAGTTCAAAGTGACATTCAGTAATCAATGGAAAAGCCTCTGTTTGTGATTACAGCCTTGAAACGGTTTTTATACTTGCTCATAAGGTTTTTGCATGTCTCTCCAGGGATTTTGGCCCACTCCTCCTTCGCAAAGGTCTCCAGGTCTTTGAGGTTGGAAGGCTTCCTTGCCATCACTCTGGTCTTGAGCTTCCTCCACAGATTTTCGATTGGGTTGAGGTCCGGACTTTGGCTTGGCCACTCCAGAATGTCTACATCATTATCCTGGAACCATTTCTTGACTGACTTGGCGGTGTGTTTTGGATCGTTGTCCTGCTGATACGTCCAATGCTCCCTGAGTTGAAGTTTCTCTGCGGTCTGTTTGATGTTTTCCTCAAGG
>NC_140964.1:62096231-62201231 GCF_056783735.1 Eptatretus burgeri | reverse complement strand
AACTTCTTCTATGAAACTACACATACGATTTTGATGAAACTTCGCCATAACTGTCATCACCCGAGATGTACCAAAGTTTGTTAATGGCATTAAAAAAATTGGGATTTGAGGGGGTCCACAGAGGGAGTTTACCGGGGTGGTTGGGGGGTGGGGGTGACCCCCCCCCAAATAGCTATTTGCTTTCTTCTCAGAAACTACATACACAATTTGGTGAAACTTGACCACAACCTTCATCACCTGTGATGTACCAAAGTGTGTTCACGACATTAAAAATAAATCCATAGTTATTGACTTTCTTCTCCATTAAAGATTTTATGGGTTGTCCATGCCTACCGGTGGTCCCCTGCTATTATTATCCAGATGCTACCAGGTGAGCACCCAGTAGTATTGCCCCTATTTTAATTTATTTATTCCACTATTGCCCATTTTACATTAGAGAGGATTGAGAGAATCGCTGCTGTACGGATTGCAACTCGCAAACGACTTAATATTATGATTGGGGGAAGTTGCCATGGTAATTCGATTGTGCCACTCATCACATGAGGATTTGGGAACAGCAAGTCAAGTTTATTCAGCTCATTACCTGCTGTCTATCATGTTTAAATGTCTGGTATGTCGACGAATATGAAGTGTAATTCCAGAGATGATAGATTTCCCCTTTTGAGGAACAACACCCCCCCCCCCCTTCTCCTTTTAATGATGATTATTTGCCAGAAACCAGTCTTAGCCACTTTGTCAGCCTTCAAGCTGTCTGGCAGTAAAACTTGAAAACACTTTGTGGAATAACATATCAGAAAAATGTCCAACCCTTATTCCATCTCAAACCGAGATCTTCATTCTGAAGTGCGTGGTCAGAACCTGACAGTTCGAATCCTGCCGGCTCAAATCAACTTCTGCTTGTGATGCTGGAATGGCTTTTGTTACCATTGGGTTTCAGGAAGGATGTAGGAAGCCAAGCTTTTAGAAGCTCAATGGAGGGTTTGTCCATGCTTATTGCTATTCTCCTTTAAGTGTAAAAGCTGAAGTGGGCGAAGCTTGCGACCTCCCTTCCACTTACTAATCTGTGTGAAGATTCTGACTTGATCAGAATGTAACTCCCCCACCCCCGACGCCCTCCCCTCCACATCCCCTCTACCTCTCACCCACATATACTGTCAGATTGCAATTCCGATAACCACTGTGCATTCACCACAGAGATGTCACATGGTCACAAAATGTAAAAGGACAGTTTTTCAATCCACTTCTGACATGCAAAATTTATGGATTGTCTTTCAATTGTCCCTCTTCGTGATGAAAACGCCTGCAACGATTTGCTTCAATCGCAAGCAAGTTACCATTTCCATGCCCCGGCACTGTTTTCACTTCCAGGCATTTTGATTTGTCTGTAAACGTTCAGCTTTCAATGTGCTGCTTTCATTAGGAGGTTAATTGCTTTCATTATCTCTTGTCGGGAGAGGGTTTTATACTTTTATTTTGTGTACAAAAGTCTGAGCTCATGGAAGACAATTCAATGACAATGGGGAAGTGGGACAACATCGAGATCACAAGGGGACGAATGTACAGTAGGAGAGAGAAGAGGGAATGAAATATAGCAACCTGTGATGAGATAGCGAGAGATAGAGGAAGGTTCATAAGTCCAGAAAATATCATAGGTGTGGATTGACAAGGACCCCAGAGAGAATAATGTGATTATTGTGCAAATGGCGACTAACTTGAGGCCCTGGAGATAATAATGTATGGATTGAACAAGCTGTGGAAGGACGTTCCACATGTGGGTGAAGAAAGAAGCAAAGAAGTGGAGATGAGCAGCAACATGGAATATTGGAAGTTTCACAAGGAGAGGGCTGCTGGAAGAACATGCATGACTTTGATGGGCTGGCAAGGAGCGGAAGATTATCGAGAGGGAGGGAGCGAAAGATTATAGAGGGAGGAAGAGAGGAGGAAGAGAGAAGAAGAGAGAGAGGAGAGAGAGAGGGGGGGAGAGAGAGACAGAGACAGAGACAGAGACAGAGACAGAGACAGAGACAGAGACAGAGACAGAGACAGAGACAGAGACAGAGACAGAGACAGGAACGAACGGAAACAGAAACCCAAGCAGGGGTGGTACAAAATGGACATGCCACCAACCTGTCTGTAATGAGGGAATGAAGAATGTTGTGCCTGTTTGTGGTGAGGATGTTGAGGTCATGGAGAGATTCACTTACCTTGGCAGTGATAATCAATTCTCTGCTGGCTGTGAGTCAGAGGTCAATAGACGTCTTGGTCGGGCCTGGGGAGTCATGGATTCACTGGATCATGGGGTGTGGCGCTGCCGGTACCTGTGCGGGAGGACAAAAGTCCGAGTCTTCAGGTCCTTGGTGCTTCCAGTCTTGCTCTCTAGATGCGAGACTTGGACTCTGACCAAGGATCTGAGACAGGGACTTAATTCCTTTGGTACCAGGTCTCTTCGGAGAATCTTGGCTATCGCTGGTCGGACTTTGTGTCCAACGAGCGGTTGCTGTGAGAGACTCAGATGAGATTTGTTACCTGCATAGTCCGTGAGCGTCAGCTGCGGCTGTATGGACATGTGGCTCGTTTTCCTGATGCTGATCCTGCTCACCAGATTCTCTCAGCAAGGGAGTCTCGTGAGTGGAGGAGGCCAATGGGCCGACCATGTGCCTCGTGGTTGCAGCAGGTTGATCGGCATCTCACCGAGATGGGGATGGGCCAGGCATCTGCCTGGGGGATGGCCAGACGGAGGCCCCTGGAATACCGGCGGAAAGTGGACGCAGCGACGCGCTGCTCTGGCACATGCTCCCATACCTGACCTGACGTGTCTGTAAAGAATGACCCGCAGGCCCTCTGCTTCCACCTTTTTCAGGGAGATGCCAATGATCTTGAGATTTTTGGATTCCATTGCAATAAGGAGAGATAAGAGAGAGATGTGAAGTGGGAGCACCCTGAGCGGTCCACGACTGAGCTCAGGATATAAGCTTTATAGGATGTGAAAAGTTAAAATTTGCCAAAGAAAATTTTGAATTATCTTGTCGGAAAATTAAAGGATGAAAATGCTTGTAGTTTGTTTGAGAGCCTTGCTTCGATTATGTCCAAACAGGGGAGGTGAGGTGAAAATATTTCTGCCATTTTTATCTCCACCACCGAAGGTGTATGGAAGTTTTGTTTTCACCCCTGTTTGTCTGTCTGTCTGTCTGTGAGCTAGATTTCTGAAAGAGTTATGGATGGATTCAGATGAAACGTGGTGGACATGTTAGGTGTGTGACAAGGCCGAAATGATTCGATTTTGGTGATGATCCGGATCCATATCTGGATACTAGAATCTTTTAGTGATTCTTCACCATTGAGAGATTTTGCCAAAATGGTGTGTGTGTGTGTGTGTGTGTGTGTGTGTGTGTGTGTGTGTGTGTGTGTGTGTGTGTGTGTGTGTGTGTGTGTGTGTGTGTGTGTGTGTGTGTGTGTGTGTGTGTGTGTGTGTGTGTGTGTGTGTGTGTGTGTGTGTGTGTGTGTGTGTGTGTGGTGTGTGTGTGTGTGTGTATGTATGTATATGTATTGTTGCGGAAATGGCCCTTAGTGTGTTATTAAATATAGGATTAGCCCAGATCCCCCATTAAATGCATGTTTAGCCAGGTTGTTCGGTAAATGGACGCTACATGTGTGTTGGGAGGTGTAAGAGGCTGTTCATCGTTGGTACATTGGTGGTGGACCGAGAGGTTCTTCTTCTTCCTTCCTCTCTCCGGACAATAGTCCCCGCCCAGCGCTGAGAGGGGGAGTGGCCTCGAGAAGGAAGTGAAACTGAAGGGAAGAGCCAGTCGGCTTTGAGGCGAGCGAGTGAAGGAAAACACTGCAGGAGCACTGGGAAGACGGTGGTGAAACTGAGCGCCGGTGTGGCGCGATCGGCTGAATACAGCTGGCTGTGTGTGAGTCAGCAGTCGGCTTTGAGGTGAGCGAGGGCCGAAAAGGAGAAGTGAAACTGAAGAAGTAAAACTGCAGTGGGCTTCGAGGCGAGCTAGCAAAGAAAAGGCAGGGTGAATCTGCCGGGAGAGGAACTGAACCTGAGCGCGCCGAGTGTGCGATCGGCAGTGGTGAAACCGAGCGCCGAGGTGGCATGATGGGTTTTTCGTGGGGAGCAGTTGGCTGGGAGGCGAGCAGTCGCCGGGAAGGCAAGCAGTGCCGGGAGAGCGCCGAGGTGGGATGCGATCAGGCTTCAAGGTGAGCGAGCAAAGGAAAGGCAGGGTGAATCTGCTGGGAGAGAAGCTGAACTTGAGCGCGATGAGTCTGCGATCGGCAGTGGTGAAACTGAGCACCGAGGTGGGGCTCAATCGGCTTTCGTGAGGAGCACATCGACAGGTTCATCCAGAGTCCAATGACGGAGCCTCTGACTGTCCCCACTCACCTCACGGCTCGACAACATCTTGGAATCCCATGGACCCCGCCTGCGGAGCCCAACACCTCGATTTGGCCTGGTCTGGTGAACAGGCCAGGCCTGGACTTGTATACTGGACCTTGGGAGAAACCAGCTGAAACCCACCATCGATCTTTCGCTCTGGTGCAGTCGACCTCACGGGGTCTGAACGTGCCGAGGCTGCGTGTGTGAGGGCTGCGATACATGGACGAGTGCCATTTTGCCACGCGGTGTGTTTGAGCTTGGGCGCTCAAATCCGTGGACATCAGCTTGTCACGAGCCACATTCCTGCTTTGACACTTTCCTCTCGTCCATGAAACATTACCAAGTACTCTGTGTCTTGTCTGCATGCTGTCCATGTCTTGTCTGCATGTTGTTTAAGGGTATCTCGTTAGGGTCCCCTTCGAAACCCATAATCCGTAGCTCCCAAGTTAAGAACGGGTTATAGATTAATTAGAACATTGTCGTGAATTTTTTGCTTGTGTCGTGTTCCTCGATGTCCCCAATAAATCTGGCTGATTCGTATGAAGTTGCCGCTTTGAATTAATTTGTGCCATGCCGAGGAACGATCCGCTCGATTTGGATAGAAAAACCAAAAATGGTTACAGACTGGCAGAATTCGCTCGGTATCTGACAAAACCAGTCTGTAACCGGGGTCTATTTCCCCAACTGGTAAGGTCCAGGGGTACGTTGGTATCGCGATTCGAGACGCGTGACCCGAGGCCTGTGCCGAACCAGCCGGCATTATAACCCTGGAGACAGCAGTGGTTAGGGTGGCGCCGAATCTGTAACATTTCGCTGTCGAGAGTAGGGTGCGAAAACCCAAACTGGTTATGGACAGTGATTGAAGAACTCGTCCGAAGACCGCCACCGCTGAATCCTTAACAGTATGTATATGTATATGTATGTTTGTATATGTGTATGTATGTACAAAGATATATATATATATATATATATATATATATATATATATATATATATATAAAGTATATATGTACATATAGTTGCGGGCTGGGGGTCAGGTGAGAAGACCACCGGGGGGGGGGGGAGCTGTCGTAGGATCCCTCCAGACTCCCCGGAATTGCAGGCCGTCGCACACGGATAATTACCTTCTCATTCTGCGAAAGGTTATGTTTTGGTCGGCGTGTATTTATTTATTTATTTATTTATTTATTTGTAATCTTGTGATTCGTATAACTCAAACAGTATTAAACCGAATTGCATGAGATTTGGTGGGATGATTGGTTATTAGCAGGAAGTATTCGATTAGATTTTGGGCTCGTTCGGGTCAAAGCTCAAGGTCAAGGTCACGAAAAGGTCAAGGTCACGAAAAGGTCAAAATCGTCTTTTTACGATAACACGGTCAATTTTTATTCAATTTGCATGCAACTAACGCCAAAATGTTCAGAATTCAATGCCTCATCTTGTGATATGTAATATGACACAATGACGCCCATACTCTTGTTACCGGTTAGGGGGGTCACGACCTTGAAAAATATGCGGTTTTTGTCATAACGCGGTCTATTCCTGTCCGCTTTACATGAACCCACCACCAAAATGTTCAGAATTTAATGCCCAATCTTGTGACACAATGACGTCATAACACATGTCACCGGTTGGGGTAAAATGTCGGGGGGGGTCACGCCCTTGAAAAATATGCGGTTTTCGGCATAACTCAGTCAATTTTTATTCGATTTGCATGAAACCAGCATCAAACGAGATTACCTTCTCATGTTGAAACGTTGTATTCACCGAGCTTGCGAGTGAAGACTCACCAAAACGACGTGAGTTGATTGTTGTTTAGTCCGTAGCCCCCGAAAGTCGAGGGGGGGGGTCATGACATTATAGATATGTGGTTTGTGTCATAAGACCATTCATATGAAACCAGTTCCCCACACTCATACCAAGAACAAAAAAAGTAGTGGCGGCGAAGGTATGCGCTCTATGAGTGCCCGTTCTAGTTCCATGATGCGGCGGGTCACTAACCGATCATGAACTCCAATAACTCAACCACGTGACTTGGGGTCCTCCATCTAGTTAATCCGGTTACTTAAAAATAACCACGTGACTTATTACCGCAGGACACACCGTTGGTACGCCTTGTCCAAACCGGATCACTTTACCGGATCAGATGCAGCCGAGCGACACTGCCAAGGACGTACCGACTAAAAGGAATGGATCGTTGGGAATAAAGTCCCAGCTAAGTTAGGATATGGACTGTGCTTGATAAATGAAAGAACAGACAAAAATGAGCTGGGAACATTTCGACAAAGTATTTATTACAGGCAGGCGAGGAAAGATATGTGGCACAGTGAATGTTGTTTATAGTTGTCTGTAGCAGGAATCAGAAGAAATGTGAAACGTGCGGCAATATGCAAGCAACTTACAAAAGCAGACACAGAGCTGAGTTATCCCGATATAATTATTGTACACTCTTAACTTAAATGAGGACAGGCGCCAGGACACACACACACACACACACACACACACACACACACACACACACACACACACACACACACGAAGAGGAGTTGATGAAGAGAAAAAGGAGAGGAGATAAGGCTAATGGTCTCTCAATACCTTGCACGATTGCCCGATCGCGCCAGCAGTACGCTTTGTGGGGAGGCTCTCCTGGGCGATATCTTCCTGACAGCTGGGTGCGTCGTCTCTTGCTTCGTGGCACTTCGTGCAGCTAGCGTCGGTCCAGAGAAAGAGACACGACCGTCAGGCGAGCAGGGAGGGACTTAGGTGGAGTCAAAAGCCAATGGGTGGAGAGAGAGAGGCGGAGTTTGAAGCAAGTTGGCAGAGAAGTGGTGAAGAATGTGGAGTCAGCAACGAGTTGGTGCAGAAAGGCGGAGTCAGAAGGCGAATGGTTGAAGATGAATTCCAGGCCAGGACGAGCAAGACAAATTGATAGGAATGAGTGATCAGGAAAGATGACGCATTAATGACACTTGAGAAGGAATCACGACTACTACTCCTCACAACCCCAAGGCCCATCCTTTTTGTAGATCCGGTGGTGCGGGACGGAGGCAACGACCCAAAGCGATGTGTCGTCACCAGAATCGGGCACTCTGGTTGGGCCCCGGCCAGCACATGGGCTAGCTGCCATGATAGGAAGCGGCTCCACTTCACTTCCAGCCAGATGGTTCCAAGCTGTGGAATCGTCTCGCTCTGAGCACCGTGACATGAATCGCTTTTCACCGAACCCCGTGATATGAATCACTTTGCACTGAACCCCGTGCCGTGCCCCGGCGACCCGCGTTTGGCACTGGTCAATGGGCCTGCTCCATGGTGCACCACGTGGCCAAAGCAATCTGGCTGCACAGCATCCCCTGCCTAGTAGCAGCTGCATCGAGGCGGAGGTGCAGGAGGATGTCTGCCGTCCGTGGGAGACATTTCTTGCCGTCATGGTGAGCGAAGACCGATGGTAAGATGTTATTGTAACCCCATGCGCAGACCCGACCAAATATGTTGGTTATTCGTGCCCCGTTCTGTACGATGATAAAGTATCATGGGCTGCATGCGACACCGCCATTGTACACGTGGTCAGCGCTTGACTCCACCATTGTACACATGGTCAGCACACGGGTCCACCCGCCATCGAGCATTCCCCGTACAGTGCGCGTGGGTCCACCCGCTATCGAACATCATGTTTGATATAGGTAATCAGAGGCGGCGGGATGCACGGTACCAGCCTTGATTGTTGTCAGGGAATTGAGGGAAAGGATTGGATATAATTATTGTATGTAGGGTTGAGTTGTAGAAGAAGATAGATATAATTATTAAATGGAGAAATGGGTGGAAAAGTGTGAGGCCAATGTGCGCTTTGCAAGTTGCCAGCATTTTGGGTGCCATTTCCTCCATCTCCTTGGTATATGCTCCATTCAGCGTGGGCATCATGTTGTGTGCACTTTCTGTCCAGTGGGTGGAAATTACCGCTATGCGTGCGTTTGACAGGCTTTGATTTCTGCAGAGGGGTGTCCGGCGCAATGCCTGCTTGGCCTTCACTGAGGACCCATCTCACAGTGGAGGGCACACGTGTCTGGGATTTACCTCAGGAATAAGAGTAGAAAAAAAGAATAGCAATGAGTGCAGAGATTTAATCAGGCCGAGCTATGAAGTTTACACAACACACTGTCACGTTAGACAAAAGGGAAGGGTCTGTCTGAATGTATATTAATGGAATAACTGTTGAGGGACCGCTGTATGATGGTTGCTATTGCTTTGGAGGGATGCGGTTCCCAGAACCACAACAATATATTTATGTATATATATATATATATATATATATATATATATATATATATATATATATATATATATATATATATATATATATATATATATATACAGTCATCCCCCGTTTATCGTGGGGGTTATGTTCTAAATCCGCAATGAATGGATGCCTCCCCAAAAAATCGACTCGTCTGGTCTGGTCAGCTTGGCAGTAATCGGGTTCGAGGTGCCAGAGATCGACTCGTCTGGTCTGTTCCGCTAGGCAGTGATCGGGTTTGAGGTGCCGGAGATCGACTTGCCTGGTCTGGTCGGTTTGGCAGTGCTCGTCCAACCGCAGCAAACCTTTTTCCTTCCCGAAGTATATCTAGTACCTTAACCTTCTGTACTTACCTCGCTTTCGTGCGTTGTGTGACTGGTCGAGCGCCACACGTTATAATTTATTGCTTAAATAATTAATATTTTACATATTATTACCGCGATATACCGGGGGAATCCGCAGAAAAAAATTAGTTTGGTTCCAAGGGAAAACCCACGATGAACCGGGGACGCGAGAGGTGAACCGCGATATAGCAAGGGACGACTGTATATCTATATGTATATGTATATATATATATATATATATATATATATATATATATATATATATATATATATATGTGTATATGTGTATGTATATGTGTATGTATATGTGTATATATATGTGTATATATATATGTATATGTATATATATATATATATATATATATTTATATATATATATATATATATATATATATATATATATATATTTATATATAGATATATATATATCACGATATCTGAAAATTTATGGACGGGTTCTGACGAAACTTGGTGGATGAGTTAGCTGGGTGACAAGAACAAGCTGATTCGATTTTCGTTAAGGTTCGGATGCAGATCCAGCCTATCAATGGGATAATAAATGTAAACTGTTCATCTTGACGGGGTATGTGCTCTTCCGATCGCAGTTATAATTGTGTACACAATAATATGATGACCACTTTATTTGCAGGTTCACAGTTTAATTCTTATTGAGCATTCATTGTGATGCCTTTGTTTTGTCTCAACAACACTTCAACAGCTGGTGTACGTATTGTGGCATTTTGTATCATTATTGGATTGTTGATTCCAAATTCCAGCATGGAGTGAGTCTTGCTCAAACACTGTGAGTTGATGGTGATGTTTTGAAGAACCAGCTCACACAGTCTCCAGCATTTTTTGAAGATAATGCGGTTTTATTCCTCTAGTGAGGACATTATATATATGTATGTATATATGTATATATATGTATATATATATATATGTATATATATATATATGTATATATATATATATATATATATATATATATATGTATGTATATATGTATATATATGTATATATATATATTTTTTTTTTGCACACATCTTCAAGTTTTTCAAATGCTATAACTGATTCAAAATCGGTTCTGAAGTCTCACATTCCAAAACCCCTCTTTTTCTGGTTGTCTCTTGTTCTCTCTTCAATCTGCCAAAGAGGTCACCAATATCTTGCAACTTCATTCCTGTCTTCCAGAAGCTCCCATTCACCAAATCCAATGGCCTTTTCCTTGGATACATATGTCCTTGCAAAGTTATGGAAGATTTCAAGGGTGAGGAGATGAGTTGGAGCAAGTGCTTTGTTCAGTGCGAAGTAAACACAGCACATCTCTAAAGTTTCCTCTTTCACTTTCAAGCCCAACTTCACTGTTTTGGCTCTAATTGCAATTCTTGACTAGTACAAATATGACTTTTTTTTTTTTTGCTCGGCCTGTGATCTGCAGATATTTACAGCAGAGGAAAGTATAGTTTGCATGATGAATGAAAAGATATGCAAAAAAAAAAAAAAGATGTCAAGGAAAAAGCACAAAAATTACAAATAAACACAACTTGGATTTTCTCCAACGGCAAATGTTTTGGACACAGGAGAATGATAAGTAAATTGAGAGCTTCCTAATATTATATTTCCATCGGCAAGCTGGATATTCAAGTCACGAGCAATGCTGTATTTATTTACCCTGGAGATGTTTACCAGCAGAAATCTGGTGAAGTTGAGGGGTGGTTGTGCAGACTTGTGGACGCTTGACACGGCTGATTAGTATGGCCATGACAGAACCGATTATTTTTGATGAAGCGCCAAGCTACACAGGCAAGCATTTGCACAGAGGTAGGGGGCTAATAAATTGCTTGTGCAAACATTAGCTGAAAGAATAGCCTTCGGAGAGGTCAGATTTGATTTGTTCTTAAGCAACGATGTGGATGTTTTGTCAAGGAAAGGCTGCATGAGAAGGTGTGTGTGTGTGTGTGTGTGTGTGTGTGTGTGTGTGTGTGTGTGTGTGTGTGTGTGTGTGTGTGTGTGTGTGTGTGTGTGTGTGTGTGTGTGTGCGCGTGTGTGTGTGCTTATGTTAGATAGCCTGTTGCAGCTAACACTTGCAAACCTACTCTCTTTAAATCTATTTACTCAGCAACTCTTCTCTCATTCCCCTGTACACCTTCACACATTTTCCTCAAAACATTCGTCCACTCCCACTACCTTCTTTACACCTTCACAGACTTCCACTCAACCCAATCACCCACTTCCTTAAATCCTTTCATCCACTCCCACTTATATCCTTTCTCAGAACCTTTCCTACCCATTCACCTACTTCCCTTAACTACTTTGCCCACTCCCCTTTATCCCTTCACTGACTCCCACTTCATACTTCTCCTTGTACACATTCATTCACCTCCTCCTCTCTGTATATTTTCACCCCCACTTCCTCCTTTACTCACTCCCCCTCTATCAATTCACACACTCCTCCAAACTATATTTGCATCCCTTAGTCGACTTCAAATTTTGCTTTCATGCAGAGAATACAGTCCTTTATAGTACAGTATTATAATAATTCCCACACTTTAACGTTAAAACATAAGTTAGGCGTAACAGTCCCAACAGCCTAAAACTTTCACTACGGTACATGCCCTGAGCACAAGCTGCCATTTTAAGCTCATTTGTGTTCAACGCTGCTGGAGTGCATGTAAGTCAAACAAGCAAGCACGTCAAATAATCATGATAATTTCCGTTTATAGTTTTCTTTCAGATATTTGATGTATTTTATGACGATCTGTCATGCAATACCCACTCCCACCAGGAATGGTGCCACACAATACACATTTACATGGAGAATGTGGTTTGCCACTTAAGCCAAAACAAACGGACTATGAATGTTTTTTTTTTTAACCACCATAAACATTCTTGGGTTACAACTTTAGTTCAACCACCACATTTCAACTCATTCCGTTCAGCAGTATAGGAGTGCATACAAGACAGACAGACAGAGGTGCATGATAGACAGACATACTAGCTTTGTATAGATGATGATGATTTATATGTATATGTATAACCACTGAGTGACTCACTGACTCACTCAAACACATGCTTAGAACTTTTGCGGTGGACTCAAAAGTTGAAATTTTGCATTGGTGATATATATATATATATATATATATATATATATATATATATATATATATATATATATATATATATATATATATATATATATATATATATATATACATCAAAGCCATGATTCGAGGGGAAAAAAATCACAAAACTGTCCATAAATGAAAATATCCATGAACGAAAGCTGACCGGTGGAGCTTCGCTCCTGTTCACGGAGAGTCATATGACCAAAGAAAATTGCACACCACATGATCTTTTACGGGCTCGGATGCTTCTCAAGGGAGCAGGTGTTTCCCAGTTTTATGTCAGTATGATTAGAGAAGTGTTTGTTGGTTTATTTTATTCACAGACATTTTACTTTGATGGGAAGTGGTAACCATTTATCGTTTATGGATGGTGTACAGTGAGTGGTAAGTGTTCCAGTGCATATTTTAAGGATTGCATGTTTACATATACAGTCGGACGTCTGTATATCGCAATCTGAATATAAGGAACCCCACCCCCCACTTATAACAATCGCCACATTCACAATAATCGCTGTTTTAGTCGATACATATTTACCCTGTGATGTTGTTGTTCGTCTTTCGGCTGCTCCCGTTAGAGGTCGCTACAGCGGATCATCCGTTATGATCCGCATACTGATTTGGCATAGGTTTTACGCCGGATGCCCTTCCTGACGCAACCCTGGGTCGCCTCTTACGACACAGGGATAAGGATTGGGTTTCGCCATGATTCCAGGCTGCCCTACACCCTCTCATAGCGTGGCCCAGCGCAGAGCTCCCGTCCTCAAGCGATCCTCCAACCCAAGCCTCCGAGTTGCCGGATTACAGGCGCACGCCACTACACCCAGTTTACATATTTACCCTGTGATAAGGAATCATATTACTGATCATCTCAGAAATGACAAGCACTTTCTCCTGGCAAGTTGAACACAAATGCAAGGCTGTACCCTTGAAAAATCATTGAAATATAGATGAGATTGCCAAAGAATTATCAAAAACATCAAAGGAAACAATCATTTTATTACCCCCCGTGTTTTTGCATTACCGTGATGGTGAAATATGCCACCAAGGAAGAGGGATGGAGACACGATCAGCTGAGCGAGGCTCAATCGATACGGAACGTAAAGTAAAATTAGTTTATTTTTATTTTTGTGTTGTAAATATGGTCTATTAAAATCGATAGTGAACAAGCTAACCCCTATGACTGATTAACTTGTATTTATAACAAAGCAATACCAATAAAATATTGTTTTTTAAAAATCTCTTTTTTTTAATTTTCCATCGTGAATTATTGGCTAGCGGGATAGCCTTAGTTATTTAGTTCTGTCAAGTCATGTCTGCCTTTTGGTAATATTCATGTTCACATTTTTTCCAACCATCCTGATCCTGCACTACTTCCCAAAACTGGCAGAAACAGCTTGGTTGCATCTTTACCCCATCCATCCAGCATATATAGGGTCTGCTTCTTCTTATATCTTCTTCCCTCAAATATGTAATCAGTATGGTTGATTTCTCCAGACTTTCGGTTTTCTGCGAAAGATGTGTCCAAAGTATGGCAGTTTCTGTTTTAGCATCAGCGCTTCGAATATGCAGTGTCTTCAGAAAGTATTCACACCCCTCAACTTTTGTCACCTTTTGTTGTGTTCCAGCCTGAATTTAAAATGGATTAAATTTTAAAATGTTGCCACTGATCTACACAAATACCCCATAATGACAGTCAAAACATGTTTATAGAAATTTTTACAACTCAATTAACAAGAAAAAGAGCAATCGTTGGTTGCAGTCCCTCACCAGGACTTGTTTTGTGTAGTTTTGTATGGTGTTTGTGTACTGGTGTGTTACGTAATTAATAAGAGACATAACTAGCTAGAACTGCCATTTTATAACTGCTGGCAGTGATGACCTGGCACCAAGACGTCCCGCTTTGATGCAACCCCGCTGTGATCAGACACTGACCCATGACGTTTTTTATTATTCAATTGAATTCAGAATGGGATTAAAATATATTCCATTCAGATGAAATGGAAGACCAAAGATGTACAGTCCTGCATTGAAGTAATCAGAAGGAACCCAAACAAGCAAAAAATCAAAGATGAAGTCATCAGGAAGAATCTCGATAGGATTCAGGTTTCAGTTGCTACTCCTCTACCCTCAAACCCACCTAGGTGCAGCTAAGTGAGACTTGTTCAAACAACAATTTAAAAAAAAAAAGTAAATCATTCTGGCTGACAAACTCTGTGTCCGATCAGGTTGCAATTGAAAACATATACAGTATTCCCCATCGCTACTTCATCATAATTGTGAAGTTTCACATCTGACAATGAAGCAGTTCAAGAGAAATATTTTTGTTCAATCCAATAGGGCTGCCAGACCATATGACCTATAAACGAATTGTGAACACCCAGGTATTCCCAAGGCTGGGGAACATTTGTGTGAAGTTTCTCCTCGATCTGTCCAGTTATTCTGGAGAGGAAGATTTTTAGGAGTTTTAGGGTAAATCCCATATGGCTGCCAAACCATATGACCCAAGATGTAAAAGGTGGGAACGTTTTGTTCCTCATGCATGGGTGGTCATAGCTGAAAAGTTTCGCCTTGATCTGTCTAGCCGTTGGTGCTCAAGCAGATGGTGGCGAACCCGATCAAGAATTATCCAAGCAAAGACCTTGCCCGGCACCGAGAGCAGCGTCACCCCTCGGTAGTTGTTGCAGTCTTGGCGATCACCCTTCCTTTTGTAGAGAGGGATAGCAAGGCCCCTCTTCCATTCAATTGGGATGATGCCTGTGTTCCAGGCAGAGCACAGAACTGCATGCAATGACATGAGTGCAGCATTTCCACCAGCCTTGAGAAGTTTGGCATGGATGCCACATGGAGATTTACCCCATTTCATCCTGTTCACCGCAGTCTGTGTTTCCACAAACGAAGGTGGATCACAGTTGTTTGGAGGGTCGACAAGATAGTAACACAAGACATTTCAGCTTTTTATTTTTACCCTTGTCAAAGGAGAGGGTATTGCATTTGGGTCCATTTGTTTGTCTGTCTGTCTGTCTGTCTGTCTGTCTGCACAGGACGTGAGTAAGGTTTTTCTCTGCAACTGCTTGCTGGATTGACACAAAATTTTCACAAGGTGGATAGTAACACCCCTGACATCCAGCTCAACAGCTGGTGGATCAGCCTATTATAGCTGCTCATAGTGCCCGGCCCAGCGGGACTTCACTTCGGACTCCTCTGTCAAGTGCCCACCACCCTCTGCTCTAACTGCAGTCCACCGAGGGATGGGCTTGGATGAACACAATGTGCGAATTCCCCTGTAAGCAGGACGAGAATCACTTGATCACAGGTGATACTCCCCCTGACAGATTCCTCGCACACAGACCTCCTTGTCCACTCTTAGTGCACGTACAGTTTTACGCCTTAGCTCCCTGAACAGCTCAGCTCTGCCATTCAGCCTGGCCCTGCGACTCTGGTCAAGGGTATCCAGTGTCCCTTGAGAGACAAATAGTGTTCAACCCCTTTGCTATGAAACTCCATAATGAGCTCAGGTGCATCCAATTTCCTTTGATCATCCTTGAGATATCTCCACAACTTGATTGCAGTCCACCTGTCACCAATTCAATTGATTAGACAGGATTTAGAAAGAAACGCACCTTTCTATATGAGGTCCCACATTTGACAGGGCATGTCAGAGCAAAAACTCAACCATAATTCTGCCATTTTGCCGTCATGATTTGTCCTTGGCTGTCCGTAGACAGCCGTAGGAGCCGTAGATAATTCTAAGGAGCTGTCCGTAGAACTCCGAGATATAATTGTGAGGAGGCATAGATCTGGGGAAGGGTATAACACAATTTCTAGAGTGTTGAAAGTTCCCAAGAGCACAGTGAGCTCCATCATTAGGAGATGGAAAGAATATGGAACTACCATGACTCTACCTAGAGCTGGCCGTCTGACCAAACTGAGCAACTGGGCAAGAAGGAACTTGGTCAGGGAGGTGAACAAGAACCCAAAGACCACTCCGACAGAACTGCAGAGTTCCTTGGCTGAGATGAGAGAACCTGCCCGAAGGACAACAATCTCTGTTGCACTTCACAAATCTAGGCTTTATGGGAGAGTGGCCAGATGGAAGCCACTCCTGAGAAAAAGGCACATGACAGCACACCTGGAGTTTGCAAAAAGGCACGTGAAAGGCAGAGAGCATGAAGCAAAATATTCTGTGGTCCGACGAGACAAAATGGAACACTTTGACCTGAATGCAAAGGGCTACATCTTGCAGAAAATGAGCACAGCTCATCAACCATCGAACACCATCCCTACCGTGAAGCATGGAAGTGGCAACATCGTGTGATTATGATGCTTTTCAGTGGCAGAATACAGGCCAATCCTTCAGGAGAACTTGCTTCAGAGTGCAAAATACCTAAGACTGCGGCGAAGATTTACATTCCAACAAGATAATGACCTCAAGTATACATCCAAAGTAACACTGGGAATGGCTTCAGAACAAGAATGTGAAAGTCGGTGAGTGGACCAGCCGAAGCCCAGACTTGAATCCCATTGAGAATCTGTGGAAAGATTTGAAGATTGCTGTTCACCGACACTCCCCATACTACCTGATGGAGCTTGAGCAAATCTGCAAGGAAGAATGGAAGAAAATCCACATATCCAGATGTGCAAAGGTGATACAGACATCCCCAAGAAGACTTGAAGCCGTAATTGCTGCCAAAGGCGCTTCCACAAAGTATTCACTCAGAGGGTTGCTTACTTATTAATGTAAGATTTCAGCTTTTCATGTTTTATAAATTTGTAAAAACTTCAAAAAGCATGTTTTCATTTTGTCATGATGTGGGATTTTGGGGAGATCGGTGACTAAAAATGTTAATTTAATCCTTTTGAAGTTCAGGCTGTGGCAACAAAATGTAACAAAAGTCGATGTTTTATACACACACACACACACACACACACACACACACACACACACACACACACACACACACACACACACACACACACACACACACACACACACACACGCACACACACACACATATTGTTGTGGGCCGGGGGTCTGGTGGCGAGAACGACCGCTAGGTGGGGAAAGCGACGTTGTCTCCACCAGATTCCCCGGAACTGTAGGGCATCGCTCGGGTAACTCCACGAGCCGACGGGTCGTTTAACCGAGCGTGGAACGCCAAAATCTCGACCGCGTGGCGTACGGTTATTTTGTCTAGATCCAATATACCTAAGTAACCATGTGGTCTCGGCTACCGGGGATCCATGCCCTCGGAACGCCTGGCCGAACCGGATTCACTCTATCGGCAGTGGTAAAATTACACCTACCGACTACCACTCTGCCACCCACCTTTCCGGCTCAAATGCAGTCGAGCGGGCCTGCCCAGGACGTCCCGGCTACAATTGTCCGATTACCGGGGCTAAAACCCCACCAAAACTCAGATCCGATCCATGCTGGACCAATGCAAGAAGGGACGGAAACGGACTGGGAACATTTCTATGATGATTTATTTACAGTAAATGAAGACACAAAGCAAAACTTATCGTGAATATACAAGAAATATTTACAATGATCCAAAAACACTTATTCAGTTCTCCTTAAAGATGGGCCTACACACAGGCACACACACAAATGAAAATAAACCCAGAGTTATTTATTGGACCCTCGCAGCTGAGGAGCGAGACGAGCTGGGGGTCAGAGTCCAGCTGGGTACCTGACCGTCGGATGAAAGGGGTGCTCCGCGATGCGGAACCTGTCAAAGGTCGTTGGTTTGGTCCCCAGTCACACTTGTGGGACTCGTGGTTCATGGCGGAGCTCAGGTGATGAATAGCGGGGTCCACGGAGGGGGGTCAGGGTCGCTCTTTCCTTTCCTTGTGGAGGGCCAGCAGAGACACGTTCGCCACCTTCACGACCTTCTGCTCAACATTCTACTTTAAAAGAACTGCACGCTCAACAACAACCCCATCAAAAACCTCCGAACAACCTTCGTAACAACCCCCCCCCCCAAAACCTCTTCCTCAGAGAGTGCTCGGGAATTTATGGACCTCCCTCAATGGGGCGGGGCTCGCTCGAACAGACGTCACTTCCTGCCTTGATTGGACAGGCTCCTATGGGTTTGCCCTTTCTGGGCGGGATTTCGGCCCTGCCGGGAAACCCCACCCACTCTTCCATGCGGGTTCATACTTGTCGAGCAACAGTATCAATGTTGCAAAGGTCGGCGTGAAAGAGTTACAACGTCTATGGAAGCCGAGAAACTGGACCCGCGAGATCCCGCCTCGGCATGTCAGGGTGAGAGAAGGCAGCCGGTTTATGGTGGATCATGATGGGGGATGGAATGGTTGTAAGATGGCTTGTTAGATGTAATAACCTAACTAAAAGAAATCGCAACGCATACCTTTGATTCTCCCACGAGACAAAAGGAAGGGACCTGTCTCACATGTACTTAACGGCATCACTAACTTTTGGGACCTGTATGTTGAATGCACATGGTTTCCAGATCCGTAACTATATATATATATATATATATATATATATATATATATATATATATATATATATATATATATATATATATATATATATATATATATATATATATATATATATATATATACTGGCAGTGTAACTGAGAGGAAAGCACACTCACCTCTAACCTGTTGAGCTTGGGTTTGAATCCTGACCCAGCTATAAACTGTCATCCTGATGTGTCACCGGCAGGGTGATTCATCAATGTGTGTGCTACCCCTCCAATTGGTTGGTAAATTGGGAGTCGTGTCTGCTCACCTCCCATAATTTTCCAATTATAAACTGTGGTTTGTTTACGAATTTTTTTTCGTCAAAACCATCCAGTGCAGTTAATACTACATGAGTTTACCTGGTGGCGTTAATTTGTTCCAGTTATCTCCGACCACTGTGCTACAATGGAATCCTTGCAAATCCAGGTCTGCAACAATCTATATTGTCTATAGTTGCAGTGTTCCAACAGGCCAAATCATTGTATGACACCGATAAATTAGTAACAGGAGGTCTTTTACAGCTGCGGTTTATATTTGAGGGCGGTTTATCCATGAGTTTGTTTTTCAAAGAGATCAGTACTTGGGGAGTGTGGCTTATGCACGATGCAGTTTATAATTGGAAAATTATGGAAGGTGAGCTGTTGCTCACACGATGAAAAAATTCCAAATTCCTGCCATAACTACTGTAGGAAGGCAATGACAAACTATCCAGTATAACTCTTGGCAAGAAACTGCTTCAGCAGCACCGATGCTGTATATAATAACAGTCTGGTTCGTATAAAGCAGGAGATATATATATATATATATATATATATATATATATATATATATATATATATATATATATATATATATATCCTCAAATATGGTAGTACATACACAGTGTGTATACTGTATATACACATGTCATTAAAATGGATCTCCCGGCTCAGCAATCTGTGAAAGACAGAACCGTCAATTGCTAAGAGCATCGTCAGCTACTACACTGCCTACCCACAGTATCAGTCAGCCTTCGGGCTTAATCATCCTTTTGTGGCAATGCCAGCCCACCCTGGTAAAGGAATCAATCTACAAATTCCTTACCCAGCTATAGCTCCGTAACAGGGACGACGCACTTTGTGATGAAGCACCCTGCCTGAGAATCACCAATCCAACAGTTTAAAGTTGGCTTGGGAATCAAACCCAAGCAAGCCAGCTCACGGATAACATCTGAACATTGTCGCTCTCACATTTCTCATTCAGCAGTGATGCCATTGCGTACCGTGGTAAGGAATCTGCTCAACTCCATGTTGTTTTTGCTTGATATGAATCGATGGTCAGTTTTTCACGCTTGGATAAATATGTGCACCCAGATGAATGAAAGGGAAACACGTGTTTTAAAATTGTGAATCATCTTTTAATTATTCAGTGAAGCGTTCACCGAACGTGACTTGAGTTATTAATCCAATGATACTGCACTTCTGCGTTTAACGAGCATTATTTTGCTCCAATGTCAGGTCATTGAACAATATGGCGGGTTCCACATCAACGGGCTATGTCAAGGCCAAGGGAAAGGTGTAACTGCAAAGAGCAACAATGTTTTACAAACTATTTTTAATTATTTCTATTTTTACTTCAACATAAGGTTCATAGAGGAACTTGTACATCAATGGGATGGACGCAGCACACAGAAATTTAATCGACATCAATGTACATTTATATGGATTACAGGGACATGAGACACGATGGACAAACAAATATGGGTCTACATGGCATTTGAACCTGTGTGCCCCCCACAACATGAGCCAGCCGTTCAGAGGATGGGAATGCTAACAGACCGAGTGGACTCTCTGAACCATAGAATCGACATTCCCAAATAATGACGTCATCACAAATGGCATTCAAACAAGAAAGGATAATATTTTGCAGGTTTTGCGAATTTTCTTTGTGCGTGCGCACTCAATTGTGTGTGTGTGTGTGTGTGTGTGAGTGTGTGCGTGCGCACGCCACGCGCACAACGCAAATCCTTGTGTTGGTGGAATGCCTTTTGAAGGACTTATGAGACGTGGAATTCGTGCCAGAGCATAGATGAAGCACCCTTCAGGTATCAAACGTTTTTGGGCAAGTCTGACTTTCTTCTCACGGTGTTGTTTGTTTCACGGAGAGATTTTTCTATTGCATATGGAAATGATTGATTTATTTTCCTCGAGTTCCATTTGATCGTAAGAGGAGCAAGGACATCGTCCGTTCTGACAGCGAGGACAGCTGCGGAAGCCGTTCATTTCCCCAGGAGACGAGTCTTCGAACTTCGGGGGGGGGGAATAAGACGATTTGATCTGAAGTTGATGAATGTTTTTTTCGTTTTTTCACATCAACACTATATTCCCGCTGTTCATTTGAGGTTTGTACCTGTTGCTTGCGTGCCGAAAGGTTATGAAGCCCAATCTTGATTTCATCGTGCCACACGGACCCTTTTTTGCGTTATTTTTGGCAGCTCTGCCAAGTTTGCACAGCATCGTCTAGGTCAATGTGTGTGAAAAGACATCTTTATTGTTTTGCTTCAAAGTGTTCTTTAGTGTGTTTCCCCACAATATCCTTTTGTGACAAATTTGTTGTCGCTGCAGATCTGCCTTCTCTCGGGGAGAGGTTGTGAAGTGAATTTAATGGAGAAACTCCTGACAAATGCCTTCACGGGTGACGATGATCACAGTGACTGATATTGGCTTTCTTGGCTGACAGCAAATGGACGTCTCTAGGATGTTAATTATCTCATTGCACATCCCAAAGTATCGGAGCTTTTCTTTCGGAACGTTGAACAAATTCCTAATTATCTGTACATGTTGAGGTTTGCGGTTTAGCCCATCAGGATGACACAGAGTGAGCGCACTTGCCTGCGAGCTGTCCGGCCTGCAGGGTTCGATTTCAAACCCGACTAAAATTTGTCATCTTGGTGTTTCGCAGCAAAGGCAAAGCATCAATGTGTGTTCCATCCCTTCGATGGACGTCAAGCCGTGCGTCCCTTCTGCTGGAATGCCCGAATTTCAAATTCCTCCCCCAACTACCTCCATTTAAACGTGACATTATTAAACAGTTGGGCCCCAACAGAGTTAATGCGAACACTGTATATATTAATTTAGTGAAGCCTTATCTGGAATATTGTGTGCAGTTTTGGTCACCGTGTCTGAGGAAGCACGTATGGTGCTGGTGTAGTGCAGGCATGATGGGCAGAATGGCCTCCTTCTGCGTCAAAGTTCCTCGTTTGTGATTCCTTGTTGACTTTACACATCATTTGAGCTTCTGAGCCTAAACTAATGTGAAGTGGCATAAATAAGAAGATGATTGATTTGCCTGGTTGACCATCTCACTTGATCAAGATCTTTCTTGACCTGTAAACGCATCCAGCCGTCACCTTACTATTCCCATGTGAATGGCACCTTCAACAGGTAATGAATATATGAACCGTTTAACACTTGAGACCTGAGTGATGGTCTGTCAATCTTCATCATCAAGCTCAAATTTAACAATCAGTTGACCAGGTAAAGCAGAACTTATCATTAGTGCTTTGACTTCCTGCCATTACTGCTTACTGTGTTTTACATGTATCGTGATTCAGACTTCTTTCCCCAAACTGTTAACCCCCACTAATTGATGTAGATGAAGACCCGAGCCAGGCGTTAAAGTCCAATTTCACATTGGATGACCTGTTCAGCCCTGAATTTGAATTGACTCAACCCACGGTCTCCTGGATCTCTGGTAAGTACTGATGACATTGTGCTTGGCTGTTTTCACTGAGTCCACCGTATACCGTTAAGTGTTCAAGCCTGAGGTTATGGCTCTATCAACCTCCAACCAATTTTTGTTTTCACTTCTGAAGCTCCTTTGCCTGTTATTTTCTTTGCTCCATTCATTTGCTATGTACAATGGCTGGAGAAAGTGTAGGCCATCGATGCACCTTGATTCAGAATGTACTTGAAAACTCTCCTCTTTGCTCCATCTTTAGCTGCCCGATTGGCACCATCCATCATGCACCCATCGTCGACATTCACTGGTAATAGACGGCAGGTGCGACGACCACTCTGTGCAACGTTTCACACGTCTCGTGGAGTCGAAAGGTCGGAGAAGACAGGCTGGACATCTTTATTGCTAGAATGGAGGCCATACGGTTCATGGAAGTGCTTTCAGATTAGCAGATTTGCTACTTGGATCGATTTGTTTTTTCAGAACACAAAGATTGTGAAAATAAAATAATTCTATCCAAGAACCAGGCACTTGCAAGTTCACACCCATTTGCTATGTCGCACAGAATTCCCCAAAGCACGATTTCCGCTCCGCATGAGGCAGTTTAAGAGATAACAATGTTCGAGACATTTAGCCCAAACAGTGTATTGATTATTGTCACCGTCGTAAGAGTTGGGAATTATGCCTGCCTTATCCCGGAGCGTTACCAATGGCAACTTTGCCAATAATCCCACAGCAAACAATGCTGACACAACTCTGATGTTCTCGAGTCCATGTCCTACTCGGTATTTTTCACATCCTCACCAGCTTGCCTGTCAATTTTCAACCTCCGTATCTCGGCCTGAGTTTTTCATTAAGATCGTATCGTGTGTCTCATTCCCGCGTACCACGCCATGTAACTATTGGCATCCTGTAGACGTGACCCGGTCACGAATCTGTTTTCCAACGAATAAGTGATTCGAGCCCTTGCCAATGTGTTATTCGGTTTGTCTTGCAGTCATTTTATTTTTCCTTTCCTGTGTCGAGACATCCACCACTGTTAATGCATTCTAATTGAATCCAACCGTACCAACAGCCGAAATGTTCACCTCATCAATAGTCATTGGTGGTTTAAGGCTCTTACAGACTTTCCTGTTTGTGGCCTGTCGGCACTAACTCAAGGTCTCGTCCTTTCCTCCGGCCATGTGGTTTTTTTTTCTCTTCTTTTTGCAGGAAATGAACTGATATATCGTAATTCAAGAGGAGATGTCACAAAAGTGAATGTGGAGACGAATCAAAGCACGGTGCTGGTGGAAAATTCTGTCTTTGTAAGTGACATGCAGTATGCTTGGGCACGCCGTCACCGAATGTATTCTCCTGCCTGTCTCGCCCGCTAAATAACACCATCTCTCAAAAACGGTGACAATATTTCATCCATTTCTACTCGCACCTCTTCAAAAGGACATTAATGTTGTAATATACAAATATATATATATATATATATATATATATATATATATATATATATATATATATATATATATATATATATATATATATATATATATATACACTACACAAACCATTGTCATGTCAAATCCAACCCCCACCTCCCTTCTTTTCTGTAATCTCCTGCCCTATTCGTTACAGATTCCACCAACATTTGCTTCAAAGTTTAGACTATATCTAACCGTTTACCGTGATATTTTGAAACGTCGGCATCTGTGGAATATTGCCTCGAGGAGGTTTGTTTGTTCTCCATTTTTTTTTATCAATTGTGTGTTTTTTAATTTTTTTTAATGGTTCGGTGGTGGTGCAAGAGGCACATATTGTATTCTTGCACTTTGTTTGTTTTTTTTTTTGCATCATTTCATCATCTTGTTTCTTCGTTTCTGAAATGTTTACCATTTTGAACGTTAAAAATGGTGTTGGCCTCACATTTTCTCACGGCTTTTAAATCATTATATCTCAAGTATGATATTTATGTCTCCTAGTTAGGATACCAACATAATGATTGCAGTTGTTATACTTTCACAGTGATTTCATACGAAGAGCTGTCTGCAAATCTGCAAATTAAATTTACGAAACTGTTTGGAGGGAGGGGGGTTGCAGGGAGCTTAATAAATGAAAAATCGCTTAAAATAAGGGAAAGAAAGAAGGGACAAAAATAGTTTCGGATGGTGTGGGTGAATTGAAGGTGTGTAGGAGTTTCATGGTGGTGAACCGCTCCATTTTTACTCTCATTATATGAACGATTTGAAAATATAAAAAGGAGAAAACAAACAAGGAATGAAGTCAAGATGGATGTATATAGGGAAACTTGAAAGGGGCTTTAAAATATTTGGTGGAAGGAAGGGGGAGGTTACTCCAACATCTAATTTTTCTGTTTCACCCTCAGGTTACTCTCAAAGCCACAGAGTATCAAGTCTCCCCAGACCTCAAATACGTTTTGCTTGCGTACAATGTGCAGCAGGTAAGACTCGTTAGAAGCACAAGCAGGGAATGCAGATTACCGACATACAGTAATTGCCAAAACTGTTAGTCTGCATTGTGCTGACGTGCAACGCGTGTTATAATTAACATTTCTGTTGAGCGTAATTTCCGAGATGCACTTTTTGAACTGAATTTCCCATCTAATTGCTGGTTTAAGGGGATAATTTGGGTGCGGAAGCTTTTGCTGAACTTTATTTTGTGCTTCCTGAGATTTCGAGAAACTTCTTGCTTTTAACATGATGAGCCTGAGCAATTTTTACAGAGGTTTGTGTTGGGTGGCTAACCTGAAACGACTTCGTTTATGAACGGACTTAAGATGGACGATTACTGTCATCATGGTGGATCGTATTGATCGATGTGGATGACCCCTCCCCTTGCCCCCCAAATAGTATTACAAATGGCTGAAAAACATATTTGTGAGCTCAAACTTACGTTTGGGTAATTTTTAATGTTCTTTTTTGTTGTTGTTGTTCATGCCACAATAAAACATGAGGAAGCTAAATGATTTGGGGTATCGGGTAAATAATTGGTTTAGCATTCTGCATCACGTGTGGAGCTGTAGGTTTTGCTGAACTTGTTATTCCCATGTTTAAAAAAAAAAAAAATGGGGGAGTATTTTAATCAGCTCTGTCTGTCTCTGTCTATCTCTGTCCGTCCGTCCTTCGGTCCTTCCGTCACGCTAACTCCTGAATGGTTATGCAGAAGTTCACCAAACTTGGTAGTTCTCATCACCACATGGCAAGTAGGTTTGAGAGCAGTATCATTTCGGCTCCACCTCCTGGGGTGGGATCAAAAGGTGGAATACCAAAAAAATTAAATTCAAAGAAATACTTTCTTTATTGAAAATTTGCATGTGCATTCAACATTGGGAGACGCATGAAATATGCAACGACTTTTTGGATTCGGCACCCAGTTCATGACCCAGGGGGTTGAGGGTCAAAACGGAAAAAAAATTATAACTCAAAATTTTATATTGGGTCATTCCTCATGGAACTTTTTGCCGTCTTTCAAATTTGCTTGAGGTGGGAAGCATGGGGACTTGCAATGGCGTGCCATCGACTTTGCTCTAGTTTTGCTTAAATTCAAGGTTACTTAGGATGAGAGTAAGTGAGTTTGTGTCAAATATTTTGTAGGTTTAAGGGAATGGAACGAAAGTCAGGCACTGTTGTTTTGTCTCAGCACAAATGAACTTATTTTACAATTTCATCTGAGATGAACAAGGTCAATTGTGGAGTAATTCAACTTGTTCAAATGATACCAAATGGGTTGTTTTGCACACAGCAGATCATGTGTGCCTGCTGTTTTGATTCAAGTAGACAGGCGTTTGACTGTCCGCAGCACGTTGTTGTTCCAGCATGTACCGGACACCCAAACACAGTGATCTCGATATCGACGGCATATGGATCTTTGTTTTTTCCATCCACATGTAACCCATCTTGTGCAGTTGTACTTTCATTCTATACACAAGGGAACCTGTTAGAAAGCTTCAGAGAATATTCTTCAACTATCAAATAATGAGGAAGACAAATGTGGAGAGATTAGGAACGTGGGGGGAATAATAAAACCTGAAGGTGACTCTTCATTGTAAGAGGTTGGATCAGGGCAGGGGAGGGGATGTGTTATTTTTATTTATTTATTTGTTTATTTGTTTTATTTATGAGTGTGGGGAGTGTTTATGATTTTTATGAGTGTTTTATGACATGTACTTTTTTTTTCTTTTTTTTTCTTTTTTCTTTTTATGAGTGCAGGGATGTGATATTTTTTCAATAGCAATGTGGACAATGTCACACAAACCAACAGATGGACAGTGTACATGAATTGTCAAAATCGGTGTCATACAGATCGAGTTTCATATCACAAGGCACTCCATCATTCGGCAGGATCGAATTTAAGCCTTTTTCTTATTTTAAGGATCAAACATGGTGCATTATACAGTATGTGTCTCCAGCGGCTTTGAGCAAGATTCCTTTGTCTTCTCTGATTGTACTTTGAAAGTTCCTATCTCCTAAGGACCATCGTGGTGAAACACCTTGTTGGTTTTGTTTGCATTGAAAATAACATCGCTACAATTCCTGGCTGAGTAACAAGCACGGATGGACTCGAGTTTTGGGATTAAAGCTGGATGGAGGCAGCACTTTTTTTGGATTTGGGTTCTTAACATCTCGAGACTGAGCCTGTTCCAGGATAACTAGCCATGCATAACCATCGCTTCACTGATGGAATTATATCAAAAGACAGACAGCATGTTGTATTTCACAAACATATTGCAAGTCTTTCTGTGGATATCAATAAGGATGTAAAATTGAGTAAAACATGTGAAAAAGGATCTTTTATCACATGTAATTGTTGTTGCCATGGCTGTTGATGTTGTTTGTGTGCTCCTGCCGTGTACTTTTATATACAGTGATACCTTGCTTATCACTGGCCTGTACAACCCTGATTCATCAGAGAGCTTTTTGTCCTGGAGAAAATTTTTACTAAAAGGATAAAAAAAAAAATTAAGAAAATCCAGCTTGCCAAGTAAACACCCCCCCCCCCACCCGCCGCCTTCGTGCACTGTGTGCACATGCTCTGAGGCAATCAGCGCTGTTTATTCCACTTTCGTTTTACAGCAGGAGGACACTCTTCTCACGTCGTCTACCACCACTGCCATGTAGGAGTCGGAGCAGAGTTGAAGTGATGGCAAATATTATTTTTATTGATGTTTGTACATATTTTAGGTTTTTGTTCATACTGATATTATTACAATGAAAAATTGTTCTTTTTATTTATAAAATATTATGTTTACCATCTGTTATTATTCGCGCCGTTATCAACACCCCAATGGAGCCCTCATATGCTGCTCATGCCTAAAAAAAGAATGCTGTCGGGAATGCATCTCCATACAAACAATGGAATAATGATCCATTTTATTGAATTTTTGATTCGCGCTTTCTCGTCCAGGAACGCGCTACAGAGGTATTACTGTACAAGGAACACCTGCTTCCTCAGGGAGCAGCGTGAGGGGAAGGAGGGGATGGGAGGTGTGGCAATGTATTTTGTGCCACAGCTAGTAATCTCCCCTCTCTCCAGCAGAAGTCAGAAAACCACTTTCACTGTGTCATGGGGCCAGGCCAAAATCGTAAGTCATCTCCCTACCATTGGGGAGGTATTTTGTATCAATGACCTGACCCTGGGTACCCCCACAATGTTTGGAAAATTTGGTGGAGATTTGCCCAGCCATTTTTGATTCTATAATTACTGCAGGAGCCTCTCTCTGGCTCCCCACCAGACAGATGCCTGGCCCATCCCCATCTCCTTGAGATGCCGATCAACCTGCTGCAACCACAAGGCACGTGGTTGTCCCGTTGGCCTCCTCCACCAACGATGCTACCTCGCTGAGGGAATCTGGTGAGCAGATCAGCATCAGAAAAATGAGCCACATGTCCATATAGCCGCAGCTGATGCTCTCAGATTATACAGGTAGCAAATCTCATTTGAGTCTCACTCAACAAACGCTTGTTGGACACAAAGTCTAACCAGTGATGGCCAAGGACTTACCAAATAGACCTGGTACCAAAGCAGTTATGTCTCCATCTCAGATCCCTGGTCAGAGTCAAAGTAAACAAGTACAGACAAGATAGCAGCATCCAAGATGTCATTGAAAGCCTGGATCTTAGTTTTGACCCAGGAAACCCATAATCCCTGTGGCTCCGACTCCTCATCCAGTGCCTGAAGGGCCCCCATAAGGCTATCCAGTCTCCACAAAGATGACTGCATCAATTGTGAAATCAAGGTCAGAGATCTTGACATGCCAAAACAATGCGTTTTCTTGTCCAGGATAACCAGCCATGCCAAACCGTCGCATGGCTAGCCTAACCATCACAACTACCCACGCCTAACTGTCACATTCTGGGGAGTATGTCAGAGAGTTCAAGTATATGAGCTTGATCTCTCTGACATCCTCCCCAGAATCTAGTCCATGCAACCACTGAAAAGTGTGAGGGCCAGCACACCCCTGACAAACTCTAGTAACAACTGCAAGTGAGTCAGAAAAAGAACCACCACATCTCACAGCACTTTCAGTACCAGAGTATAGTTCAGAAATCAGATTGATCAGCTTTGGTGGCACCCGGTGAAGACCAAGAACCCACCAGAGGGCATCCTGATTCACTGGATCACTTCGCAGAGATCAACTGAGGCTGCAAGCAGCCCTTGTTTAAACTCTTGTCTGCATTCAGTGACGACATGAAGAGCAAAGATGCAGTCAACTGTTGAGTTGTTTGGTGTAAAGCCTTACTGCTCTGGGCACTGGTGCTCAAGCAGATGGTGGCAAACCCTATGAAGAATTATCCAAGCAAAGACCTTGCCCGGCACTGAGAGCAGCATTACCCCTCCATAGTTGTTGCAGTCCTGGCGATCACCATTCCCTTTCCAGAGAGGGACAATAAGGCCCCTCTTCCATTCAGTTTAGATTTCCAACTGTGATGCCTGTGTTCCAAACAGAGCACACAACTATCATGCAACAACACGAGTACAGCATTTCCATGAGCCTTGATAAGTTCAACATGAATGCCACATATCCCAGGAGATTTACCCCCTTTCAACTGGTTTATCACAGACCCTCAAATTCCCTCTCAGCCTTTTCGCATGTTTCTCAGCTTCCCTCATCCTTGAGCTTGCCAATATCTGGCCGAGGCTGGGATGGTGCCATTCTCCTGGATTTACGCTGCAACTTCAGAGTTGCTACAACAAGCCTGAAGTCAGTATTGAGGAATTGAGCACTCTGGTGGACCCTGCAGTTCTGGATTATCCTCCAGTGACCATCAACGAGCACATGGTCAATCTCCTTTGCCACGCACCCAGCGTTGGAATACCAAGTCCAGCGATGAGCCTGTGGGTGCTGAAACCATGAACCGGCCACCCTAAGTCCAAGACGTCTTGCAAAGTCAACGAACTTGGTGCTATTTTGGTTCACAGTTTCAGACCCATGGGGATCAACACACACCTCATAACCATCCCTATCAGTTCCAGTTGATGCATTAAAATCCCCCAAGACTCGAAGAGTATATCGATTGGGGCACACAACCAGAAACTTGAGCGTAGAAAAAAATGTCTCCTTCACAGTGAGATCACTCGCCTCAGTCAGAGCATATACAGAGACCAGGGAAATGACACCCAGAGAGTGACGAATCCTCAGTCTCATAATATGCTCGTCCACCGTTGTTGCTTCAATTAGCATGGGAATCAGTTTGTTCGACACAGCTACAGCAACTCCTTGAGCATGCTAACCATCAGTGACCAATAGTGGGTGTAACCACCAGTCATGATCTCACCACTATCCGGTTTCTGAACCTCAGAGAGTGCAGCAATACTGATGTTCAAACGTTTAAGCTCAGATGATAGCAGAGATGGGTGATCATCCTCTCCGAGAGTGAGGACATTCCAGGTACCCATCCAAGAAGAGACCACCGCAGGTTAACCCAAGGGGACCACCATTTGGTGGACTTCACCTCAACACCACCGCACCACACACTACCACAATCTGACCCAATCTGACCCAATGCTTTTCCTCTTATCATCAAAGAATGGGGGTCCTGAAGGCTTTGCCCCAATTCCGTCATCCGGTAAGCTGAGCTGCTTTGTGAAGCAGCTGCACAGGAAGTACTCCCACGGAGTGGGTATTTTTAGTTTTCTTTGCATTATTTTATGTGTTTTGCGGGAAAAAAAGTGGTTTACGGTGGCCGGAATGCAAATCCTGTTACCATCCTTGTCGAAAGAGGTAACCAAACTGCAGGTGGATGTCCGCAGACACAGTTGGGCACTAGATATGGATGGCCCTTGGCTCACAAGGAGCTCCTCCGCCCTTTGACAGGTTTTGTTTTGATCCTCCTGGGTATCCATTGCATACACCCTCCTTATAGCGAAGCCTGGTGGGTGAAAGAGTGTATATGTATATGTATATGTATATGTATATGTATATATATATATATATATATATATATATATATGTATATATATATGTATATATATATATATATATATATATATATATATATATATATATATATATATATATATATATATATATATATATCTTCTTCTTCTTCTTTCGGCTGCTCCCGTTAGGGGTCGCCACAGCGGATCATCCGTATGATCCGCATAGTGATTTGGCACATGTTTTACGCCGGATGCCCTTCCTGACGCAACCCTGGTCGCCTCTTACGACACAGGGATATGGTACACCTATTTTAACTGGGGTATACACCGGCCCAGTATACTGGTACTCATTTCGCCGACCGCAGAAGGATGACAGGCTGAGTCAACCCCCTGGTGTATTAATTCAGTGGCCCAAGTGGATCCCAAGCCGATCCCAAGTGGATCCCAAGCCGCTGCCCTAACCACTGCGCCAACACCAGGCTCATATATATATATATATATATATATATATATATATATATATATATATATATATATATATATATATATATATATATACATATACATATACATATACATATACACACACACACACACACACACACACACACACACACACACACACACACACACACACACACACACACACACACACACACACACACACACACACACACACACACACACACACACACACACACACACACACACACACACACACACACACACACACACACACACACACACACAGAGAAAATTGTTTTATTTTTTACAGTCCGATTTTTCTATTGCCTTAAAGAAGTATAACTACTGCATATACACTACCAGTCAAAAGTTTTAGAACACCCCCATTTTTCCAGTTTTTACTGAAATCTAAGCAGTTTAATGTTTCAATGTACTCTGAATTTTAAGCATAGAACAAATAAACAATTGCAGATAAAAAAGAAATCATGGAATTGTTTTGTTGAACAAAATTTAATCTAAATTTTTGACTTATCAAAGTAGCCACCTTTTGCAGATATAACAGTCGAACATACTCGTGGAATTCTTTCATCAATGGAAATCAAATATTGTTCAGAAAGTTCTTCCCAACACTGTTGCAGAAGTTCCCACAAATGTGTTGCACTTGCAGGTTGCTTTGCTTTCACCCTTCTGTCGAGTTCATCCCATTCGATGGGGTTTAATTCTGGAGACTGTGCTGGCCATTCCATGATTTGAAGCCTACCGTCTTCTTCTTTTCTTCCAAGGTAGTTCTGACATCGCCTTGAGGTATGTTTTGGGTCGTTATCTTGCAGCAGGATGAACCCCCTGACCAACTAGGCATAGACTTGAGGGTATTGCATGGCGCTGCAAAATGCTGTGGTAGCTCTTTCCGTTCAGGGTGCCAGTCACTCTGTGCAAGTCGCCGACTGTGGATCCAGCAAAAGAGCCCCAGGTCATCACGCTTCCTCCTCCATGTTTGACAGTTGGTGTCACACACTGAGAAACCATCCTTTCGCCTACTCGACAGTGTACGAAAACCCTGCTTGATGAACCGAAGATTTCAAATTTTGATTCATCGGTCTATAAGACCTTCTTCCAGTTTTTAATAGTCCACTGGTGGTGCTTCATGGCCCAGGCAAGCATCTTTTTCTTATTTTGCCATCTTAGAAATGGCTATCTTCCTGACACTTGGCCTGTCAAACCTGCAGCTCGAAGTCTTCTCTTCACAGTTGAAACTGAGACTTCCTGACTTCGACCAGTGTTAAGCTGAACTTGAAGCTGCTGTCCTGTGAACCACCGATCACTCGGGCTGTTGACTCTCAGAAACTTGTCTTCTGGTTGTGTTGTGGCTTTAGGTCTGCCATACCTCTTCCTGTCAGAGTTTCCTCCAGTTTTGAAATGCCTTTTGATGGTGTAGGAAACTATACTCACTGACACCTTGGCTTCTTTGCAATTTCTCCAAAGGAAAGACCTCCACTTTTAAGTGTTATTATGGTCTGTCTGTGTTCCTTTGTTAATTGTCTTTTTCTCACCATTATGACAGCAATATACTACTTCCTGCAGTGCAATATTGTCCAAATAATGCTTCAGAGGGTGTCTCAACACATTCTGTTCCAACAATGCTTTTATACAGAAAGAGGGTTTGTAACTAATCAACAAAAGTTGGGACACCTATAGAAATTGTTTGCATCAACTTTTAAGGCTTAATTTACTTCCATTGCTGCAGAACACTTGCAGTTGCTAACCCATTACTTGTTCCCTGAAAAGTGCCTTTTATAACAACTCTGAAATTTACATTATTTTTTAGTTTTTGGTGACCTAAACTTTTTTTTTTAAACCTCTTTCAGTTTACCACTTCGCTTTGTACCATTTCAGGTTATTCACTGGACTTGAACTGCTTAAATTTCAGTAAAAACTGAAAAATGGGGGTGTTCTAAAACTTTTGCCCAGTGGTGTATATAATTTTGTTTGCTCCTCCCATGTCCTTCTGAAGGGTTTCTGCTGTGTTTCAGTAATAAATGTTTCTGTTGGAATCACTGCATTAAGCTCATATTACTGCTTCTTCTTCCTCAATCCTAGAAGGAGGGGCTTCGAAAACAGGCATCCTTATGATTAAATGTTCCAATACAAATTTTTGTTCCAAGTAATTCAATTATTAGCTTTCCAATGGTACCATTTTTAGCTCGCCTGTTCGAATAACAGAGAGCTATAGCGATACCCCCGGCGTGAGCGTGAAAATGTTAAAGTTTTTGGTGCAAGTTATTTCCTTTCTAATGTTTTTATCTACCACACTATTTTTTACTGATTACAATATACAAATACATATATTGCTTTAAAATTATTTGTATCAGACTTCACTGCAATGCTTTATAAAAAATATTATTAGACTCGTCTTTTAAACACGATAAATGTATAAACAGGCGAGCATTGGGTGGCTTTGACACCAACTCTCTGGTTATTATTCTACTGCAGCGGGAACCCAAGTTATAATGAAGCATCATGGACACACACACACACACACACACACACACACACACACACACACACACACACACACACACGTATATTAACACAAACATGTATACAAACACACGCACAAACACGGATGGCCGCTTCCCATTTTATTAATACGTAGATTACCTCAATCACCACGGTCTTACTGTCGGTATAAGCTCATATGGCTCATCAAAGACTTTCGGAGAGTAGACATGCCAATCATGCCTGGCCTGGTTTAACTTTGGTAACAATTGCGGTTAACCCTTAAACCTTTCCCTGTTCCCTCCCCTCCTCCCCCCCACAATGGAGTGGGTATTAAAGTGAAGCGTGAAAAAGACAATGCCGATGACATTTCCCAAAGTGATTTCAAAAATTGAAACTTCCAGTGATTTTCTGCAGTAAGAAAACACACAATTGTTAATCATGTGATATTCACGTGAATTTGTTAATCACTACAGGACCCAATAAGCCATTTTAAGTTAATGTACGTGACAAGCATTCTGTGAGAATGTTTTGTTGTAAAAGTGACTTTTTCAAATTTTCATTTTTGGGATGAGAAGTTCAATGAGACCATGATAAAGATTTTATTTTATTTGATGCAACATCAAAAACTCCAGTTCTGGGTTTGGAGCGTTGGCAGGTCTTCTTTGGGGCTCCCTGCTGACGATCTCAAAGTTAAGTTTCCGGTCGTCATCTGTCCCATTTTAACTGTTTATTTTCTCACCTACATGTTACTGTGTGTTCCTAGTTCGGTTTTGTTTCAAAAATCGTGCTATTTTGAGATTTCGTCAAACTTGTCTTACTGGGTGCTTGAGGCCTACCTTGAGGCTTGAGGCCTACCCTTTGTTCCCCTCGGTGTATGATCGTGTTTATTTGTTTTTTCTCCCCATTATCTTCAATTTCTATTTTTCCCACTTTCTTAACATCCCCCATCCCTCCCAACTAATCACTATATTTCTTATTTTAAATAAAAAAAAACAAAAACGCAACCTTTCTCCGATTCTTCTTCTTCTTCTTCTTCTTCTTCTTCTTCTTCTTCTTCTTCTTCTTCTTCTTCTTCTTCATCTCCTCTTCTTCCTCCTCTTCTTTTTCCTCGATTTTTTTTTTTCTACAACACTTCCATGACCCAATCTGTTAAACTCTCTCAAACATTAATAATAATGACAAAACGATCTCTTATAATGCTTCATCTTCATCTTTCACACGTGTGGTACTCTTTACTGTAACAGAATGCACTAATCTTCTGCTATTCAAACAGACTGCTCTCAATTCGACCTTTCCTTCATACCTTGCCTAAAAAATCCAACTGTTACAGCGTTTCTTCTCTCCATTCTCTGAATTCGCCTTTATTGCATCCCTCAAGAAATGTGTTCAATTGCAAAACTGCCTAAAACTTTTAAAAACACCAGTTTGCAATGAATGTTTGCTTTCCATCAACCATTCTTTTTTTCCAACTTCAGTGCCAACGCACTCCTCTCACCCCTCACTCTCAAAGCAACCATCCCACTCTTCTCTCTCCAAGCCTCCCTCAAAACTCTCTCAAAAACTCCCCCCTCACCTTTCTCCCACCATTCATCCCCCTCACCCATCCTTCCCAAACTTACCCCCCCCCCCCCCCACAAAGCTGCCTCCTTCCACTGCTCTCTCACCTCCATCTCGTCACTCCACCTCCTCAAATCCTCAACTGCCTTCTTCCCCCTCTCTTCTCCCCCTCTCCCCCAGCACCACAGAGCCTTTTCTCCACCTCATTCGGCCCCCTCCCATAGCTATTCTGCAATCCCCCACACTCTTTCAACAACCTTCCCTACCTACCCCTCGTCCCTTGTCCTACCCTCCCCCCCCCACCGCCTGCACCCAAAGCCTCCTCCCCTACTTCTTCATTAAAAGTATGGACCTCAAATATCCAGGGTCTTCGCTCAAACATTTCAGATCTTTCCATACAGGTTGCCACTGACAAACCAGACATAATCTGCCTAACAGAAACTTTCCTCCCCCAAGACGTGTCTGACTCCCAACTATCTCTCCCTGGTTACTCCCTCCTCCTGTTTGACAGACCTGAGCCTCGCCCTGGTGGAGGAGTTGCTCTCTTCATCAAAGACTATTCCTCACTCTTCATGCACTGCCCTCACTCCCCCACACCTCCAGGAATACCTCTGGCTATGGCTTCCCCTCCACTCCCACCTCATTTTATATGTGTACTGTACCGTCCACCTAACAGTGATGACTCCATCTCAACCTCACTATCTGAAAACATGGACCAACTTCGATCTTCTCATTCAAACTCTCTCTTCCTCATATGTGGCGACTTCAATTGTCGTCATGCCAGTTGGCTAGGTGTGGGTACCTCTCTCACCTGTCATGGCACCTCAGCAAAAGCTTTCTGCGACTCATTGGGACTGACTCCATCGGTCATTTTCACAACTCGGATCTCAACCAATGGTTCTCCATCTCTTCTGAATCTGATTTGGCAAATTTCCCTGACAATATCTGCTGCTCTTTCTCTGCTCCAATTGGTTCTGCTGACGTCCTTGTCAAAGTGGACATCTCTCTGGCTATTATCAGAGAACCACCTCACCGACGTCGAGTCTGGCATTTCACTCAAGCCGATTGGCAGGGTCTCCAAGCAGCCCTCAAACTTATAGACTGGTCTCCTATCGCTACTTTCTCCAACATCAACTCATCCTGGGAATTCTGTCAAAGAAAGTTGCTCTCCCTCATGCACAGATTTATCCCCTCTCGTCTTCAGTTGTCCTACCCTTCCTCCCGCCCTTGGTTCACTGAAGCTTGTGGTGAGGAAGTTGTCCTGAAACAACTTGCCTTTGCCTCATGGAAAGCAAACCCACCTGAGGGCAATCTCAGTTCCTTCCATAAAGCTCGGAACAAGTGTGTATCTACCCTCAGGAGAGCCAGAAAACAACATCTTTCTCATCTCAAGTCTGAACTTTCAAACCTCTCTCCCTCCTCAAAATCCTGGTGGCATCTAATCAAATCTTTTTTTGTTGTATGTTCCCCCTCCATCCCCTCCCTTAAGCCGCTGTCACACCTTGACGATTTAGCCAGCATGTGCCAATTTATGAAAAATTTGTCTAAAATGCTGGCACACGTCGAATACGTTATGGGTATGTTTTGTATACGTTAAGAGCACGATGAAAAACACTACCATACGTCGTAGTACGCTGGCTTTAAACGTTGTGCTTTTGGGTTGTCCCCAAATTTTTGCATGCTTGAAATTTTACGACGTATGCTGGCGTTTGACTCACACGTTCAGCTCGCTGGCCATAAGTTGTAGGCACGTTATGCGATTGTTGATACATGTCGACACACGCTACTTGTAAGTTAATCATAAGTCGAAACACGTCGAGGTAATGTTTAGCGTACCCGAAACTTATTTCTAACCTATGAGTAACGTTTTGTAAGCACGCTACACGAACGTTGTTCACACTTCACAACACGTTACTTGAAAGTTCCTCATACGTCAAAACACGTCAAAGTAATGTTTCGGGTACCCGTGACTTATTTATAACCTATGAGTAAAGTGCTTGGGAATTATTTGTAAAGCATGTCCTACGCACAAATACGTATGTGGACGTATTTGACGTCTTCAGGACGACCACAGAACTTACTGAACGCGTTTCTAACTTAGAGATACCATATAATGGCGTATTGGCAGCGATTAGGGGAATTGGTATATAAAAAGTGGCTTCGTAGGAGGAACCCGTCTTTTTTTTTTAGACTTCGTGGTGAGTGCATGTCCATGTCATTCCGAGAGATGGAGGATACGGCAAGGCTGAGAGGGCAATACCTACCTGTCCTCGAACATCAACATGACCTCATCGAGTTGACACTGCACCAGTTGCATGCCAATAGAGCCGGGAGAAGAAGATGTGAACGGAGGAGAAGGAACTGGGTCAGACCATGGATCGGGACGTGACGCCATTACGGCATATATGACCAGCTCATGGTGGAACTCCGGAACGAGGACAATGCATCCTTCATCAACTTCCTGCGAATGCCCCCAGAGATGTTCGACGAGCTGCTAACCAGAGTGGGTCCAAGGATAATATAACCAACCAGTACACCTTCTACAGGAATCCGCTTGAGCCTGGCATGAGGCTGGCACTGAGCCTGCTGCTGTTGGTGCCGTGACTGCAGTGCTGTGGAAGCGATTTAACTCGTTCAATGAAAACGATTTCAATTGCCGAGCACCAGCATCCAAAAACAATTGGCGAGTGACAGCCATTTATTAAAAGTGAAGTTGCAGCCTATGAATAGAAAACCTCACGTAATCGTCGACGATACGCTGCCACGTTATGCATACGTGAGACCATCGTTGGGCATCGGTTGTGGACGCCTGCAACACGTTAACCAATCGTTGGTATAACTTATCTATAAGTTATCGAAGCGTTCTGTGTTCATTATTAGTACATTATGCATTTGTCCAAGTCGTTTTGAATACTTTAAAAACTGAAACCAAAAAAATGGTTCATCATGGGAATGAGAAAAAAAATTTGCCGAAAAGAACATCGAACAATGGTGCAAAGTAGTCTCCTATTCGTGGACGCAACGAGGATCCATCATCACCCACACCCTCCCCATCACGCTCACCTACTACTACTGACATGGACTTACTACTACTACCAATACTACTACTACTACTACTACTACTACTACTACTGACACGCTCACCTAATACTACTACTTGTGATACTACTGACATTGACATCTACTCAACATGGAGTGTGGAACACTGACGGGTTCCTCTTCTGAAGCCCATTTGTATATAACAATTCCCCTAAACGCTGCCAAATCACCATTATACGGTAGATGTAAGTTAGAAACACGTTCAGTAAGTTCTGTGGTCGTCCAGAAGACGTCAATCAAATTCGTCGACATACGACAATGTGCGTTTGAGATACGTTACACATAGGTTCAACGCACGCTACTCATAGGTTCAAAGCACGTTACTCATAGGTTGAAAATTAAGTTTCGGGTATGCTAAACATTACCTCGACGTGTTTCGACTTATGAGTAACTTTCAAGTATCGTGTGTCCGACGTGTGTCAACGATCGCGGAGCGTGCCGAGAACTTATGCTAGCGTATGCGAAACGTGTGAGCCATACGTCGAGTACGTCGTAAAATTTTCAGCATGCTTGAAATTTCACGACGTACTAGACGTACCACGGAATATGACAGCGTACTTCATTGTTTTTCAGCATGCTCCTAACGTATACACAACTTACCCATACCGTATTCGACGTGTGCCAGTGTTTTAGACACATTTTTCATAGGTCGGCATATGCTGGATAAATCGTCAAGGTGTGACTGAGATGTTGACACTTCCAATTTTCAGGCGGTTTTGATTTAAATCGGCGTGCGGCAGATTTTTTTAACAGAGAACGCCGCGAGTTCGTCGGCGATACGTGCAGCGCGCTATGACTACGTTAAACTATCGTTGGGCATAGGTTGTGAACGCTGACAACAGGCTAAGCATTCGTTGGTATAAGTTATCTATAAGACAACGAAACGTTCTGTGCCCGTTACGAATATGTTATGCATACGACCAACACGTTATGAATACGACCAAAACTTTAAAAAGACCTCAAAATTTCAGCATACGCCAACGTTTTGCATACATTTTTAGACGTTGCCATTGCTGGCTAAAACGTCAAGGTGTGACAGCGCCTTTACCTCAAATGGCTGCACTGCTGATTCCGCACGTGAAAAAGCTGAATGCCTAAACTCGGTGTTTGCAGCTAAATCTTGTGTCCAAATCCCATCACTTTCTCTACCCACTTTACCCAATCGCACCCAACTGCCCCTGGACTCTGTGTCCTTTTCTCCTGACAAGGTGGAGAGCTTGCTGTCAAACCTCGACTCAGATTCTGCAACCGGTCCATGCGGCATCAGCCCACGTGTCCTCAAAGCCTGCTCTTCTGCTCTTGCTCACGCGCTCTTTGTTCTATTCACCCTCTCATTTTCTCAAGGTCATCTCTGCCATCTGCTTGGAAATCAGCAAACATCACTGCCCTGCACAAAAAAGGTGCAAAAACAGATCCCTGCAACTACAGACCAATCAGCGTTCTCCAAATCAATAGCAAGGTTATGGAATCCATCATCACTTCAGACATCAAATCCTTCCTCTTCTCCAATGGCTTGATTTCTGATCATCAATTTGGTTTCAGACCAGGTCATTCTACCCTGGATATGCTGCTTCTGCTCTCCCAACAATGGATGGAATCCCTCAATGCCAGACAGGAAATCCGACCCGTATCCCTAGACATATCACGTGCTTTTGACACGGTCTGGCACCCTGCCCTGCTCACCAAACTCTCTTCCTATGGTATCCAAGGCCATCTCCACTCATGGCTCACAGACTTCCTCTCCTGTCGCAGTCACCGTCTGGCCCTAAATGGAGTTCTTTCATCCCCCCCCTTCCTGTCCAGGCTGGAGTTCCTCAAGGTAGTGTTCTGGGCCCTGTTCTTTTTCTGGTTGTCCTCAATGATCTCTCCGACTCTCTGGAAAATCCTCAATGTCTCTTTGCTGATGACTCCACCCTCTGCCGTACCATCTGTCATCCCTCAGACCGGCAAGCAGCAGCTTCTTCGCTCACTGCTGATCTGGATAAAATCACAAACTGGTCCAACACGTGGAACATGTCTTTCAATCCGGACAAATCTCACACTCTCACGATGTCTCTTTGAAAGGACCGTTAAGAAAACCCCCCCATCCACTTTCTCATCAATCCTCTGGAAGAAGTCCTTTCTTTCAAGCTTCTGGGTCTCACTATCTGCCATGACCTTTCCTGGGAAAGTCACATTTACAACCTCGCCTCCAAAGACAGTCGCCGACTGGGAATCCTCCATCGTGCAAGGTCCTTCCTTGGCCCACCTGAGCTCCTGACCACTTACAAAGCTTTTGTCCACAGCCTGATGGAGTACTGCTCTCCCCTCTGGGCTGGTGCTCCTGCCTCCCACCTTTCTCGGCTTCACGCTGTAGAAACCAAGGCATTTCGGATCATTGGCATCTCCCGCAATGAAGGTAAGTCTTTGAGCCTCTCAATCAATCACCGCAGGTTGGTCGTTGGTCTTTCTGTCTTCTACCGTCTCCTCTCCAGCCTCGCCCCCCTTGCTCTCTCTGCGATTTGTCCCCACCATATTTCTGCAGGGCGCTCAAGGTCCGCCAACAACCCCCTTCTGGTAAAACTACCAAAATCACGAATCACTGCTCACCTTCACTCTTTAATTCCTCTTTTTTTCCCACCTTTGGAATAAACTCTCACTCTATTCATTCCCATTCTTCCTTCCAGGCCTTCAAAACAGCTGTTCACCACCACCTCTTATCATCCCCCATCCAAATCCTCGATCTTTTCTACCCCCGAAAATCCACTCAATCCCACCTCCTTCAAATTCCCTGCTTTCCTTCCTGAAAGTCCCTGTAATGTCCATCTTCTATTCCCCATGTTCCCCGTCCCATCCCTCTCCCTTCCACAGATCTCCTAATGTCTCTGTTCCCCACTGTTTTGTCCTTCCCACTCCCTCCCCTCCTGTCTCATGCCCCCCCCCCTTGATGTGCGTTGTGTGTTCGCTCTCATATGAGCCTCGACAAGGTATACAAAAAAAAAAATCCTCTTTACAGAGCGTGGCTGCTGCTAAAGCAATTTCTTCGCAAGTGTTGTACTGGATGGTTTGCCATTGCCTTACCAGCATTGTTTGTCCATTCTCTGTCCTATTAAATGCTGAGCATCAAGCAAGGAAGCAGCACGAGCCATTTTAAAAGTCTTTGATGTGACTGGGCCAGGATTTGAGTCACCATCCTCCCAGACTGAGCTCGAACCATTACATCACCAAGTCTAGTGTTCATAAACATTGTGAACTCTGATTAAACAGCAGGTTCTGCTGCGCTGATCATTAATCAGTTATCATTTTTTGGTATGGATACCAAAAACTGTCCCACGAGTCAACTGTGGGACTGTCCCAGTGGGATCAACTGTCCCACGAGTCAAGAAAGATATCCATCCCCTCCATTTTTGGGGGGGAAATATTTACTGAAAGTCGAAGTAATTTTGCAAGTTTATTGGCAGATCATGCCTGAGCTAATTCTCCATGCACAAGGCATAAAACAGGAATTCTCTTGAAGAGGTTTATGGTCTTCCATGATATTCCACCAAAATACCATTTCAGGAGTCATGGATTATTAATTTGATGATTTAAAAGGATTGAGAGTGATGTTGTTGTTTACAACTTGCTTTTGATTGCGGAAATAAACTTTTGAACAGGGATTGCTCAAAGCGAGCTGCAAGTGTGGTTTCTAGAGAGTGTAATAATCTAATCGCGGAACGTATATTAATCTATTAGTAGACTAATGAAATGATAGTGAATGATTCGACTGCACAAACGCTTCGTTGCAGGGTCGACACTGCCTCTTACTTTCACATGTGCTTGGCAGAGATGAATGGTTGCCAGGCCTCTGGGGTAATTTCGAAGTGTGTGGGGGGAAAATGACAAGCTTGAGGTGGTTTGGCTCTTCCATAGAAAGCACCTTTATATTGTAAGTACAGGTTTCAAACCTTCCAGGCATGATAGCATAGTATGGTATTTTGCACGTTCCTGCACTTTGTGTAAATATCGTTTTTTCAGAGTGTAAGGCTTATTTATGGAAGAGCTGTCACATAAATCATGCACACAAACATACGTACACATGCAAACAGAAGTTAGAGTGTTCTATCCTCCAAATGCTGAGTGGCAAGCGAAGGAGCAGCAAGTGCAATTTTTTGTTTTTGGTGTGACTCAGTGGTCGGGATCGAACCGCTGACCTCACGGATTCAGTGGGGACACTCTAACCACAGTGCCACCGAGTCCGAGTTGTTCTCATCTTATGCAATAATTGAATGAAGTGCTCTTTGTGTGTCACTTGTGAGCAGAAATATTTACCCTGTGCACGCGATGCGAAAAGCGGGGTTAATCAATTGGTTCACTTTGTCCATCTGTCTGTCTGACTGTCTGCGAAGATCAGTTTACGATTGAGGAACGACTTTATTTCAATTCAATGTTAATTTGAACATGAATCAGGAAATAAACCTGGAGTTTAGCACTACTTTGGCTCTGAATTGATCTCGATCGCGCATGCGCAGAGAGGAGTGAGATAATTATTTTCTTACTCTGTTTGCCTGACTGTCAGTCCAAAAAAATTGAAAATCATTCCAAACAGGAAGCTTACTGTTTTTAAGGACGTCATAAAGGACACAAAAACAGGCACAAAAAACGAATGTAACGTGTTAAATAAGGTGGTGGAGAAGGCGCTGCATCGGTGGCGGTAAACTTTTGGATAATTGTTTTTTTTTCCTAAAACTCTCAAAATATGTATTTTATTGAAATTGAATTTCCTACTTGAACACTGCAGAACATAATTTGCCTTCTTGGCACTTTCAAAACCTTTTGTTTAGCAGTACTGTGCTTGGACATAATATTACGACATTTTACATCATCTTGACCAATCAAATGTACTGCTTGCAGATCCCACCCATGTCCTTTTTTTCTCAACACTGTGTGGGGTAAGGTGTTCTATGAACTCTGTCGTAATCATAGTAAATAAATTCCTGTTTTTTTTCACATTTTGCAAAGTTTTTAAATTTGCAATGCCAAAGTATCATCGCTGATGCACACGCCTTTAACTTAAATAATATAATAAAACAATTATCTTCGCACCGTAAAAGGCCCAACGGGCTGCCAAAGCACTTTCATTGGCAGGGAGTACAGTCCTGGATGGGTCGCCACTCTGACACATGTTACCCCGAATGGTTATTACCCCAGTACAGTGGTACTCATTTCACCGACCTTGGAAGGATGACAGGCTGATCAACCCCACCTGGTGTTCATTCAATGGTTGACGGGTTCAAACTCAGGACTCTTAGGTCACAAGCCAGCCACCTTAACCGCTAAGACAACACCAATCTTATGTCTTTAACTTTAGGTGTTATTATTTCTGACATTTATACACAAAGATAATAAAACTTGGAAAATATTCACAAAAAATTCTGCGTAATAATTTAAGATCGTTTTTTACATTTTCTTTTTTTTTAATTTCTGCCTTTTTCAAAGCTTTTGTGTATTTTGTTCCCATCGTTTCCTCTTGAGTTTCTCTCTCGTCCTATTCTGCTTAGATACTGTGAGGTCGCAATATACTCCTACCTTCGGCATTTATTTGTTTTTGAACAGGTGTCGAGGCTCATGGAAGATCTGTTTTGGATTCCGTTTCGTTTAATGCTCGTGTGTCGAGAGCTGTGAAAGACGGGGCGTCGGGAGCCTTGATGTATGGCCTGGTGTTGTGAAACACCTCGGATTGTACACATCAATTGAGTTCTCTAATGGTTATCGATGAATGATCGTGAGTCGTTCCACTCGTTTAACGTGACCTTCAAAGTGAGTGTAATTATTGCACGAGGAGTTTATTATTTTTAAAAGCCGCTTGGTGAGGTCGCACGTCGTCGATGATAGGAACATTTGCTTGAGGGACATCTGTGGAATTTTCATTTCGTTCCAGCGTATTCGCAAAGCAATGAAATTGCCAAATAGATGGATGCATGAATTTCTGAGCACGTGTCTCTGTGCAAATGGTAGTAATTGCGAACAGATGTGTTCAAATTGGTTGAGAGAAAAAGAAAGGAATATAAAGTAGAGTTAAGATAGAAAAAGATAGACTATCAACAAGGTGGACAAATGGTGGAATAAATAGACAATACGCTTTAGCTTTGGATCCTCAGCTGGGAAGGACAGTTTTAAATGGTCTTCACCTTCTTGCTGCCACCATTATTTGGCTCATCCCAAGAGCTCACCTTTGTCGGAGATTGCCTTGTCGCTATCTTCGTGACACATTTCACGACCACCATTAGCCAGAGGATTATATTGAGCAAAGTGAGCCAACCAAGGAACAGACACATCAAGTCTGTGTCTTTCATGTGGTCTTTTGCATCAAAAGGAAAGGAGTAATGACTATTCACCATTGCTGATCTTGCTCCCCTCTTCATCAACTTTGTTTGTCAGGTAACCCTATTACATGCAGACGGACTTGTACGTATATTGTTTGGAGACGAGCAAAGATTTTTGTCTTCAGCTTGTTTGTAATAGTGTTTTTATTGGTGCAGAAGCACACCTGCGGCTTGTTTGCTTTCTTCTGGTAGGAGTGCGTGTGTGTGTGTGTGACCTTCATCATCGAGTTAGAAAGAGAAAAGGAATGCATTGTTTTCTTCGAGTGAATTACCTCGCAGGGCTCCGAGCAATCCTGCACATTGGGGATGATATTCGAGATTTCACCTTTGGGATTAGTTTTGAGTGAATCGCTTTTGAGTGGGAAGAGAGCCGCCACAAAGCTCGAGTTCATCCAAGGTCGGTGAAGTCAACTGATATTGTTTCACCTGTTGAGAGGCAGAATTGTACCTGTTCTGTTTTGCACCGTTTTTTGATGTGGCTGCAAAATTCTTTGATTAAATGTACGACTCCAATCGATTCAGTGATTTGAACTCGTGCACAACAGCAAATGCCATCAACTGTCCCACGGGTAAATGCATTGCGCTCTCCTCGCCTCCTCAACTCCCCTCACCGAAAATATTGAACTTGTTGTAATAATAATAATAAGAACCATGCTTGGCCATGTTGTGGAATGTCGGCCGAGGCCCTCGTGCTCATGAGATGAAAAATAACTCTCCTGAAAGTTCTGGTCAACACAAAGTTTAGGACAATATTTTAGTGCTCATTATCTTCTATGTTGCCAACACACAAGCATTGATATCACATCGTAGTCGGCCTTCAACATTTTCAAACCATTGTGAATTTCACTTACTCATACAAGTGTTCATCAACAAGCTGATGTTTCATCCCGGTAAATAGTTTCCCGGCAATTCCTGGAAAATTGTGGGAAATTGATTTGGGATTCCTGCCTTTCCCCGTTTTATGTCTTTTTTTCTGTTCGGACTTGGAAAATTTGTTCTCGAACGATCTCTAGTGACAAGTGTAGATGTGCTTGCTCTTGTGCAGTGTGCTCCGTGCACCTCCTTTCCTAACACGAAGGAAGGACTCATCACCTTGTATTTTATGACCTTCACTGCCATCCCACAACCAAGTTGACTCGATAAGAAATGTTTGCAATCGTGAAACTAGCTTTGTACAAAGTTCCATGATGATTGGATGGAAAATGAGGCCGGTGTTCCAGAAAAATAAGTTTTCTGCAGGCACGCGTTGCAATACTCCGGCGTAGCACAGCGTATTCCTAGTTTGCTTAGCATATGGGTACAGGGTCATCCTAAAGTATATTTGGGAACAGGGTGATCCTAAAAGGGTGTTTCACATAGCAGGAATACATTACATGTTTTATTTATTTATTTATTTATTTATTTATTTATTCGTGTGCAGCCTGTTGCTGCTTGGCTGAATCATTTTCTGAGGGTGTGTCTATGCTGCTTATGCAATTCCCCCTGTTACCAGTAAGCTGGCACTCATTTTGCCAACCTTGGAAAGATGACAAGCTGAGTCAACCCTCCTGGTGTTATTTCAATGTGAAAAACAGGGACTTGAACTCAAGACCCTAGGATCTTCAGCCAGCCACTTTAACCGTTAAGCCAACACCAGGCTTACATTACATGTGATTAAAAGTCATTCTGAATGAAGACATTGTTCTTAAATCAGATAAGTCTTCAGGTTGCAGTTAAAAGTCCTCAGACTTGGTTATAATCGGGGAGATTATTCCAAAGGTGAGGGGCCACCACGACTGAAGACCTGTAGGTGGAATTTCTGGTGTGCATGCCATATCACTCAAAAGTATATCCCTGCAATTGTTCCCTCATCTCGGGAGATATTCTTGAGAGATTGGCCTTTTGAAAAGCTCGCAGTCTTTCCCAATAACAGGGCATGTGGTTCCGCAGATGCACACTTGATTGAGGTGAAAAGCTAATGCAACAGCAGCTGATTTGAAATGATCTTACCTTTTAAGCCACCTCCAGCAGGAACACCAGATTGCAATCACATTTTGAATGACAAGATGCTCTTTTGAGGACGATGCGATCCCAGTTGCCACTTCTCTTCATGGCTATTTTTTGGTTGAGTGCAATAACGTGCGGCAGGCCGAAGCTGGAAGTCATTTAATGGGACAGATGGGTGGTCAGGGTTGCAGTAGGTAGCCACAGTCGGGGTGCCGCGTCATCTGGCTGCTGAAATAATGAGGTACTGTGAATATCATCACCTTGGGAACCTGGGCCTACCAAGTCTAATACTTGGGCCTAATCAGGCCTAACTCCCTTGCGATTGCATATGACACCTGCAGGTTAAATCTGTGCACTTATAATAATAACAACAACACAAGTTTCCTTCCAAATCCTTTGAATAGCAGGAGATAGTTTCCGGTTTCTCACTTCCACTCGATATGAATAAAATGATTGTAATTCTATGAAGGGTGTGCAGTGTGCATGAAGGGTGTGTGTAGCACTCGTAAAGATTGTAAATTGACATGCTGCTCTTATTATACCGTTCTCATAATGTACAAGCAGCATCCTTGCTCAGTGATATCTTATTAGTGGCGGTAATAATAAAACTTGTCCGCTTTAGCAAATCATTGGATGTGGAATGTGCAATTTTATGTTTCCATTAACATTCAAAATGGCAATTTTTATTTTGGATTATGATGTAAAAGGATAGGCAGCAGCATGTTAGGATAGCATCTAATCAAAGTATCCATATTCCTTATTCGATGCAATGTTATACTTAACGATGTTGAGTAAATATGTTTCTGTTATATCGTTACGCTTTTGGGGTAGGGGACCTTAGGCCCATCGATTTTTCACTTATAATTTTTTGAACAAAATATAAGGACCTGTTTTAGGGTTAAGTTACCTGGTGTACGGCCCGTGACATAGATGGACCTTGCCTATTTTAGAAGTTAGGAATGCCCTGTCCACATCTTCCTTCTATGTGGAACCCATGGCCGCCAGCCACGAGGAGGGTACCGATGAACGGTGGGTCTTCCGCATTCCACCATATGCAACGGATCTGCCATAGTCTGTCCATATATGTAAACTTCCCCATCTCCATGCTGTCCAAGCCTTAGCGAGGGGAGGGATCAAGAGTTTCGGCCATCAGCCCTCCGTCCTTATCATTTGTCAATCATTGTTTGGGGATGGGCTCTGGACCGTAGGGAGCCCCCATTGGTTTGCTGATATCGTGTGGGGCCCACAATGGATGGTTTTCTCTGCAAATTTCTTCCAGTTTGACAATGCTGCTCAATCATTCACCACTTCTATTGTAATCTTCAAAAAATTTACTTTGATATTTAAGTCCCATCTGATTATCCAGATATTGTTCTCTACCAGTGACTCAACTTCCACTTTTGAACGTTCATCGAAGGCAGAATTTTTTTTCCCATTCTAGTGTTCCTATTAATATCCTTACCTCTGCTGTAGTGATTGGGTTCGTTGAAATTAGGGGAAGGAGGTATGCAGGGGAGGATAGGAGGTGTCTTCGAAACTCCAGTCCATATACTCATCCCAAGCCCCCCTTGATCTCCACATCCTTCCCTCTCAACCTTCTTGTATAGATAAGCTAGCACTGCTCATAAGTGCAAACTTTATGGGTTCAAATAATTATTCGATTGTACTGTACATATTTGCAATTAATCCATAACAATGCATTCCCATTGTAATGAGTTAATTCATACCATTGCAGTGAATGTTAAAACCTTTTATTTGTTCTCATTTTCGACAAGTTAATTGTTATTGAAATGCTTGGAGAGGTTGATTGAAGAGTTCCTGAATTCTGTATTTCTTTGCATGATGGTCAGTAGTCATTTAGCGGAGGATTGCAGTCACTGGCAACCATGAAAGAGAATTGTGTGTTGTCATTCATGTTGGTGTTTACAACCTTGTGAGTTTAAGATTTTCAAACTAACTCGTCTGAAGTTCATGTAGAGTGAGCAAGTTTATCGAAAAGGTTGATCTCATCTGATCTCCGATCCGTTCTTACTGCTCTAACGTCCTTTGCGAAGAGTCGGCGAACTATCGATGGCACCATGGCCAAACTCCAAATTCCTGCACTAATCAGAAGGAGGCTCAGTCACGTCCTCAGCCGATGATGCCACCCCGCAGCCATGTGTTGCATATGAACGAACAAGAAGAATTGCTCTAACCTCTTGGGACTGTTACTGCTGTTATGGACCAGGGTCACGTTACTCAGGCCAGACTAAAATGGCTGCCAGATTGCAAAGCATGGAAAAAATAATAATTAATAACTAGATATCTTTAATCACGAAGGATAAGCCTTTCCCTTGGCGATCACCAGAGACTTGCCCGTGGCCCATGATCCAATAATGGCCATGTAATTTTTTTGGACCGCTATATGACCTTGACGTTCAATATTTAGAGTCATCATGTAAGTTTAGAAAATGTGTATCCATCTACAATCTATCAATAAAACTCAACAATACTAAAATTGGAACAGAATTATTCAAGTTATGATCAAAAAAGTGTTTTCAATGTCAAAATTGAGCAATGACAAATAACACTTTTTCTGGACTGGCATTTGACCTTGACCTTTAACCCGGAGGGGTATGATGTAAATTAAGCATAAATGTGCCTTGCACTCGGCTATCTATAGAGGGGGCAATTTCATTCTGATCGGAAAAACTTTAGCCGAGTTATGGTGAAAAATGTAAAAATGTCTATTATTGGGTCATGACCTTAAATTAAGTCAAGGTCAAAAAAATGATCAATCCCGCTTTTATTTTCATCATTGATGCAAAATTTTATTCTGAAAATCACAGACAGATCTGATATACAGCACGTACAATGGCAGATAAAAATGTATAAAACCTAAATGGTGGTTTTGTAATGCGAGGGGGGGGGGGTCAAAGACCTTGACCTTTATAAATCGGAGGGGTATGATGTAAATTCAATGTAATTACGCCATGCTGTAGTCTATCGAGAGAGGACAATTTCATTCTGATCAAACCTTAGTCGAGTTGTGGTGGCAAATGTAAAAATAGGACCGCACGTCCTGAAGCTCACCTGGATCAGGAGCAACAGTCACTCAAACTCCCCACACACCCCCTTCGACCCTTTCTTTTTTGTTTTTTTTTAATGCCATGAACAAACTTGGTGCATCATGGGTGGATGAAGGTGTGGTCAAGTTTCATCGAAATTGTGTGTGTCGTTTCGGAGAAGAGGGCAAATGCCTATTTGGGGGTGGGAGGTGGTCAACCCCCTCCGTCGATCCCCTTAATGAGCGCAGATTTTGATGCAGTCACCATCTTCATTAGGCATCAGATATATAGTTTGTGGCCAAATTTGATCAAAATCGTGTGTTTGTTTTAAGCAATAATGACTGAAGTGTCATGAACGGATGGACTGATTGACTCACTCACTCACTCACTCACTCACTCACTCACTCACTCACTCACTCACTCACTCACCTACGGACATTGCTTAGGTGCATAAGCTCAATCGGTCAACTTCCCGACCCGGATCTCAACCAATGGTACTCCATCTCTTCTGGATCTGATTTTGACAAATTTCCCTGACAATATCTGCTGCTCTTCCTTCGCTCCAATTGGTTCTTCTGACCACGTCCTTGTTAAAGTGGACATCTCTCTGGCTATTATCAGAGAACCATCTCACCGCCGTCGAGTCTGGCATTTCACTCAAGCCGACTGGCAGGGTCTCGGAGCAGCCATCAAACTTACAGACTGGTCTCCAATCACTACTTTCTCAAACATCAACTCATCCTGGGAATTCTTTCAAAGAAACTTGCTCTCCCTCATGCACAGATTTATCCCCTCTCGTGTTCAATTGTCCTACCCTTCCTCCCGCCCTTGGTTTACTGAAGCTTGTGGTGAGGCAGTTGTCCTGAAACAACTTGCCTTTGCCTCATGGAGAGCAAACCCAACTGAGGGCAATCTCAGTTCCTTCCACAAAGCTCGGAACAAGTGTGTATCTACCCTCAGGAGAGCCAGAAAACAACATCTTTCTCATCTCAAGTCTGAACTCTCAAACCTCTCTCCCTCCTCAAAATCCTGGTGGCATTTAATCAAATCTGTTTCTGGTGTATGTTCCCCCTCCATCCCCTCCCTTACCTCAAATGGCCGCACTGCTGATTCCACACGTGAAAAAGCTGAATGTCTAAACTCGGTGTTTGCAGCTAAATCTTGTGTCGTAAACCCATCACTTTCTCTACCCACCTTACCCAGTCGCACCGAACTGTCCCTGGACTCTGTATCCTTTTCTCCTGACAAGGTGGAGAGCTTGCTTTCAAACCTCGAGTCAGATTCTGCAACTGGTCCAGACGGCATCAGCCCACGTGTCCTCAAAGCCTGCTCTTCTGCTCTTGCTCACCCTCTCTCTGTTCTATTCACCCTCTCATTTGCCCAAGGTCATCTGCCATCTGCTTGGAAATCTGCTAACATCACTGCCCTGCATAAAAAAGGTGCAAAAACAGATCCCTGTAACTGCAGACCAATCAACCTTCTCCCAATCATCAGCATGGTTATGGAATCCATCATCGCCTCAGATATGAAATCCTTCCTCTTCTCCGATGGCTTGATTTCCAATCATCAATTTGGTTTCAGACCAGGTCACTCTACCCTGGATATGCTGCTTCTGCTCTCCCATCAATGGATGGAGGTCCTCAATGCCAGACAGGAAATCCGAGCCATATCCCTGGACCTCTCACGTGCTTTTGACACAGTCTGGCACCCTGCACTACTCACCAAACTCTCTTCCCATGGTATTCAAGGCCATCTCCACTCATGGCTCGCAGACTTCCTCTCCTGTCGCAGTCAACGTGTGGCCCTAAATGGAGTTCTTTCATCCCCTCTTCCTGTGCAGGCTGGAGTTCCTCAAGGTAGCGTTCTGGGCCCTGTTCTTTTTCTGGTTTTCATCAATGATCTCTCCGACTCACTGAAAAATCCTCTATATCTCTTTGCTGACGACTCCACCCTCTGCCGTACCATCTGTCATCCCTCAGACCGGCAAGCAGCAGCTTCTTCGCTCACTGCAGATCTGGATAAAATCACAAACTGGTCCAACACGTGGAACATGTCTTTCAATCCAGACAAATCTCACACTCTCACTATGTCTCTTTGAAAGGACCGTTTAGAAAACCCCCCATCCACTTTCTCAACAATCCTCTGGAAGAATTCTTTTCTTTCAAGCTTCTGTGTCTCACTATCTGCCATGACCTTTCCTGGGAAAGTCACATTTCCAACCTTGCCTCAAAAGCCATTCGCCGACTGGGAATCCTCCGTCGTGCAAAGTCCTTCCTCGGCCCTCTTGAGCTCCTGACCACTTACAAAGCTTTTGTCCGTAGCCTGATGGAGTACTGCTCTCCCCTCTGGGCTGGTGCTCCTGCCTCCCACCTTTCTGGGCTTCACGCTGTCGAAACCAGGGCATTTAAGATCATCGGCGTCTCCCGCAATGAAGCTGAACCTTTGGGCCTCTCACTCAATCACCGCAGCTTGGTTGGTGGTCTTTCTGTCTTCTACCGACTCCTCTCCAGCCTTGCCCCCCCTGCTCTCTCTGCGATTTGTCCCCACCACATTTCCACAGGGCGCTCAAGGTCCGCCAAACAACCCCCTTCTGGTAAAACCACCAAAATCACGAATCACTGCTCATCTTCACTCTTTCATTCCTCTTTTTTCCCGCCTTTGGAATCAACTTCCTCACTCTATTCTTTCCCATTCTTCCCTCCAGGCTTTCAAAACAGCTGTTCACCACCACCTCTTGTCTTCCCCCATCCAAATCCTCGATATTTTCTTACCCCGATAATCCACCCAAGCCCACTTCCTTCAATTCCCCTGCTTTCCTTCCTGAAAGTCCCTGTAATGTCCATCTTCTCTTCGCCATGTTCCCCGTCCCATCCCCATCCCTCTCCCTTCTACAGTTCACCTAATGTGTCTGTTCCCCACTGTTTTGTCCCTTCCACTCCCGCCCCTCTTGTCTCATGCCCCCTTGCTGTGAGTTGTGTGTTTGCTCTCATACGAGCCTCGACCAAGGTATACAAAAAAAAAAAAAAAAGCTCACCGGACTAAAGTCCAGGTGAGCTAAAAATGTCTATAATTAGGTCATGGCCTTAAAAAGTAGGTTAAAGTCAAAAAAATTATGTTAATCCCACGTACATTCTTTTATCATTATTGATGCAAAATTTAATTCCAAAAGTCCAAGCCGGTTCTCAAATGTAACTCGGAAATTTCAGAAATTAGCAGCGCAGGAAGAAAAACAAACAAACAGAATCAAAAAGCTGCTACTCTCGTTCCCCCGCCTTTTGGTTGTATGAGGAATAGATCTGTTTAATATGAAAGCTAAATGTTGAATGTTTAAAAAAAAATTATCACGTACACAAGCCAAGTTACAGTGATGGTTGCCGTGGCAACATAATTCAGCCAATCACAGCCATTCTCTAATCAGGTTGAGATAATGTCATGAGGAATAGATATGTGTAATATGAAAACGAAATGTTCAACGGCTTATGAAATATTGTGTACACAAAAGTACATGGACGGATTATAATCGGGTGGTCGGTCGGACAGAGCTCATTTTAATGTCCCACGTCTCTGACCTTATCGGATGGGCAGGAGTCAAAAATAAAAAAAATTTGAGGTCATGACTAAAAAAAAAAAATTCAAAAGCTCATTTTTATAACCTCGATTTCTCCAGTTTTTTAGGGCCGAGAGTTAAGTGAGGTTATACTGGCTTATAATGGAGAAAAATACTCCATTGTGTTTCAAATAAAGACTTTATAAGCCATGAGAAGTTCTGCAGAACCAAGGAAGGACTCCCAGTGCACAATACCCAATGTGCGCCTGTCTTTAACAGCCAGCTGAGAGATATTGTTTGACCAGGAAAGGTCATGTCTGATGGCACAAGAGTTCAAGGAGGTAATAGGTTAATCAAAGACTTTGATAGGAGGGTTTGTTTGATGGTGCTTGTGAAGAGGAATTGCTTGGATGTGGGATGCAACCATCATGATACAACTATTGGACCTTTTTTTCACCTTTTTTTTTTTGGTCTCCTGTGAGGTAAGCAGTCACTGCTACTCAGTCATTGAGATGGGGAAATGTTTAACATAATAGTATATACTCGAAATGGTAAAGGTAATTTTTCAAGGAAACAGACAGGTCATTGATGAAAGCGAAGATTCTAATTGAGTCAACACACACTTTCTTGGGGTAGGATGGTCTCCACAGGAAGATGAGATGGAGTGGGGGTGGGCTGTGGGTGGGGGATAGGGATAGGGAGCACAGTGAGATTTTAATTCGTTCATTCACTTTTTATAAAATCCTTAAGGGAAACAGTGTAGTCTTCACAATATGGATATTTGCATTTGTAATCACATGACCTATTTCCCTGGTACTCAATTTGCATGATAATAAACTTGGCAGCTGTGTTGAGACCATTAGCTGTTATGAAACAGACTTTGTTGCAAAATTGTATAGAATAGTTAAACTGACACGCGTGTAAAATAAACAAATATCGTGTTGTCGATTGCTTGCCAAAATTGTTTCAACCTATTTTTTATGTCCACATCTTGCAGTTACGGTATTTATATGTAAAGCAGAGCAATACATGTGCATTGTGAGCTATGACTTGCTTACCTCGTGCCATCACCCTTGATGCCACCTTTCCTACCAATGCCCCAGAAGGAAGCAAGTAATGGAAGCAAATTCACTGCAATTGCTTTTGATAGTCTAGCACCGTGCCTTGATCTCCAATCTGTCTGCTTATGGCATCCAAGGCCACCTCCTTTCATGTATCGCTGACTTCCTCCACTCCTGGAGTCAAAGTGGAGCTGTTGATTGGATCCTTTAATCTCATCTCTCCCTGTCAAGGCTGATGTGCTCCAAGGTAGTGTCATTGGCCCAGTCTTATTCCTCATCTTTATCAATGATCTTTCTGATTCCTCTGAAAATCCTGTATTTCTGCTGATGATTCCACCCTCTGCCTATTGTTTTCAGTCTTCAGACAGGCAGACAGCAGTCTCTTCCCTCTCTGCAGGCTTTGATGGAATCAGGAGCTGGTCGAACACTTTGAATACGTTTTTCAACCCAGACACATATCACACACGCACCCTGTCTCTCTGAAAGGACCATTTGGAAAACTATCTCATCCACTTCCAAAACGAACCACTTGAAGGAATTAAGTCACTCAACCTTTTGGGCCTCACCATCAACCATGATCTTTCTTGGGCAGGCCATATTTCCATGATGACCTCCAAAGCCGTCTGCCGCCTGTGCATCTTTCGTTGTGCAAGGTTTTTTCTTGGCCATTCTGAACTTTTCACAACCTACAAGGTCTTCATTCGCATATCGATGGAGTACTGCTCTTGCCTTTGGGCTGGCACCCCTGCCTCACACCTTGCCTGATCCTCATGCTCTGGAAATCAAGTCCCTCAAAATCATTGGCATCTCTCAAGACAAAGCTGAGTGTCTATGCCTGTTACTGTCACATTGCAGACAGGTTGGTGGCCTCTTTGTATTCTACCACCTCTTTTTTGGTGTTGTACCCTCTGTCCTCTGTCCTTACTGGAAAGGGAAGGGTGATCGCCAAGACTGCAACAACTACTGAGGGGTGACGCTGCTCTCAGTTCTGGGCAAGGTCTTTGTTCGGATAATTCTTGATAGGGTTCGCCACCATCTGCTTGAGCACCAGCATCCAGAGCAGTCAGGCTTTACACCAAAGAGGTCAATGATCGACCGTATCCTTGCTCTTAGGGTCCTCACCGAACGGAGATGAGAGTTTTTGCAGGGGCTGCTTGCAGCCTATGTTGATCTCTGTAAAGCGTTTGATTCAGTGAATCGGGATGCTCTCTGGAGGATTCTTGTTCTTCAAGGGGTGCCACCAAAACCGATTGATCTGATGTCGGAACTATACTCTGGTACTGAGAGTGCTGTGAGATGTGGTGGTACCATCTCTGACTTATTTCCAGTTGTTAGTGGAGTTAGTCAGGGGTGTGTACTGGCCCCCACATTTTTCAGCACTTGTATGAACTGGATTCTGGGGAGGATGTCAGAAAGATCAAGCTGCGGTGCATCGTTTGGGAATGTCAAGATCTCTGACTTTGAATTCACAGATGATGCAGTCATCTTTGCGGAGACTCTAGATATAGTTTTGGGGGCCCTCAACGTGCTGAATGAGGAGTCGGGGCTGCTGGGATTATGGGCTTCCTAGGTCAAAACTAAGATCCAGGCTTTCAATGACATCTTGGATGCTGCTGTCCTGTCTGTACCTGTTTGTGGTGAGGATGTTGAGGTCGTGGAGAGATTCGCTTACCTTGGCAGTGACATTCATGTCTCTGCTGGCTGTGAGCCAGAGGTCAACAGATGTCTGGGCTGGGCCGGGAGATTCATGGATTCACTGGTTCATGAGGTGTGGTGCTGTCGGTACCTGTGCGGGAGGACGAAAGTCCGAGTCTTCAGGTCCTTGGTGCTTCCAGTCTTGCTCTATGGATGTGACTTGGACTCTGACCAGGGATCTGAGATGGGGACTTGATTCATTTGGTACCAGGTCTCTTCAGAGAATCCTTGGCTATCACAGGTCGGGCTTTGTGTCCAACGAGCGGTTGCTGAGAGAGACTCAAATGAGATTTGTTACCTGCATAGTCTGTGAGCATTAGCTACGGCTGTATAGACATGTGGCTCATTTTCCTGATGCTGATCCTGCTCACCAGATTCTCTCAGCGAGGGAGCCTCGTGAGTGGCGGAGGCCAAGGGGACGACCACGTGCCTCGTGGTTGCAGCAGGTTGATCAGCATCTCAAGGAGATGGGGATGGGCCAGGCATCTGCCTGGGGTTGGCCAGGTGGAGGCCTCTGCTGGAGTGCCGGCGGAAAGTGGACGCAGCGACACACTGCTCTGGCGCATGCTCCCATAACTGACCTGACCTCCCTTGGCTCTGCCCCTCTCAGGTTTCTGCATGATGCACACGGTCTGCCCGTCATGCTGTTCTTGTTGAACACCCCAAATCCTGGCTCACTGCTCATCTTCACCCATTTATTCCTCTTCTCTCTCATATGTGGCGCCAACTTCCCCAGTCTGTTCAGTCCAATTCTTCCCTGCAGGGCTTCAAGACAGCTGTTCTACACTACCTCAGGACTCTATCTGTACTCATGATCTCTTCCTGATCATATTCATGATATCTTCTACCACAAATGACCACATTTCCAAGCACTCCCTATTTTTATTTTTTTTTTCAAAGTGAAGGCTCATTAAAGTGCAAGAACACTCAACAGATCAGGACGCAACAGACCAAAAGTGTTGGAGGGTTGCCAGGGGTAGAAAATATCATGGATTTGGATGGGGGATTATGTGAGATAGTGGTGAACAGATTACTTGAAGATCTAGAGGGAGGAATGAGATTTAAGAAAATGTGGATTTGGTTGTAAAGTTCAGGCAAAAGAGGATCGAATGGGTGGAAGTGAGCACTGAGTCTGGATTTTAGGCATTTACCAGAGGGAGGGTTTATGGTGGACTGCATGCACCCTGCAAAAACCTGGGATGGACGACAAAGCATGGTAAGAGCAGAGGCTGCAAGATCAGAAAGGAGACGGTAGAAGACAGAAACCACCAACCTCTCTATGAAGGGAAAGTGACAGGCCATTCCAGGTCATTGTGATTTTTGTTCCCCTTCTCCCTCACCTCTTTTCATTTGTTGGTGATTACTTCATTCCTTTTCTGTTTCATCCCTGCTTCCCCCTTCCTCTTCTTCCTGTGTTTCATTACCTTCGCAAACTTTGTTGCGAAGGTTATGTTTTGATCGCTGTGTATTTATTTATTTATTTGTGAATATGTGTGTTTGTTTGTTTGTTTGTTTGTTTGTTTGTTTGTTTGTTTTTCACATAACTCCAAAAGTATTGAACTGAATCGCAGCAAATTTGGTGGGATGATTGGTTATTATCCGAGGACCATTCGATTAGATTTTGGGAGCGATCGGGTCAAAGGTCAAGGTCAAGGTCGTGAAAAGGTCAAAATCGTCTTTTTACCATAGCGCGGTCAATTTGTATCCAATTTGCATGCATCTAATGCCAAAATGTTCAGAATTCAATTCCCCATCTTGTGATATGTGACATGACACAATGACGTAATAACCCTTATTAGCGGTTGGGAGTCAAAGGTCGGGGGGGGGGTCACGACATTGGAAAATGTGCGGTTTTAGTCATAACACGGTCAATTCTTATCCGATTTGCATGAAACCAACACCAAAATGTTGACTGTTCTGTTCCCCACACTCCAATACCAATTACAAAATTAAGAGTACAAAGGTCAAGGTCGAGGTCATGAAAAGGTCAAAATCGTCATTTTGCCATAGTGCGGTCAATTTTTATCCAATTTGTATGCAACCAATGCCAAAATGTTGTGAATTCAATGCCCAATCTTGTGATATATGATATGACACAGGAAATTTAATGTTTTTAAGCCATCATAACACATATGAGATGGCAGATGTGGTATGGGATTAAATACCCTCACAACCAACGGTTTCTTGGGGAGGGGGGGGGGGCAAAATGTAGCGTTGGCGAAGGTATGCGCTCTACTGAGTGCCCGTTCTCGTTCAGCTTGTTTGCATCTTGTTCACCCACACGTGTCCTTCTTCCCCTTCTCTCGACCTCACTCTCGCTCTCACTTCTACTCTGTTGATGTTTCTTCCTTTCAATTTTGTTACCTTCCATTCTGTTCTTTCTCTTCCATGAGCATCTATCAAGTATACATAAAAATTAAACAAAATTAAAATGCAGCTGTGTGCTCAAGCTCCGCACGATGGCCAGCTGCCATTGAGGCCTATTTGGCTCGTGCCGTGGTTTGCCCACTGCCACCATTATCCTGTGAATATTCGCAAGAGTTAAAGTGTGCCACTGATTTTATGCACTAATAATTTATGATGGGTTCAGCTGAGATCAATCAGCAGCATTCCATTGTTTGTGTGTGTGTGTGTGTGTGTGTGTGTGTGTGTGTGTGTGTGTGTGTGTGTGTGTGTGTGTGTGTGTGTGTGTGTGTGTGTGTGTGTGTGTGTGTGTGTGTGTGTGATGGAATTAGGATTACAGTTTTCCTGCAATCGTAATTGTTGCAGTTTTTCACGACAAAGTTTACTGGACGTTTTTTGGGGACATCTGCACGTTTCGGTTGTTTTTTTAAAAAAAATTTGATTTACTTTGTACTTATTCCACATGTCTGTCGATGTGTACCTGTAACAACACCAGGAAATCGATATGCAATTTAAGTGAAAGAATCCAATGAGGTTTCGACCCATGCAGCTGGCTGAGAAGCCCTGGAATTTGTCATTTGTGTGATTGTTGGCTTGACCCTTGACTTCCAAGATCTTTGTGCATCTACACTGTGTTCAAGATCAGTATAGGCCAAGTGTTCTTCAATTATAGTGAAAAGTTATGATAAGTATAAACTGAATTTATGTGAATATCATCTGTACTTTAAGTGGAACAAAGCCACGTTTGAATGTCAAACAAAGCACCTGGAAAACCGGACTTAATAGGCCCAAACGTTGCTGGGAAAACTGTTCAGCTAATGATCCTGCTAATCCATAAGCATCTACAGATGAATTGTGTTATAAACCTGATCGTGAAACGGCAAATGGTTGACATCTAAACCTTTTCCGAATCTCTCTTGTGTTTTAGGTTTATCGGAATTCGTACAAAGCGTCGTACTCATTCTACAACATCCACACCAGGTGGGCCTTGCAATCTTGATTTTATGACGCTATTCTCTCAAGCCTGATCATGATGATGATAAAAGTTTTTATCGAGCTCTTCTGAGCTGGATTTTGGTGGCCACAGTGGAATTTTGGATTTATGTACCCAAAGGTGAACGAGGGTGGTGATGAAGTGAAAGCACTCTCAATTTTCACCCAAAGACATTCGTTTGTAATTGCTTTGAGGTGTTGGCCAAAGGTGCGAAGCTGACTCGATCACTTATTTTTCTTCTCTTTCCTTTTTATGCTGGCACAGGGAAGTGAGTGAATTGAACCCTCCAGAAGTGAAGAATGCTGTTCTGCAGTACGCATCCTGGGGTGTTCAGCGGCAACAGCTGGTATGTGCATGTGCACTCGATAACCCTGAGTTCACATCGGGCTGATATCGAAGTGGCATCGTTGTTACCTTTGCCACAAGTTATGCTTTCATCCCTGTCTCTCTGTGAGCAGAATATCTCACAAAGTTATGGACAGATTTGGACGAAACTTGGTAGACAGGTTGGGAGTGTGACGAGGACGAATTGATTTGATTTTATTGAGGATCCGGATCCGGATACAAGAGTTTTTTTTTTTTCATTGTTCAGCGATTTTGATTCAGCAGGTCAGCCAGGGCAGCTCTACTGAATGATGACCAGAGCATCCCAAACAGATCAAGATGGTATTAGTTCTGCCAGGTGGACAGCAGTTCAGAAGCGAGTTTTGGCTAGGTTGTTTGATTGTGGGATCAATTGGGGGGGGGGGGGTGGGGGAGAGGAGTTGAGGTGGTGGAGATGATACAGAGGAGGAGGTTGGAAGTGTTATGTGAGTGGGAGACCAAATGGAAAGGAGACAGGGTGAGGAGGTTGGTAGGAGGATACAATCTGTTGCACACGGGTGTGGATGTAATGAGTAATGGCATGGGAATAATAATAATATCAGAAGAGATCAGCAAGCAGGTGGTCAGAGTGGGAAAATGAGAAGGAGGGATAGTTATGGCATGGTTGGTGGTACGGAGGAAAATAGTGTGTGTTATGTCGGTGTATGGGCCACAAATGGGAAGGACTGGAGTGGAGAAGCAGAAATTCAGGGACGCACTGGAGAGGATGATGTAAATAGTTGAGCTGGAGGTGATGCTGTGCATTGCAGGGAACTTTAACGTGCATGTGGGAGTGGTACAGCCAGGTGAATGGGAATGTTTTGGGAAATTTGGTTGGGAAACAAGGATTGGAGACGGTCAAGAGCTGGTTTTTCAGGTGCTGAGGAATGCGATGGCCATAGCTGGTTCATTCTTTCAAAAGCGGGAAAGCCATAAGATTACCTAAAGGAGTGGACATCATTAACTTAAACTTCCTGATGCTCAGAGATAATGAAAACCACTCAACACAAGCCATTGGTGTTTGTGGTATGGATGGAGAAAAGGAGGAGGTTAAGGGCAGGGGTCTGAAGGTAATTAGGTGCGGGAAGTGCAGGGGAAACGTCATCGTTGAGTACAAGGAGTGGTTGAGGGCTCGGCATGAACAACTTAGTGATGAAGCAGAAGGTTTGGGGGAGGAATGGAAGAAGTATGGAGAGGTGTTTGGGGGAATTACAGAATTTTGTGTGGAAGGATGTCATGAAAGGGTGCATTATTTGTGGATAAAAACGAGGTATGGTGGACGGAGGAGGTTGCAAATACAGTTGGTGGAAAAAAAAGGCGTTTTTCGAAGGGGATCGATGAGATCAAGGATAGGGGGAGGCAGCCGGACGCGGAGTTGCTACACCTGAATGGGCAGAAGAAGAAAGCAGCAAGGGGAGCTGCGGATAAGGTGAGGGATGATATTGAAGAGGAGGTGTACAACAAGTTGGAAGAAGGTGTTGGGAGGAAGATGATATACTGTGTATAAATTGGCTCGTGATAGGGATGAGGATGGTAAGAACATGATGGGGGGGGAGTGGGGGTGGAGGGGGTGATGTTTACGGATGGTTGCAGGGAGATTGGTAACAGAGAGGAGGGCAGTATTGAAGGTGTGGGAAGGACATTTCAAAGAGCTGTTGAACAGGAAGGAAGCAACGACGATCTGGAGCTACCATGTTATGTGGAGGGGAAAGTTGAGTTGGTGGCGCTCACTGAGGAGGAAGTGTGGAAGGCATTGAATAGGATGAAGAAGGGAAGAGCACCAGGCATTGATGAAGTATGCACAGAGATGATAATTGCAGCGGAAGGAGTCAGAGTCGGTTGGACGAAGAGGCTGGTGAACATGTGTGTGATCGAGGGTTCAATTCCAGAGGAGTGGATGACAGGGATAATTGTGCCAATACGGAAAGGGAAGAGAGGTGTTCAATATCCAGAGAAGTGCAAGGGCATTACGCTCCAAAGTCATGTCATCTTCTTGTGTGTGGCAGCTTGGCTGCCGGGTAGCAATTGTTTTGTTGGGGTGCGACTATGCTCCTGATGCTGTGCCCAGAAACCAGTACACTGGTACTCATTTCCTCAACCTCGGAAGGATGACAAGCTGAGTAAACCCCACCTCGTGTTAATTCAGTGGTTAACGGGGCTAAAACTCGGGACCCTAAGATCCCAAGTCAGCCCCCCCCCCCCGAACCAGAAAGCCATCACCAGGCTTTCAGTCATGTAATCAAGGTGCTGGACAGGATTCTGAATTTGAAGATATGGAAGAGTGTGGAGTTCAGCATGAACATTGGTTTGAGGCAGGGAAGTGCTCTCAGCCCACTCACGTTTATCATCGTGATGGAGCTGGTCAGCAAGATGGTAAGCTTGAGCGGTAGTATGGGGAGGATGCTGTAGGTGGACAATCTGACAGCTGTGGGGAAGAGTGGACGGGAGATGCAGGAAGCACTGGAGGAGTGGAAGGAGGTATTTGAGAAACACGGGCTGAATATGAGTATGGAGGAAACTGAGGTGATGTGTGTCGGACAGCAGCCAAATAAATGAATATCAGGTTAGACGGGAAGGAGATCAGACAGGGAAATAGGTTTGAGTATCTGGGAGGAACAGTGACCGGGGATGGCAAGTCTGAGGCAGAGGTGTCTAGGAGGATTCAAGTGGGTGCGAATGTGTGAATGAGGATGGAGGGAGTAATGGCAGACAGAAGGATATCAAGGAAATTGAAAGGGCAGGTTCTGATGTCATGTGTAACGCTGGCCTACCTTTATGATCTGGAGATCTTGGCACTGACAGAGACAACAACAGAAGCTCCAGGTTTGTAAGAACAATTGGGTCATTAGGATCGCGGGAGTGAAGAGGGTGGATAGAAGGACGATGGATGAACTGAACAAGGAGATTGGTGTGCAGATGAGTGTGATGGGGAGATTGGTGAAATTCTGGCTGAGATGGGCTGTACACCATGCAGATGGGGGGGGGGGGGTGGGAGAGAATGGCAAAGAGAGCAGATAGGTGGAGGGTGCAAGGTAGGAGGAAAAGAAGTAGACCACAGTTGAGATGGGAGGAATGTGTGAGGAGGGATTTCCGTGAGGTCGGGGTGGTTGGAGAGTGGAGAGAGTTGTCTGAGGACAGAGGGGGGTGGAGGAGTATCGTGATCAGGACAGGGCAGAAGCGTGTTGCCATCGGACCTCACCCCTTCTCAAGGGAAGAGGATGAGAAGAAGAAGAAGAAGAAGAAGAAGAAGAAGAAGAAGAAGAAGAAGAAGAAGAAGAAGAAGAAGAAAAAGCGATTCTTCTCCAATTGAGAGTTTAAGCCAAAAACGATGTAGCATGATATCTCAAAAAGTTATGGATGGATTATGACAACTAGGTGGATGAGTTGGTTAGTTGACAAGAATAAGCCGATTCGATTTTGGTTCAAGTCCGGGTCCAGATTCGGCCTCTGAGTGGCAGAAAGACGTAAGCCATTCAGCCTGGCGGAGGTACGTGCTCTACTGAGTACCTTTCTAGCTACACATGTTGTAACATTTACCAGATTGGAGTTTGAGATGCTCAGGCTTTAATATAATCGTTGTATAGTCGTATTAAAATCCTTGAGCTTTTTTGTTTTTTTTTTCCCCTTCCATATCCACTTGGATTTTCTTTTTTCCACTTGGTGCTTTCATTTTTCATTATTGAGGTATTCTATCGGTTTCAAATCGGTAAATAGTAAAAATGAAACCTCCACAATCCTTTTGAAAGATTATACAGAGAACTTTGATAATAAATAATAATAACAAGACAACAGAAAAATTCTCTGATATCAGTGAATTGTGCCTTATTACATGATATCTGATCTTACAATTCGGGATGCTCTCTGTAGACATATATTCGGTATTCAACACAGTATATCTTACAGATCTATCTATCAAGTATCCTGCTGTGCTTGTGGAGCTTGCTGCCTGTGGCATTAAAGGCCACATTCAAACCCTGGTGTCTAAATTCCTCCACTTGTACAATAATCAGTTCGGATCAATGGAGCCCTCTCCTCTCCCATTGGAGGTTTGAGTGCCTCCAATCAGTGTCTGTGGCCAGACAGTCCTGTTCCTCATTTGCATAAATGGTCTCTTCGCTGTTTTGGGAAAAAAAATCCCTCTTCCTTTTTTTGTTGATGACTCCGCATTGTGTTGTGCAGTACACTATCGCATTGGCATGCAGGCAGCAGCTGCGTCACTCTCTGCTGATCTGGAATTGATTAGATGCTGGTGTGATAAATGGAACATGTTTTTCAATCCTGCCAAATCTCACAGTCTCTCCCTGCTGCTCCAGAACAATCATCAGATGAATCCACATATATATATATATATATATATATATATATATATATATATATATATATATATATATATATATATATATATATATATATATATATATATATATATATATATATATATATATTTTCTATTGTCAGATACTTTAAGAGTTCAGTGTATTGAACTTCGAGCTTGACCATCAGGATGACCTCTTTTGAACTGACTATGTGTATATATATATATATATATTTATATATATATATATATATATATATATATATATATATATATATATATATATATATATATATATATATATATATATATATATATATATATATCAAAGCTGGCCTACCAGGCCAGTGACAGACTTTGCTTTCTGTTTTTTAGTGTTCCCCGAGTAATTCCTGGCAAAATTAAAACTACTTACGGTCGACAAGGCCTTCATCTATAGCTCACTGGAGTGCTGCTCTCCTCTATTGGTTGGCACCCCAGCATCACATCTGTCGCAGCAGTTGCCTTTGGCTATTTTTCACTTATCAATGGTGTTTATGCAATCGAGAAAGGTTCCTCTGCTCTTGGGTGTAGCTTGGTGGATACATGAGAGATACGCTTGTTTCTGAACTTGGCCTTCACTTCATAAAATCAATGTTTTATACACCATCACTAAAACTGAAATTATTCTTTTTCACCGTGTCAATTTAGCTGTATTCATATTTGATACCCCAATTAATATCTGGGATGGCAGGATGGCTTAAAGATACGCACACTCGCCTCTCAGCTGTCTAGCCTAAGTTTTAATCCCAACCCAGCTATAAACTGCCATCCCGGTGTTTCACAGGCAGGGTGATTCATCAGTGTGTGTGCCGCCCCTCGGGTGGACAATAAACTGGGTGTCCCATGTGCCGGCATTAGTTGGTAGATGTTAAATATCCCACGGTGTCCTTCGCAAAGAGGTGGCGAGCTGTCGCCGGCACCATGAACAAATTACAACTTCCTGCCCTAACTGCTGCTGGGAAGGCAAAGGCAAACCACCTCGTGTAACGCTTGCCAAGAAACTGCTTTGGCAGCACCGACACTCTGTTACTGACGATGGTACATCAGAAGTAAAATGAATATCTGGCCTATCGATGTTTTCTGTTGGAATAAACTTTTTTATGGCAATGTGGTAATTTTTATTTCACAATTGCAGTCTATTCATTGTTTGTTTGTTTTTTTTGCGGATGAACTTGACCAATATAATCTGCTTTAATATTTGTTTTATTTGATCGAACTCTCATATGCAATCCTTCATCCTGCTCTCACCCAACTGAGCAACTTCCTTCACATCCAGTTTCTTTCTATTCCTGTTTAATGCTTCACAAATTACACCTCCCTTCTGACTTGGTTACAGTCACATGAAGTTTATGCATCAGGAAGCATCTTTAAAAACTACGTTTGTTGGATCTTCCCAGGTAGTTGAGGCATCCAAAGTTGGATGGATGTTCCCAGGTAGTAAAGGGCATGCTCTTAACATCATTGGCATCTCCCACAAAGAAATAGAACACGACGTCTGCTCCTGCTATCTCATTGCAAACATGTTTGTGGTCACTCTGTTTTCTTTATCTCGTTTATTCTGGCCTTGCTTCACCTGCTCTTTCATCCATCCATCCCTCTCCAAGTGACACACGTACCCCCTCCTCTCCTCTATTGGTTGGCACTCCAGCTTCCTCCTCTCCTCTCCTATTACTCCAGCTTCCCCATCCTTGTGAAGATCCCAAATTTCAGACTTGCTGCTCACCTCCACTCGTTCGTGCCTCTCTTCTCTCACTTATGGAACTTCCTTTCTCAGTCTGTACAATCGCACTCTTCCCTCCAGGGTTTCCAAGATAGCAGTACACCACAACCTCAGGTCAACCTCCATCCTTACATGTGATATTGTTGTGGGGGCAGGTCTTGGTGGCAAGCACGACCGCTAGATGGAGCAGTAGGGTCGGCTCCACCGAACGCCCGGAATTTAGGTCGTACTTTTCAGATAAATCCGAAAGGTCACGGGTCCCTTATCGGACCGAAGATCGCCAATAGGTCGACCACGTGGGACAGGGTCAATTGCCAATTTCAACATACCAAAATACCCACGTCGTCCAAACTACTTGGGAAATTCACCCTCGGCAGGATCTGCGCGATCGTACCGAGCGGAGAGTACCAGAATCCTGCCGGGCCAATTGCACGATTACTGCAACAATGAGGCCTCCTAATTCCCGTTCGCAGCGCGGCAAACCAATGATAGAAAGGAGAAGGATGAGCTGGGACATTCAACAAGAGGGGATTTATTTACAATGGGGGGAAAGGGAACACAAAAAGAGCAGAGTTATCCGAATAACAATTGTAAATAATGTACAACAAGAAGCACTTAACAATTCTACTTGACAAGACAGGCCCGCACACAGATACGCACACCCAAACAAAGAAATGGACCCCACCGGGTCTTTATTCGGCTCTCCAGCTGAGGAAGATAGTTCGGCTGGGAGTCAGATCGGCTGGCTACCTGGCCGTGAGCGCGCGGCTCGACGTCCACACCTTCCCTGTGCTCCAGTCGCCAAAAGCACGGACCAGGGTCGCCGAACCCAGAGGAGGCGAGACGAGGTGGTCTCCCTTGATGAGATGGTCGACCGCTCGCTGTAACACGCCAGATGAGACACCTCCGATGCGCAGGATGCAGTCCGTCGCAGACCCAGACAGAAGCGCTCTTGTTGACAACCACTTATGGCTTTGGATGCCAGGTTGGAAATGTCTGAATTGAAATGTCCTTTCCCACAAGAAATGTCTCGCACACGATGACCGGCTGCTTGACAATCGCCACAATCTGTCTCTCCACGCTCGTCCTGACAACCACACTCTTCCTCTTTAGGAGGGAGGGGCTTCTTCTCCTGGCCACTCTCCTCCTGATTGGTCGGACCCATCGCGCAATTCCCTGGCCGTTTCCCATTGGACAGGCCCACGGTAGGTGGGGCAACTCTCACCCTTTTGGGTGGAGTCCTGATCGGAGGCGTTTGTAGCTCCGCCCACCTCCTCACCTCCGACCACGTGCGTAATGGTGATGGTGTTGAGTAGGGGCGGGGCGGGTGAGACGCCCGCTCCTTGCCGATTGGCCAAAGAGGGACGCCATGCCCATGTTAAACTCCGCCCACGCACGCGCTCGCTCGCCGGCGAGCAAAGAGCGCGGACAATGCCGAAAGCAGAGAGTTGTTGGGGTCGTTGCTTGCGACGTAAAATCCTAACTATAAAATAACTCCGCAGCACACGTACAATTAATTCCCATTAGACTAGGGACGGGACCTTAACGAGAAACACATATTTACCGATATAATTGATCTTTAGGACCTGTATGTTGAGTGCTCATGGCTTCCAGATTCGTAACAATATATCCAATAACCATCCTCTTCTCCTCTTCTTCTTCTTTCGGCTGCTCCCGTTAGGGGTCGCCACAGCGGATCATGCGTATGATCCGCATAGTGATTTGGCACATGTTTTACGCCGGATGCCCTTCCTGACGCAACCCTGGTCGCCTCTTACGACACAGGGATAAGGTACACCTATTTTAACCGGGGTATACACCAGCCCAGTATACTGGTACTCATTTTGCCGACCTCGGAAGGATGACAGGCTGAGTCAACCCCCTGGTGTATTAATTCAGTGGCCCAACGGGGCTTGAACTCAGGAGCTCTTGGATCCCAAGCCGCTGCCCTAACCACTGCGCCAACACCAGGCTCCAATAACCATCCTCTATCTCTTGCCATTTACTTGCAGATTTCTGTTTCCTTTCTTCTTCTCTGTCCTCATCCTATTCATTAATCCTATTGTTGTGTTGCACGTTGTTTCAGAGCCCCACTGTCAGTATTCCCATCTACCCTCCATCACCTCACTCTTCCATGAGTGCAGTAGATTTTGTGTACATTAAAAAAAACATGGTACATCCATCCATCCACCCATCCATTGGGACCATACTCTGTACAGAGCGTCGGTGCTGCCGAAGCAGTCTCCTGGGTTTATTGGGCACGATCCTGGAAGGATCACCACTCCGACGCAAGATACTCGAATGGTTCAATCATCCCAGCAAGCTGGTAGTCATGTTGCCGACCCTGGAAGGATGACAGGCTGAGTCAACCCCACCTGGTATTAATTCAACGTAACTTATTAGTGCTTGGCCAATATCGGCAATTCTTCAGGAATCGGCATTCTTTGTGCCTTCATGGGCAGAAATCATTGTTTACACAAGAAGTGCTCCTTTCGCTTGCAGGCACCATGAGCACCTCCTCTGCAATCTTATCTGGTTAACACCTCTCGATGATGGAAGCTAGACCCTTGCGGCACTCAGATAAGACACCCCATGCAGCTTTTGAACATCGCTCTCAGCACCTGCAGGGAAGGAAATCCACCCATCCATTGGGACCATACTCTGTACAGAGCGTCGGTGCTGCCGAAGCAGTCTCCTGCGTTTATTGGGCACAATCCTGGAAGGGTCACCACTCCGATGCAAGATTTTCAAGGCAGCAATGGATAATGAATTGAGTTTGGATATCAAAGCAGATGCTATTGCATCCCAAACTTGTAACAATATTCTTTCTCCCACATTTCTCCGTTTCTCTTCCCATCCTCCTCATTATTATAACATTGTGATTATTCCAGTAGTTAAATGTCTTGTAATGAGCCAGGTAAAACTTCTCCATTTCTTTCGTCCTTTCTTATCCTTTTCATATGTATTCAAGCCTCTAGTTTTGTGCTGTACAATTTACTTTCCGAAAGCACTTACAAGAAGCAGTTGCTTTATTTTATAATTCCAGTGAATTGCCAAAGTAGAGAAATTTCTGCCTGTATGTGTGATGCCTGCGTGCTCTGAATGGCTAGATCATTGTTTGCCAGAAGCAACGGCTGTTCTTTTATACTCTCGAAGGGTTCTGAACTTAATGGTCTGAATCCAAGATGATGCAGTGGCGATGGGCTTATGATGTGGTCAGTTTGATGTTTGAGCTGGAATAAGGAAATCATCGGGAGGGGGCTGCGGGAAGTGAGACGGAGTAATTATTTTCCTGGAAGTTTTTTGTTTCACTTCGTATCGAGTGGAAGTTTTTGTTCACAATGTGACATCCGCTGTCATTGTGAGATATCCTCGAGAACAAACCATTCTTCGTGGGCCAGAATCTATGCAGTCACCTGTCTGTGCCCCACCTGTGGGGACTTTTGTGCGAAAAGTTGCCTTTGGCTATTTTTCACTTATTAATGGTGTTTATGCAATAGAGAAAGGTTCCTCTGCTCTTGGGTGTAGCTTGGTGGATACATGAGAGATATGCTTGTTTCTGAACTTGGACTTCACTTCATAATTCAGCAAATATGCCTTGTCGTCACAAATCAGACATGTTTCTCAAGTCAAGGTTGAACAACACATAACTGATTCTGAATAACAATGGCCTCGAAGGCTCGCACATCACGTGATGTTCTGCCGTCACTCCTGTGTTGAGAAGCAGAGATTTGGGCCTCTGAGAGGAGTGTCAAGTGCTTTTGGTACTCGTGTGGAAATTAGTTTTGGTGGTTTCAATTGCAAACCCACAACTACATGTTTAAGTGAAATTCAGCCACTACCTTCTGGCTTGCTGCTATCAAACAAGTTACACCAAATGATGCAAGGAAATTAAATGATGGGAGAAAAACAAGTCGCATTATCTTCATACTTCCATAATGGTTCAAGAATATCATGTGTTAGGTTTTGTGTTATTACCTCCACCTCCGAATGTGGGAGGAGGTTATGTTTTCGTGTGTGTGTGTGTGTGTGTGTGTGTGTGTGTGTGTGTGTGTGTGTGTGTGTGTGTGTGTGTGTGTGTGTGTGTGTGTGTGTGTGTGTGTGTGTGTGTGTGTGTGTGTGTGTGTGTGTGTGTGTGTGTGACAAGGACGAACCGATTAGAATTTTGGTGAAGATCCAAATCTGGATCCGGATCTGATAATTTTTGAAGTGATTCTTCATCATTGAGAGAAAGGGCCAAAAACGATATAGTACTGTGCAGCATGATATTTCAAAAATGTAATGGGCCCGATATGTTCTCGTGGATGAGGCATTACGTGGCGGAGGTATGCGCTCCACCGACTGCTCTTCTAGTTTCCTCCACCACCAAAGGTGAAGGAGGTTATGTTTTCACCCCTGTCTGTTTGTTTGTTTGTTAATTGCCAGAATCCTTCGAATTTCGACAATTATGTTGGTCGGTTGTGTGTGTCATTCTGAGTGTCTGTCTGTCTGTTTGTCTGTGTGTTTGTTTACCCTGTAGCAGCCACACCGTTTCAGCGATCATGACCAAACTGGGTACAGACGTCGGCCATGGTCCAACTTAGACACTTGTCGTTTTTGGTGAATCTCGGTCAAAGGTCAAGGTCAAGGTCACCGAAAAACCGAAATTATTATTTTCACAATAACGTCCGCTAAAATGGTCATATCGACTTCAAACCAAATCCAAAATGTGCATCTTCAAATTCTGCATCCAGCCATATGTCTCATTGGGGTGTCACACCAACACCCTTCTTAGCGGTCGGGGGTCGAATGTCAAGGGGGTCGGGTCAAAACTTTCAAATTGCCATAATAACGCCATTTCAATCCGATTGACTTCCAAGTTATGATCATGACCAAACTAAGTGCTATAACTCATTAAACAGTCGCACTATCGACTTCTTTGAACCAAATTGATTTCCAGGTTTTTGTTTTTTCAGAGATCATGGAGACATGACAAAGTTATTTTGGCAATTCCTTGCTCAACGAGCAATTTCATTTGTTACTTACGAAATCGATCACTTCCGGACTCTGTGTGTTTGTAGGCACGATAACTCGAGAACGGAAGAAGCTACCGATGTCAAATTAAACCACGTGATTCAGGAGGGTGGTGGCTAGCGCTGATTAGATTTTGGTTAAAATCGGTCAAAGGTCAAGGTCACGGTGAGGTCAAACATTCTATTTTTGATGGTTTGGTACAGATAACTCAAGAACGGAAGAAGCTACCAATGTCAAATTACACCACGTGGTTCAGGAGGGTGATGGCTCGTGCTGATTAGATTTTGGTCAAAATCGGTCAAAGGTCAAGGTCACAGTGAGGTCAAACATCAAAAACATTCGATTTTTGATGGTTTGGTACAGAATCATCGTAGAAACTTGTGGTTTGCAGAAACTTGTGGTTTGCGTCGCTACCTTCTCTCGAGATAGCTTTTATTAGACAAGGTCAGAGGTCAAGTTGACGATTTCGTAAGTACCAGTCTCTGACTGCTTGTTTGTTTGTTTGTGTGCAGGATATCTCAAAAAGGTTTGGATGGAGTTGGATGAAATTTTCTGTACAGGTTGGGTGTGTGACAAGGAAGAAGTGTTTCGATTTTGGTGAAGATCCAGATCCAGATCCGGATGGGATGATTATTTAATTTTAAACCGATTCTTCACCATTGAGAGATGGGGCCAAATACGATATCTAACATGATATTTCAAAAATTTAATGGGCCCCATCTGTTCTTGTGAATTGGGCATTGCGTGTTGGAGGTATTGCCTCTACCGAATGTTCTTGTTTTTGTTTGTTTTCAAGACTGAAATAAAATGATCAACCTAGATTTATACGTCTTTAATTTATTGTGCTTGGACCTGTTATTGGACAAGATGATTAAAAAAGATATAAAACAGGAATTGTGGCAAGTGGGACCTGGTGTTCAATATGTTGCGGGTCCAAATCTGCCTGAAGGCAGCACTGTTAATGCTTTGGATTTTACCAAAACCAATCCAATCCCAGGACAACTTACAAGTTTCCATTGCATTGCCAATAAAAGCTCAATTAGCTCACAAATGATGTTCTGTAACGTGTTTCACTTGCACCACCGAGTATGGCCTCTCGGAGATGCCAATCCACACATTGAACCCGACTTAACTACTACTCAATAACCTCAGGGCAACCTGGGATTGCTCCGCAGCCTCCCGACAAAATGATGCAATGAAAATACAAAATAGGGAATAATTTGTGTTGAAGATACATATGACTGATTTATCATAAGAAATGTGTTTTATACATCGGTTTCTACAATGGACTGGAAATAGTTTAATTGTGGTTGCAAGAAAAGTTTTATGGAGTGGTAAATTACCGATGAAAGCGCAATTTACCACCAAAGTTGTTTCTGTTGTGAGACAATGAAAACCCAGGGTAACTCGAGGCATAAAACTAATTGTAAATTGCTTTGATTCGGCTATAATACTCGGTTGCACACACAGTCACCACAGGTAGGGAGGAATAATAAAACAAAAGCCAACATGGCGGCACCACTTCTCAAGCTGCTGTACCACCACACCGTTGGAGTGTAGGACCACAGGAAGCAGGTGTAAGTTGTGGTTTATGATTGCAGATAGCTTATGGAAATCCTGCTGAGATGACAAAACGACCTAATTAGCTAATGATTGTTCAAGTTAGTATGGAGCAGGAACACAGTACTCATTTAAATTCAAGGCAGTATGGATAATTGTGAGAACAGGACATGGGGGCTGTGCACCGGTCACTGCTGCGGTGCATTCCCTGGCCTTGGAACACCCCGCATGAGGAATTGCAAATGGATACTGATTCATAAGGGTAAGTCATGTTTGTTTAGAACTTCTTTAAATACCGATGACACCTCGAGTCCCAAATTTACAGGTGCTCTTGAAATTATACGAACAGTGATTTTTGCACGACACGGGTTTATTAAGCTTGACAGTGTGTCTCTTAACATGCTAAAACGCGTCTCACGATGCTGTAATAAGTGACACGATCATTTAACTGTTGTTAAAAATATGGAGACTTTATTTTGTTCAGCATTCATTTATATTTTTATATTGTGTGCATTTGCATACTTAGTACATTCGTCTAAAAATTTTTCAGGTGCTAAAGAATTGGTGCTTTTTGTGTGTCTGTCTTGTCTGTGTGTGTGTGTGTGCGCGCACACAAATTGGCTGCACAGCAAGTGTAGTTCCGGAATTCTATTGCCAGACCCGGTGTGCGCACTCAAATGGGAATATGGCCGTGGTTTGTTGTGTTGCAATTTTGCATCACTGAGCTCATTAATCTCCATTTGGCACGGATAATTTTATACACAAATGTAAATTTAATGGTGACCAAGGAACACCTTCTGCGCCACTTCGTAACAAGGGTTGGATTAGGAATCTGCTGTGCTGGTCTCATGGGTAAGGTCTAGCATTCTGGAAATCTCCAAACACAGCTGGTATTTCATTTCCGTGTACGACCCTTATAAAATATTCTCAAGGATGCTGATGAAATTGTCATCAGAGTCTTTGCACATCTCATGAGAAATTGTTTGAGGTTTTTGTAATGGAAGAATTAAGATTCAATATCTCGCACAAAGAACAAAGCCTGATGTTGGCTTCGCGGTTTGGGTGACTGGCTTGGGATCTTAGTGTCCTGAGTCCGAGCCCTGTTTTCCACTGAATTAACACCAGGTGGAGTTGACTCAGCCTGTCATCCTTCTGAGGTCAGCAAAATGAGTACCAGTGTACTGGTATGGGGACACAGCGTCAGTGCCATAGTCATGCCCCAACAAAATGATAGCTGCTATACGCAAGAAAAAGAAGACAAATAGCAAACCTTTTGTAGTGAAGCCCTGGATTGATGCCTTTTTGGGGTCTTGAGGTGCTGGTGCCTAATGGTCCCAACCATTCATTTAAACATCCCCACCCATGTGCACCTCGACACGTCCTGCAACATGTACCATATTGTTGTGGTTCTGCTACTGTTAGCCGTAAAATAAAGATCGGTGGATGTGCTCATTGAACACCTTGAACTGAGAAGCTAAATGTGACTAGTTTGCTTAGACTGCGAAAGTATGAGCGAAATAAATGGTTTTATCGCATCATGACCTTTTGATGAGGTTAATGTTACCAAACTAATTTGTGAACCTATTGGGTATCCAAGGTGGTAGATCACATCCAGCAGTTTCTGGAAGCCAGACTTGAAGTTTGTGAAGTTGTGAGGTTTCCTAAAGCCACACGGATCATTCGGCAGGCATTAGTTATTCATTATAAATAATAATCTATAACAGTCGTTATCATTGAGCAAACAGTAAATGTTCGACTGAAATTTACTACGTCATAGGTAATATTTATTATTCCTCTGCAAAAATGGAGTTGTATCTCTTTCCTCGGATTGCAGGTCTTTATATTCGAGAACAACCTGTACTATCAGGCAGAGGTTTGGGGCAGCGCTCTTCGCCTCACCTCATCTGGCAAGGAGGGAGTTGTTTTCAATGGATTAGGGGACTGTCTCTACCAAGGTAGGCCCCCACTCATCCCTCACACACCTCTTAACACACAATATATTGGGGATTAAAATAGTTGCAAACACCTGTGCATCCTGAGATTGAAGCTTTGAATAACAATAATGTCTATTGTCTCATTGCTACCTTTCTGGATGGCTTCCTCTTTCTCCATCTTTCAGTCTCATTCACACTACCGTGTGATTGGTCTTTCGTGAGGCGTTTGTTATTGTTTTGTGTGCTTGCACTCGATCATAATAATACCTCCAACAAATATTATCCAACTATTATTGGACTTGTGTCGAGTTGGTGCTTGAGGATGCTTCGACGTTGGTCCAAGGGTCGATAGTTGTTTGAGGCCTGGTCCTAAGCACAGATGGCACATGTTTCAATATGCCATGTCCTCAATCGGTTTGTTTGATTTGCGATACAGTATTACAACAACATTTATTGGTATGTACTCTTAACAATGCCTATGCAGTGGTCTATGCATTGGTGTGAATTGGTGCAAAGTTCTCATTGGTTCAGGGTCGGGTATTTTGCACACCTGGATATGTAACATCTGCACAGATATGACTTTTCGCAACTTCAAACAAATCTGATCTAATTTCCTGGGAAACTCCTCATTCTTGTGGACTTGTGAGCCCGAATGAGACATGATGGTCGATTGAACGTGTTGTGGTATTTGCCACAAGCTTTCCTCTTTTGAATTGATACCACAAGGGTTTTTAAACACCCTCAGGGTAGATGAAGCCAGCAGCTCAGTGTACCCTCTGAAAATTAAACACCATGTTCTATGATGCACTGACCCCTTCTCATACCCAACCAAATGGCACTTTTTATTCGGATCAATGATCATAATGATCCAGGAGATCCTGAATGTAATAAGTTGAACTGTTTGTTAGTTGAACTCAGTGTATGTTTTAGGTGGTAAACAACAAAATCATCGTTCACAGATGGGGGGCACATTGTATGTGGACACAGTGAGTATGCACAGTACATATTTGGGGTTGTAAGCCATAGTGCCCCTCATGGTGGGAAAAGGGGATTACAAGTCATACTGAAACACACCAGTTCTATGAGAATTAACCCGTCTGAAATTTTGGGGGGAATTACCTCATCCGTAATTTTGATGGAATTGGCCCATCTATAATTCTGGAGGAATTAACCTCTCCATATGCCTGGTGTTGGCTTAATGGTTAGGGTGGTGGGCTGGGGATCCTAGGATCCTGAGTTCAAATCCCATTCGGCTGTTGAGTTAATACCAGGTGGGGTTGACTCTGCCCGTCATCCTTCCGAGGTCGGAAAAATGAGTGCCAGCTTGCTGGTATCCTGTGTCGGAGTGGAGACCCGTCCAGGATTGTGTCCAGCCCAGGAGACTGCGTAGGCAGCACCAACACTCTGCACAGAGTATGGTCCCAATGGATGGATGGAGCCTGTCCATAACATGTCGATGGATTCTTAGCTATGACAGTAATGAACTTTATTGAAAAGTTTGGCCATGAGGGGCCATTGCCCAGCAATCTCACTCACAAGCCCAGAATGAAACTGAAGGAGAAAACTGAAACACAGTGCATACCTTGGCACTTGTCATTTGTAAGTGGAATTCTCAGTTTTTCAGTTATCGATGATTGTTTGGATGAGGCTTCGTGTTAACTCGCAGGCTGACGTGCTCGACTTTCTGATATCAAGACACAGAATGTGATTTAGGAAGGAAATGTAGATCGAGAGTACGTGACATTTTGTGGATTGTGGGAGAGTCTCTATAGAAATCGAAACCCACAAAACAAGAGCTCTTGCAAAACTACGCACAGCCGCAAGTCATACATTGGAGCCTGGGCCACCATGTTTGTCTGCTGCTTGAGAATGAAGGACGAGAGGAGTGCATAGCTACATGTTCACAATGAATACACACACCACCAATTCTAGCACTACAAAGAGCAGCTCACACCTTGGCATTTGGAGTTGTGGAGAGAGACTGTTCCACAGTAACTCAATTACAGTACTTTGTGACACCTTTGACTGCAAGCTTAACTAATTGGCTCCTTTCTTATTGGAGAATTCAGATTCCTTGCTAGCGCAGACCATGATTTATTGAATGCTTGGAGGTTGCCCATTGTGTTGGGACCTGAAACAACTTCCCCTTTGGATCAGGTGCCCTCAAGTGTTGCCTTTTGAAGTGTGTTGAGATAAATAATTATGGTTACTGGCTAAAGGTTCACAGAATGTGCTCTGATTGAGGTATTTCAAAATGTGTAATTTAATTGGGATGTGTACACTTCCTTATTGTGGGGTCGGAAGGTTATATATGGGCCTACATAATAAGGTGCTGCAGCAACAGTCCCTGACTCCTCCATGTCAATGGAGGGTTGATCCACACAGCAGGCCACTTCACCCAACCCTCCCTCCCCCTACCCAAACAAGGCAGAAGTCTGAGTCAGACATAATTCGAATATATAACACTTACATTGTAGTCATCACGAATTGCCAATGAACAAACCACCATCAACCACATGCCTGTACTGTTTGTGGTTACATGGTTTTGTCCCCTTTTTAATCAATGAAAGAGCTGCAGCTACTGCATTCATACAAACACAACCATGGCTGCAAACGATGATAAGTTCTGTTTGCTGATGCAAGAGGACAACTCATCACAGATAGCAACCTCAAAATGGCTTTGGTTACAAAATGATATGACTTTGCACTTACATATTTATGACATACCCACATATGGTGGAGTACTGAACCTCCTCCCTCCCCCTGCTCCTTGCCCACCCATTGGAAAGAGGGGACAGAGAAGGGAGGAAGGGGAGAGAAAGGAAGAAACTGTCCTCAAGATGTGGATTCTCTCTCTCTCTCTCTCTCTCTCTCTCTCTCTCTCTCTCTCTCTCTCTCTCTCTCTCTCTGTCTCTGTCTCTGTCTCTGTCTCTGTCTCTGTCTCTGTCTCTGTCTCTGTCTCTGTCTCTGTCTCTGTCTCTGTCTCTGTCTCTGTCTCTCTCTATCTCTCTATCTATCTCTCTATCTCTCTCTATATCTCTCTCTATATCTCTCTCTATATCTCTCTCTATATCTCTCTCTATATCTCTCTCTATATCTCTCTCTATATCTCTCTCTATATCTCTCTCTATATCTCTCTCTATATCTCTCTCTATATCTCTCTCTATATCTCTCTCTATATCTCTCTCTATATCTCTCTCTATATCTCTCTCTATATCTCTCTCTATATCTCTCTCTATATCTCTCTCTATATCTCTCTCTATATCTCTCTCTATATCTCTCTCTATATCTCTCTCTATATCTCTCTCTATATCTCTCTCTATATCTCTATCTCTATCTCTATCTCTATCTCTCTCTAGTGCAGCCTGTGGCTGCTGGTTGCATCATTGGTTGGGACACGGCTATGCCGCTGATGTCCCCCTTACCAGTACACTGGCGCTCATTTTGCCGACCTCGGAAGGATGACAGGCTGAGTCAACCTCCTGGTGTATTTTAGTTCAGCGGCCAACTGGGCTTGAACTCAGGACCCTAGGATCCCAAGCCGCCACCCTAACCACTAAGCCAACACCAGGCTTGAGATGTGGATTCATTGTTCCAGATACATGGAGTCCAACCTTTTCTTGGAGTCCTTGGAGCGTCCATCAAAAAACAACAAACTTTGCATTGGTTATTCCATCAGCCCAATGAAATGATTGCAATGTGTAATTCAGGAATCAAACTCGTCTTGCAACGTTTTGTCCGCAAGTGTTTACAGTATCCTGCCATTGCAAATGAACCAGACTGCTGCCTTCAATAGGGCGACAATCTCACATGGCCTCTGCTGAGAACACATAGCTCGGTTGAGTACCACCGAGACCATTTTCCAATATCCTTGGCCTGCTCTAATCCGACCATAATAGCAGACCCTGCTTTTCTAAGCTCTTTCTTTTTTTTCCCAGGGACAATTTACTTGTGTGGGATTGTCTTCCCACAGGAAATCAAAAAGCTTGATGCGTCACATTCTGGCATAAAAGCAGCTTAGGCTTTGGGGGGAAATGGAGAGTGAACATGCGGTTGGGGTTTTGAAGTTGTTGTGGTTGCATGTGTTGGAGGTGTTCTGCAATATATGTAGGGGCTCTCAATAAAATGTGTATAGACTTTACAGATTGAAAACTATATCTTGTCGTTCTGCACTGCCTTTTCGGTAACAGCTGACTGGTGACGTGCAATCATTCCATCATACGCTAATGCCATATGTTCGGTGTTCGTAACACTCTATGTCACCGCTCTCTCTGCTGTTTTTTTGTACACTAAGTCGATGCTCATGGAAGAGCTAGAACACAGACCGGATCAGGACACATCATGACAAAAGGAACAGCAAAAAGAGAAGGGGGAACCCCAACAGCAGGGCCGACGGACAAAATGAATGTAGATGGACAACAAGGAATGCAGGAAAGAGTGAGGGTTTTGGGAGAATGCAGTGGGTGGACAAGATGGATACAAAGACAAACTCTCAAGAAGGAAAAACTGAAAAAAAATTGGGAGGGAGGAGGATTGGGGGTGGAGGATGTGATTTTAAAATGGGGGTAGAAAAACAATCATGGTTTTGGATGGGCGATGATCTGTGATGGCGGTGAACAGCTGGAAAGAATAAGACTGAAGAGAATGTGGAAGTTCATTCCATAGGTGGAGTAAAAATGGCACGAAGTAGAACGACACTCGGTAGATTACTTACCTCTGCCAGGCTGAACAGTTTACGGTTTGTATCCCACTAATTGGCCGGATCTGGATTCGGACATGAACCAAAATCTAATCGGCTTGTTCATGTCACCTACCCAACTCTTCCATCAAGTTTTGTCATAATCCATCTGCAACTTTTTGAAATATCATGCTATATATCGTTTTTTCCCCACCTCTCAATGGTGAAGAATCACTTGAAAAATTCAAAAAAATTCTCAAATCCAGATCTTTACCAAAATCGAATCAATTCGTCCTTATCACACCCAACGTGTTCACCAAATTTCGTCCGAATCCATCTATAACTTTTCGAGATATCCTCCACAGACAGACAGACAGGGGTGAAAACATAACCTCCGTCCTCTTTTGGTGGCAGAGGTAGTAAGTGAAGGTGAGCAGTGATTCTAAATTTTGGGAGTTTCACCAAAAGGGGGTTGTTGGTGGAGCGCATGCGCCCTGCAGGCACCTGAGAGGGACCAAGCATAGAGAAGGCAGAGGATGCAATTCCAGAAAGGAGGCGGAAGAAGACAGAGAGACTCATGGACCTGTCTGTGATTGAAACAGAAGTGATAGCACCATCGACTCAGCTTCATCAAGGGAGAGTCCAATGATTTTGAAGGTCTTGGTTTCCATGGCATTAATCTGAACAAGGTGTGAGGCAGGGGAGTCAGCCCAGTGGGGAGAACAGTACTCCATCAAGATGAGGATGAAGGCTTTGTAGGTGAATAAGAGTTCAGGTGTACCAAGGTAGGACTTTGTATAGCAGTGGATACGCAGTCGGCAAGTAGCTTTTGGAGACCAAATTTGAAATGTGGTTTACTCAAATAAGATCATGGCCGGACGATAGTGACATCCAAGCATTTGAGTGACTGAACTTCTTCGAGAGAGTTGTTAAAGAAAGTAGATGAGGTTTGTCATAGTCATTTCGGGGGGGGCGGGGGGGGAGAGACAGACAGACAGACAGACAAGCCGGTAGGTGATATGGGTGGTCGCTATATAATTGCATACTTGTCATACAGTTTTTGACGGATCGGGCTGAAATTTTTTGACAAAGAGGTTGTTTATAGTGCACAGAAAAGCGCGGAAGCCGATATTAGATTTTCGAATATTTTTGGGGGGGTTTTTTCAAAATTTTCAAAGTCCCGTTGCTAGGCAACGGTGGCGTCCATAGCAACGGTGCTCAAAAGCATACAACGAGATCCTGGTATGAACCTACCAGTCAAGTTTCATCAAAATCGGTTGACTCCTCTGGCCTCCAGAGCTGTCCATTACATACAAACAAACAGACAGACATACAGACAAGTCGGTAGGCGACGAGGGATCCGCGAGGATCGAAGCGCTGGATACGATGCTTTTCATTCTGACCGATCCACCGACGAAGATTCATTGCCAAGACATATTGGTTCACATACAATTGTTCCTCTGCCTGGCAAGATTTTTCCTATTGCGTATTTTGCCAACTGGCACTCCTCAGAGTGGAGATGGAGGAAAGTGTAAATGACAAAAAATGTTCTACCAACCATGTTCTATCACTATGCCAAGACGCTTTCGTTTATGTCTAACCGTTTTGCCTTGATGATATTAATTTATAAGGGTCTCGTTTCTCCACATTCAAAACTGTAGGACAAGTATTGAAAATAGTGAACGTCGGTCGAGAAAAAGTATTTTTTCGAATTTTGCGTATTTCAGCCCCGACACCCTTGGTGATCGAATCTGGAAAAATGCTGCGGTTCATTTTTGTCGTAGTTATTAAACTCTATCCATACACTGAATTTGAACGTTCCGCTGTTGACGGTTTCCGAGGTCAAGGTCACTTAACATATTCCCTGATTCACCACCTTTCCGCATTCGGAGGGCTGCCATTTAGAAACTATGAGAGAGAGAGGAACGTTATGCTGTCGCGATAACTAGATGGGGATGCAAGGAATAGGCAGGAGTTGGTCCAGTCGCTCTACCTATCATGGAAGCCGCGCTACGTCAGTTCCCGTTTGGGTTCTTAAAACGCGGTTTTTCGGCTGCTGCATAGCAACAGGTGGTTGCTAAGCGACGAAACTCAAACGCGCACACTCCCAGCCCATAAGGCACCTGATCGCCAAGTTTCATCGAAATCGGTTTGCTGGTTTGTTCTGTGGAGCCTCGCGTTGCAGACACACACACATACACACACACACACACACACACACACACACACACACACACACACACACACACACACACACACACACACACACACACACAGATGGAAAACCCGACAATAACGGATATCCAGCGAATCCCAACAGACGGAAAACCTGAGAATAACGGTAGTCTAGCGACCACCCAACAGACATTTGTCAGGGTTAAAATACATATTCCAAGTGTTTGACCAGTTTGTGATTCTATCAAGGTTTGAAGAGAGGGAAGAGGCTGCTGTCTGTCCATATGAAGGATGAGAGATGTCAATGCAGAGGGTAGAGTCATCAGCAAATATAAAAAGGGGATTTTCCAGAGAGTCGGAGAGAGCGTTGATGAAGATGAGGACTAGAACCAGAACACTGCCTTTGAGACACTCCTACTTTGTGTGGAGTTGGCCTTGGATGCCATCGGCATAGAGTTTGGAGAGCAAAACAGGATGATAGACTGCATTGAAAGCTCGACACATGTCCAGAGAGATGGTCCTGATCTCATGTCTGACATTGAGGGCCTCCATCCATTGTCGGGAGAATTGAAGCAGCATGTCCAAAGTGTTGTAACGTGGTCTGAATCCGAAATTCTCTGAAAAAAATGAATTCTGTATACATTTTCAGACACCCTGTACAAAATAAGTCCTCAAAAAAAGCCTGTTTTATTCTTGCAACCATTTGAAAGTAATTATAATTTCACAATAATATTGTACAGAGAGCTTTTACAACGAAGACCACTGTGGATCCCCCTTCCCATTCTAGAATCGCTCCGATTGAAATGACTTTAATAACCTGAGATTACTGGTGTGTACTACAGTGTAGTAGTTCACATTTTAATGATCTTTACCTCCGTTTTAGTTTGGCCATTTGAGAAGAGATAATTTTTGATATCGAGTTCATATTGTCGCATTTGCACAACCCCGTTGGATTTTCTTTCATGGAGAGCCTTTTAACACGATATATGTTTGCACATTTGAACGTGAGGTCACCCTGATGTACGCTAATTAATTGCTCTGTGATGAAGGTGTAAGTTCGTAAACTAATGCAAATATTTGGGGATAAATATTCAACAGACGATACAAGGTTGAAATGTAATATTTAGCTTTAATCGGGCGGGGCAGGTGGAGGGTTGCTCTTTTGGGATTTAATGGGGGTAATAAATGAATTTTTACCGATATTCAAAGTGCTATTATTAAATAATGATAAATATATAATCATTATTTTTAATTGCAAAATCATCTGTTCTATGACCCTCGATACGTGTATGCAAAAAATTATAATCATTAGATGCAATCAATGTGAACCACGTGATCACAGTCGTTGACACGTGTATTTATTGGTGATTATAGTATGGGATTTAAATGACTTTATGATCATTAATTATGCCTGATATTTTGAGTGCAATGGCAGTTGTTTTAGTGTTTGTTTATAAATCTTTCGTGTGGGATTTTAATTGCATTTGACTGCTCGAATATGCTTGTCATGACCAAGAGATTGTTGCTGGCAGTGGCTCCGGTCTGTCGGGGTTACATCGCCCATGTGTTGGGTCTCGATGTTTTGAAGGGTTGTTGGAGACGGATGGATGCAATGTACAAATTGCACTTTGTGCTGCTGTTTCTTTTTCACTGGTTGTTCTTCAGGGATTTGAACCACGTATTAAGTTTAGCACACGTGCTCTTTTGCATCTCACAAACATGAGGTTTCTCAGACAGAATTAATTTACTCGACAAAAGACCTGCGGTGGATGAGGTTTAATGTATCCCGATGTGTTTTGGGATTTTTTTAAATTTTTATTTTTCAGAGGAGCTTCTTCACGGACCTGTTGCTCATTGGTGGTCGCCGGATGCTCGCTGGCTCGCTTACCTTACCATCAACGGCAGTGATGTGCCCTTCATGGAAATCCCTTCGTACACTGGACGCCTCTATCCTCATAGCCATTCCTATTCCTACCCCAAGGCAAGCACTAGCTCATGGACCTCTTCATATAAGTGCAAGTCTCCACCACACCCCAACCTGTCTATGAGGCTGGAATTGGATGTTCGCAACAGTGCTTTTGGGGCAGATCTATTGTGCGTCAATACACAGTAGAGGCTATTTGAGGTGAATCGTCTTTTGGGTGAATTTTGCTCAAATAATAACCAAAGCAATAAAGTGCAGTTGTTTCAAACAAAATTACAATGATATCTTAATTTTTCTCAAACAATATTTGTTGTCATGACATTCTGGAATATTTGGATTTCATAGTCAATGTAACTTATAATCTATGCAACATCAAACAGATTTTACTGTTTGTATTGCACAAATGGATGGCAGAATGGACTTGATGTATGCACACTCACCTTGAAGCTGTCCAGCCTGGGTTTGAATCCTGACCCAGCTATAAACTGTCATCCTGGTGTTTCACAGGCAGGGTGATTCATCAATGTGTGTGTGTGTGTGTGTGTGTGTCGTCTCTCGGATGGATGTTAAACTGGGCGTCCCGTCTGCCAGCATTAGTTGGTGAACATTAAAGATCCCATGGTGTCCTTCGCGAAGAGTAGGCGAGCTGTCGCTGGCACCATGAGCAAATTAGAAAAACCTGCCCTGACCTCCTGAGTCAGTGATGACATGACCATGTTTGTAGCCAACGCTCTGCATAGGGCATGGTACATGATGATGATGATGATGATGATGATGATTCTACACATGGAAGTGATCATGTAATATGGCTATGGAGTCTTGCTGAGAAGAAGAGTCATGCAAGTGAAAGGTAACATGTTGTAATGAAGCCTCTGGAGTAGCAAGGTGTTCTTTAATGCTTGCATCAGTTGTGAAGCCTTCAAACACTAACAAGCTCTGTTGTTTGGGTTGTTGAGGTTGTGTTGTTAAATAAGGGAGTATCTGTGTTGTGTGTTATCTTATTAAACCGAATGTGGGTGTTTGTTTGACAGCTCATTGTGTGTTAATTGGCTGATATTGTCAGCCTCAAGGAAGGATTCTGCCTTTCTCTTCCTTCCTAGCACAGCAGATGTTTTTTCAAAACTGCAAGTCGGTGCCAGGTGTTTTGTGGTCGTGGTCCATCGACTCGCTATATGCAAACGTATATGTGCTCGGTTAGTTACGAGAAGCAATTTCCACAAAATGGCCCGAGCCATTATCATGGCATACCTTGGCCACCCAATGTGAAAAAGGGCACATCTGGTGGCAGGAAGAATCATCTGCAAAAATAGAAACAATAGCACGATTATCAGAGGCGAACGTGAGGTGTTTACACCTGCCGACAGAGCCTCTGCTTACTGATAAGAATATGGACTACTCATGTGGTTTTCGGACACGGTTCTCATATCTGTTTGCCAGTTCTTTAGCAAAAGCTGTGTTTCACGACTCCTTGAAGGTGAGCGTTGTAGGCCAGCGGTATAGGTCAGATTTTTTGGTACTGAATCAACCAGCTTGACACAAAGTTACAAGAGGTCTCATATGAAAGATGGGTGTCTCAGTAACTCATTTTGCCCTGTTGTCCTCATCTTTTGGTGTGCGGCCCATGAAATATTCACACCTGAAGAATACCCCCATTGGAGAATTTTGACCATTTCCGAAAATCAGTGAATTAGCCATAACTACAAAGCAATGCGCCCTATTTTTACATGATTGGTATTGAAATGTGCAGAATGAACAGGGGAATACTACTAGTTACTTAATGGAATACTTCTAGATAAATATATGTACATTTGAGTGCTTTTAATAGAAAAAAGACATAATTTCCAGACCACTAACTTCAAACAAATATGGCGTCATGTCGAAAACTGTGGACAGATGCAGACACCAGTCTCCTTCTCGTTCAGCTATTATGTTCCTTAGCAAGATTTGGATTGTGTCCAGGTACATCATCGAAAATTGGAATGTTGGTGAACTTGCACAACCCAATTCTCTGAAATCTGTCAGTAGTGGGAGTAGATGATCTGATACATCTTTGTTCAGGGTTTGAACGTGTTCTGTAAGGTCAAACTTCTCTGCCTGTTCGAGTTCACCTAATGTTGTCTTCAGCTGATCCCAAACGGGTGTTAGTAGAGGACTGCTGCCCTTCGTGTCTACCCAACTGAAGAACTCCTTTAGTAGCAGCTGTATCATTGCCTCATACACGAGTGTGAGTCCTCGGACCGAGCGGTGGAATTGCTTACCCATAAGCATCATGTCCACAGAGCCTGGTGTTGGCGCAGTGGTTAGGGCAGCGGCTTGGGATCCAAAAGGTCCTGAGTTCAAGCCCCGTTGGGCCACTGAATTAATACACCAGGGGGTTGACTCAGCCTGTCATCCTTCCGAGGTCGGCGAAATGAGTACCAGTATACTGGGCCGGTGTATACCCCGGTTAAAATAGGTGTACCATATCCCTGTGTCGTAAGAGGTGACCAGGGTTGCATCAGGAAGGGCATCCGGCGTAAAACGTGTGCCAAATCACTATGCGGATCATACGGATGATTCGCTGTGGCGACCCCTAACGGGAGCAGCTGAAAGAAGAAGAAGAAGAAGAAGAAGAAGCATCATGTCCACTGTCCCTTCTGCATATATTCTACTCTCCACCAGCAAACCCTTGAGGCCAGCATCCACGAAGAGCTTCCCAATAGCACCGATGCAGCAACACACAGTGTGGGAACCTCGAAGTCGCAGCACCGTGTGCTCAAACTGAAGACCTTTGCTCCACTTAACTTGTTGTGCCACGGCATAGAGCTGCTGATCCATGGTCTGGACCGAATCTTGTAGTCCCATTTTCTCTGAAAGCTGCTTGCATCGCATCATGGTAGTGTATACGGTTTTATGGTCCGCTGGCTCTGCATCGATTACCGGAGCATATACTGCAACTGTCTTAGTTTCTTTGCGTGGTGATACCATAGAGTTGAAGCCCACCCAAAACGGCGTGTTCTGTTTCGCTGGAAAATGCAAGTCATCTATAAATTGCAACATTCCACGTGATGATATGCGCAGAAGTACCCATGAAAGGTCTTGAACATCTGCTGGTCCATCTGTGCTCCGAAGGGTGTTGATCTGGGTCAGTGCATTGGCCACACGTGGTCGTTCAGGACGTTGTCGTGGTTTGTCGTAATGCAGTGTGTTCCTTAGAACCATGGCATTTTCTTGTGATAAAGTTAGTGACTTGTCCTTAAGGCGCTGTCACACCTTGACGTTTTAGCCAGCAATGGCAACGTATAAAAATGTATGTAAAACGTTGGCGTACGCTGATATTTTGATGTTTTTTTTAAAGTTTTGGTCGTATTCATAACGTGTTGGTCGTATGCATAACGTATTAGTAACGGGCACAGAACGTTTCGTTGTTTTATAGATAACTTATACCAACGAATGCTTAGCCTGTTATCGGCGTTCACAACCTATGCCCAACGATAGTTTAACTTAGTCATAGCGCGCTGCACGTATCGCCGACAAACTCGTGGCGTAGCCTGTTAAAAACCTGCCGGACGCCGATTTAAATCATAACCGCCTGGGAATTGGAAGTGTCAACATCGCAGTCACACCTTGACGATTTAGCCAGCGTATGCCGACCTAGGAAAATGTGTCTAAAACGCTGGCACACGTCGAATACATTATGGGTAAGTTGTGTATACGTTCAGAGCACGCTCAAAAACGATGAAGTACGCTGTCATATTTCGTGGTACGTCTCGTACGTCGTGAAATTTCAAGCATGCTGAAAATTTTACGACGTACTCGCCGTGTGGCTCACACGTTCCGCTACGCTGGGAATAAGTTGTAGGCACGATATGCGATCGTTGACACATCGGCACAAGTTCCTTGTAAGTTACTCATAAGTCGAAGCACGTCGAGGTAATGTTTAGCATACCCGAAACTTGTTTTCTCCATCAAGGCACATTTTCATTTTTTCTCCTTGGCTCCGTGAAGGCACGTGACGAAATATCTGAAGATGTTGTTGTTGTTTTTTAATTGTTTTTTTTTTTTAGTCTATCACGAATTTTAAAATATATTCGGACATTTGCTTTTAAGTTTCGACGTCGACGTGACAATATCCTCAAACAGAAAATATTCACAGAGGAGGAACTAAGAATAAGACATGAGCAAACTGAAGAGGCAATCGGACGTGACGTAACGGCACGTGACGAAATATCGGAAGTTATTGTTGTTGTATTTTTTTTAACGCTGCCAATACGCCATTATACAGTAGCTGTAAATTAGAAACATGTTCAGTAAGTTCTGTGATCGTCCGGAAGACGTCAATCAAATACATCAATATGCGCTGGAGGTACATTACATATAGGTTCAAAGCCCGTTACTCATAGGTTATAAATAAGTTTTGGGTACGCTAAGCATTACCTCGACGTGTTTCGACTTATGAGTAACTTACAAGTAACGTGCGTCGACGTGTGTCAACGATCGTGTAACGTGCCTACAACACGTTACTCATAGGTTATAAATAAGTTTCGTGTACGCTAATCACCTCGACGTGTTTCGACTTCTGAGTAACTTACAAGTAACGTGTGTTGACGTGTGTCAACGATCGCATAACGTGCCTACAACTTATGGCCAGCATTGCGGAAAGTGTGAGTCATACGCTAGCATATGTCGTAAAGTTTCAAGCATGCTATAATTTGAGGACAACCACAAAGTACAATGATGAAAGCCAGCGTACTACGACGTATGGCAGTGTTTTTCAGCGTGCTCTTAACGTATACAAACTTACCCATAACGTATTCGACGTGTGCCGGCGTTTTAGCCCAATTTGCATACGTCAGGCATATGTTGGCTAAATCGTCAAGGTGTGGCAGGGCCTTTACCGAGCTTAATTCTTCCGACAGAGCCATGATCAACCCCAGACACATTAGTGTCTTGTTCCTGGAAAATCACACGAGCCATGGAATGGAAAGTCCCTTTGCCATCAACTGTCTCACAGTTAATATCCACATTGTCATCACCTTCTTGAAGCAGTGTACCTCCTTGGTGTCTTGCTATCAAGCCGTGAGGAATATGCACTGCGTCTTGACTTTTCATGAGCTCATCATTGCCGACTGCTGTCATGAACTGCCGCAGGTCATCTTAAGGAATGCAGAAACCATGGGAGCTCAGTACGTCGATAATATCTCGCTTGCCGTATGCATGGTGAAATTGTGTAGCAATGCCGAATTGCAGAGGCATGATCAGATCTCGTCGAACACAATGAATGGTAGTTTCAACCAATGAAAGAACTTTACGTCGTTTGTTGTCGTTCAGTAGGTACGTCTGGTCAGCTGTATCAAATGCCTCTTTGCTAATCAGCCATACAAAGAATGTTTTCAACATCGCAGGCAGAGCATTTTCCGATGAATCCATACTGATATCACCAGGTGTTGGGTATTCGGTTGTTGCCATCATCTGACTAATTTCATCACGAATATCTCCAACTACTTTGTGGAGAGCTGACTTACTGGAGTCCAACTGGTTATCGTCCTCTGGCAGCATGGTGTCTGTTTCCATTTGGCTTTGACTGAAGTCTTCTTTGAGCTGTGCAAACGCTCGAACTGCGTCGCCCAATGACACGTGGCTGCTCATGATGATACTTGACTTTGATTGCCCACGTTGTGAATGAACAATGATAGCATCTCCGTAGTGATGTTTTCGTTGCCGCTGTAGTTTTTGTGTAGTGTAAGAGGTTACTTCATTGTCCCCTAAGATAGTTTTGAATCGATGTAATAGATTCTTCATTTTGAAGGCTTTCCCTCCTCGAAGGTCAATATCCATCTCATCAACAAGATTGGAGAAGGCATTTTGATGTTCATCAGATTCAGGTACATCTTGCTGGTATTGCCCAGAGCTCATGTTGTGGGTGCTGATGCATGAAGCCATGCAAGTACGATGACATATAGCATTTTTTGCAAACAGGTCCTTGCCTTCAAGAAGACCAAGCATATCCTGATCGTCACGTGCTTCTGCTGCTTTGCGAACTGTTGCTTGTTTAGGTCCTGTTCGGACATGGTGAAGTTTATCACGTTTCCTGGAATGGCAGATGAAACAGGTTGACCAATCAGTCATCTTGTGGGTATTTGCTCGCATGTGTTTAGGCTCCACAATCTTTGGTTTCTCCTGTGATGCATGTTCTGAGAGGAAGGATAACTTCCTCTGACTGGTGTACGACTGATATCAACTGCGGTGGTAGAATATAGACATATCCGTTCCTCCCTTACGTGACTCCAAACACTGGCCAATTTCATCGTTCCGTATTTGTGAAGATGACTTCAAAGCTTCCAAACCCGTGCTCCCAGCTCTGCTGACCTTCTCCTTTGACGAATTCTGACATATGATGCATGTAGCCCATTATGTCGACAACCTTCGCTTCTTTTTTTGGCGACTGTAACTTCAATGGACTCGATCCCGGTTCATCTGGACACCGTTCAGCCATGTTGGAGTCCTATAATAAAGAGAAATTGAAAATTCCGTTAAATGATTTACGAAAGACCACTTTTAAGCCTTATTGCATAATGGGTAGATCATTTATGATGTGTCCATACAATTAGCATTGGCCTTCTACAACCCTGGAAGAGAAGGAATTGAATAAAAATTAGATATATTAGGTTTAACTAATTGCTAAGCTATAGCCTTTCAGTAGTGTCCATTTTTGCACAATCATGCAGGACAACTTCGGTGCATGGATGAGAGCGATGGTGAGGATGATAATTATGTAATCACGTTTTATCATATCTTCTTTAATATTGTAAAGGATGACTACTGAACATAGCAATGTCAACATCGGTTTTGAAAAATCGCCTTCTCTGATATTTTCCTTATGGCGGTCCTAAAAATTTAGAAAATTATCGTATTTTGTCAATAAAGGCATATAAATTTACATATAATGATGTGGTTGTGATACTACATTATTCTCCTGTCCAATTGACACATTTCAATACCAAACGTGTTGGAAGAGGGCTCTTTGTCTTGTAGTTTATGGGAAATTATATGATTTTTCTGAAATGGTCTAAATATTCAGACGGGTGTATCCTTCAAATGTGAATATTTCATGGACCGCACACGAAAATATGAGGACAACAGGGATAAATGTGTTACTGAGATCACCATCTTTCATATGAGACCTGTTGTCGCTTTGTGTCAAGCCGGTTGATTAAACTCCTAAAATATAGCCCTTTATCGAGGTTTACCGCTGGCCTTTGAGGGTCTTGGTGAATGAGGTGCTGCTGGAGTGCAGTCGATTCCTCCAAATATGTTGGTAACCCAAGCTGACTGCTGAGCTAGTTTTACAGCTGAAGGACTGCTGATACTTTCACTATGAAATGTGGTGTGTGTGTGTGTTTTTTTTTTCTCCTCTTATTTCTCTGTCTGTACAGTAAGTCTTTTCCTCAGTCTCTCTCTCTCTCTCTCTCTCTCTCTCTCTCTCTCTCTCTCTCTCTCTCTCTCTCTCTCTCTCTCTCTCTCTCTCTCTCTCCCTCCCTCCCTCCCTCTCTGTCTCTGTCTCTGTCTCTGTCTCTGTCTCTGTCTCTGTCTCTGTCTCTGTCTCTGTCTCTGTCTCTGTCTCTCTCTCTCTCTCTCTCTCTCTCTCTCTCTCTCTCTCTCTCTCTCTCTCTCTCTCTCTCTCTCTCTCTCTCTCTGTCTCTCTTGCTCTCTCTCTCTCTCTCTCTCTGTCTCTCTTGCTCTCTCTCTCTCTCTCTCTCTCTCTCTCTCTCTCTCTCTCTCTCTCTCTCTCTCTCTCTCTCTCTCTCTCTCTCTCTCTCTCTCCCCTCTCGCTGTCTCTCTTTCTCTTTCTCTTTCTCTTTTACTCGCTTTCTCGCTCCATCTCATTCTCTCTATGATGTGTGCTTGTTTTCTTTGAATACAGGCAGGACAGCGAAATCCTCACGTCAGACTGATGGTGGCAATGCTTTATGGGATAACTCACGTTCTGGAATTAAAACCACCTGAAATTCTCCGCTCAAGGTTTGAATGGAGACTTCCTTTGTTGCTGCAAGTCACTTCAACATGCACTTTTACTGTACAGCACCATCAAAGTCTGCTTTATCACATTTGATTTTTCATACAATCAACTACAAATATTAAGACTGCTGTAATTTATATTTCCAAATTTGAATATTTGTGTGATATATGATGCACCATGAATTGCCCACTTGCAGTGGAGTTTATGCCTTTTCTGACAGAGATTTATATGTGAGTATGGTTCGCTGGGCAACAGGGACGCGTCTCGCTGTGAACTGGCTCAACAGGCCCCAGAATTTCTCCATCTTGTCTCTCTGTGATGTCACAATGGGAGCTTGCAATGAGGTGTGTATCTAAGGTTGCTCAATATTTGTCCCACAGGGAGGACAGTTTGATGCAGCTTCACCTGAAAGTTATATAATAAAATATAGAATGGTAGGATAATGAGGTCGTATTATTTTTGCCCCTTTATAAAATGGTTATTTCATTATTTCTGCACATGACTTGCAAACTTCTTGCTTACATTCTTACATATCTCCATTAAAGTAGTTAGATATCAAACAAAATTTTAAACAATTTGATGGTTCAATTTAATGTTTAACAAATTGCAAAACATTAAAACGGCCTTTTTTTTTTTTTCAAGTCTTAAGCTTGTGAAAGAGCTTGTACATATAATAAATGCAGTGCAAATGCAGAAAGAATGAGAATGGCACTCAGTGGAGTGCATACCTCCGTTAAGCTGAAAAGTTTAGTGTGTGTGTGTGTGTGTGTGTGTGTGTGTGTGTGTGTGTGTTTTGTGTGTGTCCGGACCTGAAACAAAATCGAATCGGCTTGTTCTTGTCACCTAGGCAACTCATCTACCTAGTTTTGTCATAACTCGTCCAGAACTTTTTGCGATATCGTGCTATATATCGTTTTTGGCACCATCTCTCAATGGTGACAAATCTCTTTAATACTTCCAGTATCCAGATCCAGATCTTCAATTAAATCGAATCATTTCGTCCTTGTCAGACACTCAACCTGTCCACCAAATTTCGTCCGAATCCGTCTATGACTTTTTGATATACCCTGCTCACAGCCAAACAGACAGAGGTGAAAACATAACCTCTGTCCACCTTTCATGGTGGAGGTAAACATAAATATGTGAAGGCTTTAATGCTCTTAATATTTTGCCTTACGATTTTGAGTTGCACATCCATTAGTACTCCATGTAATGAAGACATTGATGCTTTTTGCAGTTACATAATGCAATACATCTCCTGACTTGGTGAAACAGCAAGGCACAGATTGTGTCTCACAGGAGCCAAACCAGCACAACCTGTGAGCAACAATGGTCTTCTGCCACCCAACACATTGTCTCTGCTCTGCTGCATGCCAAACCAGAGCTGGGATTACGGTCAGGAATGAAAATAAAACCAGAAATGGCTTTTCCGACCTAATAATAGCAATGACATGACAAATTCCAGGGGGTGTATTGCATTATGTAACCGCATTTGGTTTCTGGTCTCAAATGAATGACTGTATGATATGCCATCCTGATGAGCCTGAAGAATAGCGAATCCATGGTCGGCAGCTTCATTATCCTTTGCTTGTGATCTATTAATCATGGGAAATAAGGTCGTCCATTTTGTTGGAATGTAAAAGAACTTTGACAGGAAATTCAATCTCATCAGTGTGATTCACAAATGGAAAAGAACCATTTCCTACTTCAAGCAGTTATAAAAAACACCCATCGTCTTCATCATGTGTTGGCCTCATGGTCTGACTGAGGTGGAATTACTGGAAGTGGATCCACAAAGGTGAGCTTTTCACATCTGCCAGAAATCTCCTCTAAGAATGAACAATTTCCCTCCAAATGGCTCCGGTAATCCCGTCAGATCTTCTCATAGTCAGTCCACTGCATTGAATACATCTACAGGAATCACTGATGCCTCATCTCAAATGCAGACTGAGGTTTGCTGAACAGTCTGAGCATTCTTTATGCCATCGACAATATTACAGGTGTAATTTTGTTGTCATGGAAGAGGGATTTTTCACCTAGAATGTGAATGTTCTATGCTGTTTCAAAATTTGGCGCATGAACCTAAAGTGATGCCCTAGTCACTAGTGGATTGGTCTGTTCAAGTTATCTTTGGATACGTTCCGTAACATCTCGTCTTGTGGCAGCATTTACAGGAAGTGGTAATTGTTATTCCAAAGCTCGCTTTGAATCTAGTGCATACATTGTGCATATTTTGTCTTTTGTCCTTCAGCAGGATGTAAATAACTGGTTGCATGATAGGCTTGCCCATGGATAGTGACCACCTTGGGACCATGACCTGGAGGCGTTATAATCTCAGCGTTCCACGATGCCATTGCAAATCCATTATTGTAATTTACGAATTTTAGATTGAAATTTCTTCGGCATAATACTGCACCTGAGTAAATCAACGATTGCCGCTGAGACGTCATGAAGATTCGGAAGCGATATTTTACCTTGGTGGCAGCACTTTGAAAATATAACTGCAGATGTTTTTTTCTTTGAGAAAATATTTTACTTCACACCATGGGCAGGTAGCCAGGTAACTTCCATTTTGTCCTGCGAAGTGTGTTTGTGTGAGTTGTACTGCTGTAGCTTCTTCTACTGACTCCAGTCTCACTCTAGTATGCTGTTCTTCATATGAATGTCGTCTTCTCAATTTTGTTTGCTCAGCATGAATCACGTGCCTTTCTTTTGTCCGCTCCTCATTTTCTGCAGATCTTCTCAGTCATTTACACTCAGCATTAATTGTCTTCCTTTCTTGTGTTTGCTGTTGTTGTTTCCCTATCTTTTTTTATCCTGTTGTGCTTTGCTTTCTTTCCTTTCCTTCCTGTCACGGTTTTTGTTTTACGTTTTTTTGAAAATTTCACACACTGGTAATACCCAAGCAAAATATGGTGTGAGTGAATCACTTGCACGATGGTAAGCTGCAGGAGGGAGCACATGCCGCAGTCTACCACAGAAAAGGAAAGCAAAAATCTTCACATTTTTCCAAACAAAAACATACATACATACATACATACATACATACATACATACATACATACAAACATACATTTAATATATAAAGCTCATTCTAACCACTGACTCACTTACGGACTGACTCACTGACTGATATTAAAGATGGGTACCTTGCGGGTGACGTAGAAAGCTGAAATTTTGCATGCTGATGAACATCTAAGCCGATGCACCAAAAAAAAAAATCACAGAACCATTGGAAAACATCTGTAAATGAAAACATAAACAAGACCATGTCGTGCACAGCACAAAACTCGCAAAATTCATAAAACAAATTTGACTTCAAAAATAATTGGTGGTTGAATTCAATGACCAAATAATCAACTCTTCTTCAAATTTAAAGTCAATCAGATGAAAATTGACAATTTTAGAAATTCGGCCTATGTTGTCCTTTTGGCCGATGTTGATCTCGAAAATAATTCGTGGTTGAATTCAGTGACCTGAAATGCAAATCCTCTTCAAATTTCAAGTCAATGAGACAAAAACTGAAGATTTCAGAAATACCTCCTTAGTTGTTGACCTTGGGCCTATGCTGACCTTTTGTTCCATGTTAAACTAAAAAATAATTGACTGGTTGAATTCAGTGACCTGAAATATAATTCCTCTTCAAATTTCAAGTCAATCGGATGAAAATTGAGGATTTTAGAAATCTCACCTAAGTTGTTGACCTTTGGCCTATGTTGACCTTTTGACCTCAAAAACAATAAGTTTCTTCCCTTTGACAAACTCTACCAATGGGGTGAAGTTTTGTGAAGATCAGTTTAAAAATTGCGACCTGTCGGCGACAGACAGACAGACAGACAGACAGACATACAAACAGAATAACAAAATCGATCAACCAAAATCTTCGATTTTGCAAGTAATAAATGAAAATAAAGAAATGAAAGAAAATGCAGGTGAGCGACCCGAGACAATGGGGAGGCACAGTAATTTTGTATGCCGATAGACATCGAAGCGGATACACCAGGAAAATCTCAGAACCATCGGAAAGCATCCGTAAATGAAAACATAAATATATAAAAATAATAAAATGAAAAATCAAATGCAGGTGAGCGACCCAAGACAATGGAGAAGCATGCTAGTTTTGTGTGCCAATGGACATCGAAGCCGATACACCAGGAAAAATCACAGAACCGTTGGAAAGCATCCGTAAATGAAAATATAAATAAATGAAAAATGAAATTCAGGTGAGCAACCCGAGATAATGGGGAAGCATGTTTCATTATTGCTTACAATGTTTAATCATACCCCGCTAGTACATACTGTACATATAACTTGCATCTTTTTTATGCAGTAGCATAATTTCACTGGCAGTTGTCGTTAGTACATGGTGTAGTTTTAGACAGAAGTGAAAGGTTTTTTAGAAGATACCAATAAAGTAAAACAAATTTGGGGATATGCCCAAGCTTCGAGGATGTTTTTTTTCAGAATATCCATTGTCACTTCCACAGCCTCAATAGCACCCCCCTCCCCCTCCATTTGGCAGGAGTCAATGATTAAACCAATTTCACAATGCCACATGTACAACTGAAAATTGCAAGTCGTCTCCCCACATGATACTCCAAAAAATTGTCAGTCTGCACTGACTTCCTGTTCATCGACATCTCTGAAGAGACATGTTGTTTTTGGCAAACCTCCAAATTCAAAACAACTATTTCCAACCTCCCTCTTCTAAATTTCCTTTGTAAATCTGAAGTTTGGCCCAGTTTCTCGAGTACCTAGGCAACCTCATCCCAAGGTATAATGTTGAATGTATTGTCGACACATCTGTTCCAGTATTGCAGCAGCTATTCCTCATAAGTCTCAGAATTTTACAGATAAGACTGACGATCGACTGTTAAAAGTCGTTGTAAATTTACAAAGCCTAAAAGGGGTTAAAATCTGAAACAACAGGTGGCGGTGTGTTTTGATGGGATTTCACTCTTCACAAATATTCCAGTTGATTTGGCAGTCAAAATCACAAGCAATCGGTTAAAATGGTGAAGTAATTGGCAAATGTGTTGCTAGAACATTCAGTTGATACATCATGATGTCACTAATGTGCTGGAGATGGGGTCTGAATGATTCGATTTTCATGTATAACAGAACACACATGATCAAGAGATCGTTGGTTCAGCTATAGGGTCTCCTGTGTCATCAGTTGTAGTTAACATGGTTATTGGAACATAAGATTTTCAAGATTGTTGAGGATTGGCTCATGCTGCAGTGCTGGAACAGATATGATGACAAGTTAAACGTTGTGAATCAGGATCAGGTTGACTACCTCCACGAGCAACTGGGTCACGTCTTCCACAGCATCAAATTTTTGAAAGAAACTGGGAAATGGGGTAAAATGTACCTTTTTGGATGTGGATGTTATGATTCTGCTTATGGAATCTCGAAGCAATGCTGTAACATGAGCTGATTGCCTATTATGAGGTGTAAAAACTCGAGAGTGCTTGGAAAAGCAAAAGTTTGTCTGAAACAAACTTTGTTAAAAAGTTATTTCACATCAGGGTCAGTTTCCTTTCGTTGTACAGAATGATGAGTACTTCACAGCATGACCGATATGTTAGAACTTGTGTGAATGATTGATCAATCTGTAGAAACAAGTCAAGGTTGTGGCAGCATTTCTTCAATCTTGAAAAACCTTGAACATTCCACCTCTGTTTTTTTTTTCTTTCATCCCTTTCTTCCTCACTGCAGAAACTTGTTATTTCCCATCAGTTATTTCTTCCACGGCAATGAATCCTCGTGACAAAGTGTACTTACACTGCTCCCAAAAGACTGTCCTTACAAAGGAACAAACTCTGATGGATGTCTGAAATTCGGCTCAAATTCTCCCCTCAATCTCTACACGGTCACATAATTCAAACCTTATGCTCTCACTCCTCCGCCTCCGTCTCCAAGGATACTCACCGAGGGGCGGCTGTTATAAGGAGCCGGCAACATTACACAACTCACGGGGCTTATGATTGTGCGTTACTTTGGCAGGTCTTCAATACTGTCACCACTTCTTTTTCAGCAATATCAGCAACACATTTTCGGGGCTTATTGTGAAGTTCTTGTTGATGTAGCAGGCTGTCACAGCAAGCTACTGATATAATACACGAAATGTTCATGGTTTGTAAAAGTGTTTAAAGACGACATATTGTCTAACCTTGACACAAGTAAAATTCTGATGTTCATTATGAAGTTAGAGCTATGTACATCTTCCGAAGTAAAGAAAGGTAAGATATGTTTCTATCTTTACAAATGCATCTTTGCAATATTTTTGTGCAAAGACAAGATACAAGACTATTGAATATTGGATTTTTTTTTCTTTTACATACAGAGGTCAAGGCTCATGAAAGAGCTTTATTGTATGCACACATAAACACTTTATTGTATGCACGGCTCTGATATGCAACTCTGCTTTAACAGATCTATCACCGACATGAAGTTATATCTTAAGAACCGGAGAGCTCGGGGGATTTTGTGCTCATCTTTGAGCGAACTTACTTTGGATTCAATCCCCAGCGAAATTAAATCTCCCCCCAAAATAAGAGAACCAAGTGCAAAGTCAACAGAGAGGTGCTGCATCGTTAATCACACCATCCCTCAAAGGGGGGCATTAAGCTGGCTGTCCCACATACAACTTATTTTCTGAAACACGAGTTGAGAAAGTGTATGTGTACCACCATGGAAAACAAGACGAGTCTGTTAAGGGGTTACCCTTTGTTGGAGAAGCCTGGTGTTGTTTTAATGGTTGAGTTGGCTGGCTGAAGATATTAGGGTCCTGAGAATGAGCCCCTATTGTGCCTTTAAAGTAACACCAGGTGGGTTGACTGAGCTTGTTGTCTTTCTGAGTTTGGCAAAATGAGTTCCAGCTTACTGGGAAGAATGATCTATTTGAGTATCCTGTGTCAGAGTGGTAACCTGTCTGAGAATATGCCCCCTAGCCAAGGAAGTACTGCCTCAGCAGTCCTATGTGTTTGAAGACGCAAAAGTAGTGCTTCTTCTTTGTTGGAACAAGAACAAAATAGTGAAGGGGTGGGGTCAAGGGAGGATTATAAAGGAAAGGAGAGATAACTTTCACAACCTTCAGAAGTCAAGAAGAAGGGTCTGTCTTTCTCCTCTCTGCTTCTCAGTTTCATCAAGGGGCAGGAGCCTGGACTATTGGGGAAGGGGGTGGGAGTGACATCATTGAATGTTGGTGGTCAATGACATGATATCTCGGATAAAAGGGATAAAATGTAAAGGGTCACTGGGAGTTTGTATGATGAAAGGAAGGTGGTGTAAAGAGAAATAAGAAGAAAGCAAATAAAGAAAATGAATAACACATAGATTCGTATGAATGAATAAATATACTAGAAAGGGTAGAAGTTGTGAAATAACGATAAATAAAATGGTTGGTATAAGATAATTAAATAAAGGAAAAACATTTGTTGATCCCATCAGGTGCTTATCTGCCGAGTTTGAAAATATATTTCAGTTATTTGCACTTACTGGTGTTTATTTTTCCCCATTACAGAGAAATACCACAGATGGCCATGTGGTTGATGGAATGGCTGGGGAGATTAAAGTCAAGAGCTTCTCGTTTGGAACAAATCCGTGCTTTTGTTTTTTTTTTTACATCCAGTAAGGTGTTCATGGAAATGATCGCTCAGTCTGCATCTGGTCTCTTCGATTATAGAGTTTGTTACAGAGAACGCAGCTTATAACGTATATAATATCGGAGGATGTGCTGTCAGTGGTGTCTGATTTTAAGGGAGCTTTTAGGTTCTGAAATGAAGGAGATTGTTTCGATGAAAGTGTGGATTGAGCTCAGTTGCCAATGATCCTTTAATCAGGGAACTGAGGCAATTCCTGTCCCATTTAAATGAAATACCGGATATTGAGGATTGTATTGGAAATTTGTCCAGGGTACCAGTAGAGGTTGGCCTTCTCTTTTATTAAGCAACATAGGACCTCCAGCAAATGCTATCAAGCAAGAGCTAAGCTCCCCCTCGGAGGATGGTGCACTCGTTGATGCAACATGTCGTCCGTTAAGCACAAGCATAGCAGTTTACAGTTGGGATGTGTGAATACTGTGTGCTCCTCATATGTGAATATGCTACGATGATGTATGCTCAAACCCAGACAAGGCAGGTCAAAGGTAAATATGCTAATTTGAAGCGAGGCACGGGGAACCTCCAGCGCACAGACCAGATTGGCCTGCGACATGTTTTGATCGGGCCTGCTTGGTGATATTTTATGCAGCTATTGTCACTTCTCTCAAAAACAACTTAAGAATAGCAACAAGTATTCACCCTCACTCATCAAAAGGAGGCAATCTCTGAAGTCACCTTAAGTAAGTTACTTAAAATAATTAGTAAAAGCCTCTGTGTGGGAGTACCTTATTTTATTGATCACAACATATCATACACCATATCATAAACCTGAGAAATAATTAGCATAAGGTTCCATTATATTATTTGCAGAGCCGATCTGTCACTTTGCTGACGGACCAATTAGCCGATGTTACCCCCACACAAAGTTGTATTTGTGCACCGAGTTTGGAGTTTGCAACTTAAAAGATGTGCATAGAACATCGAACAAAAGATGTGCAATGTGCATAGAACACATTTTGGGGGGGGGGGGGGCATATGTATATACAGTTGATATATATATATATATATATATATATATATATATATATATATATATATATATATATATATATATATATATATTGTTGCGGATTCGCGCCCGCCGGCGTGCTGACGGCCACGTAACTCGAATCGCGGCACGTCGCCCACCGGACGGACAATCCAGTCGTGACCCTCTCGGACTAACGCCGGGAACCAGTCACGGGTGGACCTTTCGGTCTCACCGCGATCGAGCCAATCAGCCCACGCGTGGGATAGGGTTGCTCGCCAAATTCGACCTACCTAAGTACCCACGCGGAGGGTAGACCGGGCGATCGCACCTCGCCGCAGGTCGACTTCTGACACGGGCCACTTAAGCGACCCGTTCCGTACTATCAGAATAACCGAGCGGTGTTATCGTCGACCTCGACGGTTCGATTAATTATCGGGCGTATTCAGCCCACTACCAACCCTTTACGTGAAGCAAGATGAGGATTCAATGGGAGAAATGACGAAGCGAAGCGGGAAACAGTTCAACACAAAGCACATTTATTCGCGGCACACGGGAAGCACACATTCAATTCCACCAAAAGCACACAGAAAAGAAAAACACAATTCCATTTACACAAAAAGCAAATATAAAAGCGAAAACACAATGCAGAGCTAATACCGACTACCGAGCACACGGCAACACTTATACAATTTTACTTCACAGACGGCGCCGACAACACATACCCAAAACCAAGGAAAGAATACCCTCAAGGATGAGGCGGGCCTGAGGCCGAGACCGGGTCGCGCCTACCCGTCTGGTGATGAGACGCGGAGCGGCGATGGCGCCTCAACTCCGCGGGCCTCGCGGAGGGTGTCTGGTAGGGGGTGGGAAAGGGGCCCCCTTGGTCGCACTATCTCAGCACGGGGGGAAACAGGAGGGGGTTGCTGATGCTCGGGGTATAGAGGATCTTTATTATCCCGCGACGAGCGTCTCCACCTCGGCCAGGTCGCGCTGTCGGCCTCCCTCGGGTGCAGCTCCCTGCACGACGCGAGCACCCCCTCGTCTGGTGGCGCCGCCTTCCCACAGCTCCGTCCCCTCCGTTCCGACTCCAACGCACACGACGAGCAGCTCCACCGCCCGCGAAGTCTTGACTCTCTGTTTCCGACTCTCCTACTCTCCTACTCTCCGCCTCTGGACTCTCCTCGTCTACGCCTCTCCTACTTTACTACTCTCCGACTCTCCTCCTTTCTGACTGACGAACACGGTCCTTTTATCCCCCCCGTAGCTTCGCCTTTGACCCCCTCCCTTTGACCTTTCACCTCGCTCCCCATTGGCCCGAGAAAAAGTGGGCGTGAGTCGTTTTTGATCCGTTTTTGAAGCACAAAATCCGTGATTTTGTACACGCTGTTCGGCGCGCGCCCTGCACGAGTCCAACACCGGTACCCACAGGCGGCGCAAGAACGGTGGCGATGCGACGGCTGCGAGGTGTGACGTGAAGGTCGTGGCGGTTGTGGTGAAGCGGCGTTGTGGTTGGTGGTTGATGTTGTGGTTGTGGTGGTAATCATGGCGGTTGGTCCAAAATAAAGATAGTAAAAGAAAAACGGCTATCCTGAAGAGTCGCAGCACGCATAAATGACATGTATTCCCACTAGACAACGGGTTTGGGCCTAACTACACATGCACTTACCGAGATACCTCACCTAAGGGGCCTGAATGGTGGTTTGCGAATTTGGTAACCACAACAATATATATATATATATATATATATATATATATATATATATATATATATATATATATATATATATATATATATATATATATATATATATATATATATATCTTCTTCTTTCGGCTGCTCCCTTTCGGGGTCGCCACAGCGGATCATCCGTATGATCCGCATAGTGATTTGGCACATGTTTTATGCCGGATGCCCTTCCTGACGCAACCCTGGTCGCCTCTTACGACACAGGGATATGGTACACCTATTTTAACCGGGGTATACACCCGCCCAGTACACTGGTAATCATTTCGCCGACCTCGGAAGGATGACAGGCTGAGTCAATCCCCTGGTGTATTAATTCAGTGGCTCAACGGGGCTTGAACTCAGGACCATTTGGATCCCAAGCCGCTGCCCTAACCACTGCGCCAACACCAGGCTTGAGATATATATATATATATATATATATATATATATATATATATATATATATATATATATATATATATATATATATATATATATATATATATATATATATATATATATATATATATATATATATATATATATATATATATATATATATATATATATATATATATATATATATATATATATATATATATATATATATATATATATATATATATATACATACATATATATATATATATATATATATATATATATATATATATATATATATATATATATATATATATATATTGCCTTTCATTGATACAGATAAAGGAACATGATTTATAATATGGGCTACCACCAAGAGTGGTGCTATTTCTAACACACACACACACACACACACACACACACACACACACACACACACACACACACACACACACACACACACACACACACACACACACACACGCGCAAAGGTACCCCGCGTTGCCGAACGACATCGGATCCCACCTCCCACCCACATCCTCTCCCTCTGGACTCCCACCCTCCCCTCTTCCCACCCCTTCTCCTGCATATATATTGTGTGTGAGTGTGTGTGTGTGTGTGTGTGTGTGTGTGTGTGTGTGTGTATATATATATATATTGTTGCGGATTCGCGCCCGCCGGCGTGCTGACGGCCACGTAACTCGAATCGCGGCACGTCGCCCACCGGACGGACAATCCAGTCGTGACCCTCTCGGACTAACGCCGGGAACCAGTCACGGGTGGACCTTTCGGTCTCACCGCGATCGAGCCAATCAGCCCCCGCGTGGGATAGGGTTGCTCGCCAAATTCGACCTACCTAAGTACCCACGCGGAGGGTAGACCGGGCGATCGCACCTCGCCGCAGGTCGACTTCGGACACGGGCCACTTAAGCGACCCGTTCCGTACTATCAGAATAACCGAGCGGTGTTATCGTCGACCTCGACGGTTCGATTAATTATCGGGCGTATTCAGCCCACTACCAACCCTTTACGTGAAGCAAGATGAGGATTCAATGGGAGAAATGACGAAGCGAAGCGAGAAACAGTTCAACACAAAAGCACATTTATTCGCGGCACACGGGAAGCACACATATACAATTCCACCAAATGCACACAGAAAAGACACAATGCAATTTACACAACAAGCAAATGTAAAAGTGAAAACACAATGCAGAGCTAATACCGACTACCGAGCACACGGCAACACTTATACAATTCTACTTCACTGACGGCGCCGACAACACATACCCAAAACCAAGGAAAGAATACCCTCAAGGATGAGGCGGGCCTGAGGCCGAGACCGGGTCGCGCCTACCCGTCTGGTGATGAGACGCGGAGCGGCGATGGCGCCCCAACCCCGCGGGCCTCGCGGGCAGTGTCTGGTAGGGGGTGGGAAAGGGGCCCCCTTGGTCGCACTATCTCAGCGCGGGGGGAAACAGGAGGGGGTTGCTGATGCTCGGGGTATAGAGGATCTTTATTATCCCTGGTGTGCGTCTCCACCTCGGCCAGGTCGCGCTGTCGGCCTCCCTCAGGTGCAGCTCCCTGCACGACGCGAGCACCCCCTCGTCTGGTGTCGCCGCCTTTCCACAGCTCGTCCCCTCCGTTCCGACTCCAACGCACACGACGAGCAGCTCCACCGCCCGCGAAGTCTTGACCCTCTGCTTCCGACTCTCCTACTCTCCGCCTCTGGACTCTCCGACTCTCGACTCCCCTGACTGACGAACACGGTCCTTTTATCCCCCCGTAGCTTCGCCTTTGACCCCCTCCCTTTGACCTTTCACCTCGCTCCCCATTGGCCCGAGAAAAAGTGGGCGTGAAGGCTTTTTGATCCACAAATTTGCATATATCGATCGTCCTGGAGGCGGGGCCAAATCGCCCCTCGCTCACCGATTGGACGGCAAAAAGTGGGCGTGTGTCGTTTTTGATCCGTTTTTGAAGCACAAAATCCGTGATTTTGTACACGCTGTTCGACGCGCGCCCTGCACGAGTCCAACACCGGTACCCACAGCGGGGCAAGAAGGGTGGCGATGCTACGGTTGCGAGGTGTGACGTGAAGGTCGTGGCGGTTGTGGTGAAGCGGTGGTTGTGGTTGGTGGTTGATGTTGTGGTTGTGGTGGTAATCATGGCGGTTGGTCCAAAATAAAGATAGTAAAAGAAAAACGGCTATCCTGAAGAGTCGCAGCACGCATAAATGACATGTATTCCCACTAGACAACGGGTTTGGGCCTAACTACACATGCACTTACCGAGATACCTCACCTAAGGGACCTGAATGGTGGTTTGCGAATTTGGTAACCACAACAATATATATATATATATATATATATATATATATATATATATATATATATATATATATATACATATATACACATATTTAGGTATATATATATATATATATATATATATATATATATACACACATATATACCGGGCGTAGTGGCGTGCGCCTGTAATCCGGCTACTCGGAGGCTTGGGTTGGAGGATCGCTTGCGGACGGGAGCTCTGCACTGGGCAGGGTGTAGAGCAGCCTGGAATCATGGCGAAACCCAAATCCTGATCCCTGTGTCGTAAGAGGCGACCAGGGTTGCGTCAGGAAGGGCATCCGGCGTAAAACCTGTGCCAAATCAGTATGCGGATCATAACGGATGATCCGCTGTGGCGACCCCTAACGGGAGCAGCCGAAAGACAAACAACATATACACATATATATATTTAGGTATATATATATATATATATATATATATATATATATATATATATATATATATATATGTACACATATACTTAGGTATATATATTTATGTATTTACAGTAGACTAGGTGTATGTCGGCAGCGTGTAACTCGTCACTTCGCCTAAGTCGGCAGCGTCAAAAAGTCCCGCATTTATCTCATGTTAAATCCCTTTGAATAAAGGGTCATCCCTCTGTAAGTCGTCATCTCTAAGTCGTCACTTCGTCTAAGTCGTCAGATGTTGTCCATTCCCACGTAATGGAAACTCAAGTAAATTACCACTCCTAACTCGTCACACGGAACTGCTGCCTCGTGAGAA
>NC_140964.1:61998731-62091231 GCF_056783735.1 Eptatretus burgeri | reverse complement strand
AATATTTACCCAAAGCTTAGATGTTGGTGAGTATGTTGTTGACCATGATGCAATTGGTGAACAAACGTATTGAGAATCTGTCTATCTGCAGGGTCATCAGCAGGACTCGGATGCATGGCTTGTGAGACCGGTAAGCATTGCCACTTTGGTTCACGGTAGTTCGTTCTTGCTCACCACTTCTGCACTTCCTCATGTTTATTGCTTGTAGAAACTATAGACTGAAATTGTCATATCATAACCTGAACATTTCACGTGTCCAATCAATACGGTTGTAAAAATTATCTCCCCTCTCAAGCTTGTAGGACGTACCTGTACAAAGACACAAATAATGATATTTAATTATATTTCTGTTGAGGAGCCTTGAAATTAAACAATTGATGGACCTAGGATGGTCCAATGACATTTTTACGGTTTTAATTTATACATCACTCGAGGCACATCTGCCAAACCATTCACTTTAAGCATCTTCTCCCTTCTAATTAACGAGAATTAAAATCTTGGCTGTTGGATGGTTGGTTATGTCATACCTGGGATGCGGCTGTGCTGCTGTACCACTACCTCCTGTAGGTTAGAAGAGTACTTTGTTGAGGTTGCTGCCTCACCTACTTTTCATTGGTAGACACCTTGGGAACTTTAACGTTGCCCACCTGCAGTTGATATTATGAGATGAAACACCCAGCTTCACATCCTCATTGATATAACTTCACAGACTAAAAAACACAGGATGGCAGTTTATAGCTAAGTCGATAATAAAACCCAAACTTGACAGCTCCCAAGCAAGTGCACTCACTACCTCCGAGTCATCTTGTCAGCCCATAGACTCAGAGTGACCTGATGATAAAGTCGAACTCCTCCAATTCTACTCTAACAAAACTCATTCTACTCGAGAGTACCAAACGGAGTCGTAGCACGATCCCCCCTTGCTCTGGTTCTGTGGTTCCTGTTTCAGTTTGGTTACTTGTTTGTGTGTTACATTCTTTAATTGCCTGGAATCTGCATTTGAGGTTTCTTATCTAAATTATATTTGTGAGCTATTTTTATTGAGCTTCGAGCCAGGGTGGCTCGAAAACATGTATTTCCTGGCTTTTTAAAAAAATATGATTAACAAACCCATAGGCCCCAGGCCCACTGTTTGTTGTGTTGTTTGTCGGTCTGATTTTATTTTTATATTCAAATTCTAAGAATGGGAAAATATGCACAGGAAGGATGTATTGACTTCACTTGCCAGGAACCAATCACAGTGCACCGAGCTTCACACAGCCAATCAGCAGGCACCTCATGACTTGTCACCAAGTCATGCGAAGCATAGTTACCCTCTCCTCTGGCGAGGGTATTGCATTTGGGGCAGTTTGTTACTCGGCGAAAACATTTTTTTTCGACAAGTATGTTGATCGCTTCCATTTGTTTGTCTGTCCGCTCAACTTCCAATCGCCGACAGGTCACAAATTTAAACCAATCTTCACGAAACTTCACCAAATTGTGGAGTTGGTGGTCCGACAGAATCTTATTTATTTTTGAGGTCAAAAGGTCATCATGGGCCAAAGGTCAACAACTTTTCAAATATCTAAAATCCTCAGTTTTCATCCAATTGACTTCAAATTTGAAGAGGATTTGTATTTCAGCTCACTGAATTCAACCGCCAACCATGTTTTAGGTCAACATCGGCCAAAAGATCAACATAGACCAAATTTCTAATATTGTCAATTTGAAGAGGATTTACATATCAGGTCATTGAATTTAACCTCTAACTATGTTTGAGATCAACTTAGGCCAAAAGGTCAACATCGGCGAAATTTCTAAAATTGTCTTCTTTTTTTTTGTATACACTGTCGAGGCTCATATGAGAGCTAACACACAGAAACACACAACAAGGGGAGCAGGAGATGAGGGGTGGGAGAGGGAATGAAAGAAATAGTGGGGAACAGAGACATGAGGAGATCTGTGGAAAGGAGAGGGATGGGGTGGGATACACAGGGTAAACAAGATGGACACCACAGGCACCTTCAGGTCCTAACCTGACAGGGACTTTCAGGAAGGAAAGCAGGGAATTTGAAGGAGGTGGGTTTGGGGTGGATTAGCGGGGGTAGAAAAGATCATGATTTTGGATGGGGATGGTGGTGAACATGGTGGTGAACCATAAGAGATTGTGGTGAACAGCTGTTTTGAAGACCTGGAGGGAAGAGTGGGATTGAAGACAGTGTGGGAGTTTGTTCCAAACATGGGGAAAAAGAGGAATGAGGGAGTGAAGGTGAGCAGTGATTCTTGATTTTGGTAGTTTTACCAGAAGGGGATTGCTGGCGGACCTTGAGCACCCTGCGGAAATATCTGGGGAACATATCTCAGACAAAGCAGGGAGGCGAAGGCCAGAAAAGAGACGGCAGAAGAGAGAGAAAGGCCACCGACCTGCCTGCGGTGAGAGAGTGAGACCCAAAGACTCAGCCTCATGGCAGGAGATACCAATGATGCTAAATGCCTTGGTTTCCACAGCATGAGGCCGAGAAAGGTGAGAGGTGGGAGCACCGGCCCAGGGGGTAGAACAGTAGCTCAGGTGTGCCAAGGAAGGACTTTGCATGATAGAGAATGCCCAGTTGGCAACTGGCTTTGGAGGCCAGCTTGGAAATGTGGCTTTTCCAGGAAAGATCATGACAGATCATGAGACAGATCATTGGATGAAAGGACTTCCTCAAGAAGATTGTTGAGAAAGTAGATGGGGAGAGGGGGGGTGGTTTCCAGACAGTCCTTTTGGAGAGACTTTTGGAGGGGGGTGAGAGTGTAGGATTTGTCAGGGTTGAAAGACATGCTCCAAGTATTCGACCAGCTTGTGATTTTATGCAGATGTGCGGAGAGTGAAGAAGCTGCTGCTTACCGGTCTGAGGGATGACAGATGGTATGGCAGAGAGTGGAGTCATCAGCAAAGAGATGAAGAGGATTTTCCAGAGAGTCAGAGAGATCATTGATGAAAACCAGAAAAAGAACAGGGCCCAGAATGCTACCTTGAGGAACTCCAGCCTGGACAGGAAGAGGAGGAGGAGGAGAGAACTCCATTTAGGGCCACACTTTGGCTGACAGGAGAGGAAGTCTGTGAGCCATGAGTGGAGATGTCCTTGGATACCATAGGAAGAGAGTATGGTGAGCAGGGCAGGGTGCCAGACCGTATCGAAAGCATGCGATATGTCGAGGGAGATGGTTCTGATTTCATGTCTGCCATTGAGGATCTCCATCCATTTGTTGGGAGAGCAGAAGCAGCATATCCAGTGTAGAGTGCCCTGGTCTGAATCCAAATTGATGATCAGAAATCAAGCCATTGGCGAAGAAGAAGGATTTTATGTCTGAAGCGATGATGGATTCCACAACCTTGCTGATAATTGGGAGAAGGCTGATTGGTCTGTTGTTGCAGGGATGTGTTTTTGCACTTTCTTTATGCAGAGCAGTAATGTTTGCTGATTTCCAAGCAGATGAGAGATGACCTTGAGCAAATGAGAGGGTGAATAGAACAGAGAGAGGGTGAGCAAGAGCAGAAGAGCAGGCTTTGAGGACACGTGGGCTGATGCCATCTGGACCGTTTGCAGAATCTGAGTTGAGGTTTGACAGCAAGCTCTCCACCTTTTCAGGAGAAAAGGACACAGAGTCCAGGAACAGGTGGGTACGACTGGATAAGGTGGGTACAGAAAGTGATGGGTTTGGGACAAAATATTTAGAAGCAAACATGGAGCTTAGGCATTCAACCTTTTCACGTGCTTTGTCAGCTGTGCGGCCATTTGAGGTTGGGGGGGGGGGATGGATGGGGAACATACACCAGAAACAGACTTCACGAGATGCCCCCAAGATTTGACGAAAGGATACAGGTTTGAGAGTTCAGACTTGAGATTGGAAAGATGTTGTTTTCTGGCTCTCCTGAGGCTAGACACACACTTCTTATGAGCTTTGTGGAAGGAACTGAGATTACCTTCAGTTGGATTACACCTCCATGAGGTGAAGGCAAGTTGTTTCAGGACAACTGCCTCGCCACAAGCTGCAGTGTACCAAGGGCGGGAGGAAGGGTAGGACAACTGAAGACGAGATGGGATAAAACTGTGCATGAGAGAGAGCAAGTTTCCATGAAACAATTCCCAGAACAAGTTGATGTCAGAGGAAGTAGAGATGGGAGACCAGTTGAAGATGGCTGCTTGGGATATGGCTGCTTCAAGTCCCTGCCATTATTGGTCAAAATCAGATGAAAATATAACAATTGATGCTTCATGTTTGTGAAGATAAAGTGTCCTTGTCAAGTAAAATGTCTGGGAGGAGCCAATCAAAATTGACGATTTTGTACATCAGAAAGTTGATGGATTTCGATGGAGAAATCTGTTATATTGGTTGTCGGCTATTTGAGCATTTGTGATCATTATACATGAATCCTTCCTTTGCAGCCAAGACAGCATCCATAGCAACCTATACACCAATACTGTGTACATTATTTTTGAAAAAAACTTTTTTTTGGGGTTTGTAGTCTTGCAAATTTCAAAAACATTGCAGCTCGGTAGCTCACGGCTTCTTCAATTTCAATTCTAGTTGTTACTGCTTGGAAGCCTGACAGTTGTTAGCAACTTGTTTAATTTTAGAAATGCTTGAACTTGTCTTTATCTGAGCCTTTTTTTATATTGCACTTCGAATTGGAAAGTTTTGTTTGTCATGGAAAACTCATGATTATGTTTTGATTTCGTTTCTTGTCGAGGAGTGACCGACGTGATCAAATACGGTGAAATACAACATTTTGGCTGAGTGTGGATTAATCACATGTGAATTACCAGGATTCTGGCTCCTTCAGACCATCATGCATCTGTGCGCAATCTCATATCAGGCCCTTGAGGTGGTTGGAGTTTTAAACCAGTGACCTTTAAAAAATTGGCATTCCCATTCCTGGTCTCTGAACATCTGCTACCTTCCTGTAACACAGCGAGGTATAGCAACAGGGGGTTTGTAGCACATGAAAAAACACTTTACTTCATTCAGCTTGATGGTGATTGTCCCCTTCGAAGCAACCATTTTGTGAGTGAACGAAACTCAGCATTCCTGCAGTTGTGAAAAACATTGCTGGGAGGCCTTCAGAATACAGTACCGAGATACTCATTTATCGTGGAGATTTGATTGTCAATAGTCAGGTATTTATGACCTTTTATCACGCTATTTAAGAGATTGTGTGAATGCAGAGGATGATCGAGAACCCGATCCAAAATCTCACATTGCCCCACGGCCTTGTTGGAAGGAGCATCGTCGTACTAAAAAAAAAAAAATCTCTCTTAACGAGGATGTGATATATTATCATCAGTCATTCTACAATTCTAAAAGATGGACTCTGACCTTCGATCTCAGCCATGTATGTAATTATCATAATTTGTTAATAAATTCTCCTGAAGCTTTATTGCCACATGTTACGTGCAAATGGATTGTGAATGTCGTGCACAAGACCATTCCTTTTGTCCGTCTTGTTTTGCCGTTTTATATCATAAAAGATTTGTGGTACAGATCACGGTACATGTGTGTTTCTTCAGCACGCGCCACCTGTATTCTCAAGAGATGGCCTACGCTTCTTCTTACCTGTACCGGTCAAACAAGGCGCACGTGGAGACTTCCATCACATCGCGATGTTCACACCCCCGGTAAAGCCTGGCATGTCACACACTATGGGCTGCGGACATTGCCTCATGTTTTTAGAATAAATAAAAACAAGTTAGGTGATTTCTTTCTGATGCAAACTTCAATCGCAGGCCTTATAGATTGCTCTGTTTGAATTTCCGACACCATGCTTAGTACAACACATTGGAAGGAATTGCGTTTGCGCAAACCTTATCTGAGATGAGTTCACCATTTATGGACAGAATCATGAGGGGTTTGTAGAGAGTGACGGGCTGGCAGGGTGAGGGTGTGGCTGTGGGGGGTGTGGCAGGGGAGCAGTGCACATCTTGCCTGTTTGATGAACAAACTAAAGACATCGAGCTCCACTCAAATGTCAGAATCACCAAAGAGGTGTAGCCCCTGTGTCTGGCGGCATATCAATGTGTGTTTGTGGTACGATCCCATTACAGAGAGGTGGCCGACATGCCATAGTTCGTTTCATCACCTCAGGAAACTGGGAGGTCACGAAGATCCTTGCCTACGATGAGCTGCGACAGAAAGTGTAAGGCTTTTGGTGGCTGGTGCGTCGTGGTGTCATCTCTATTTGATTTCAAAAATTGGGGGGAGGGGGGGCAATAATATAATATGAAAAATATAATATAATGATTTTTCTTTCAAAGAACTTCAAATCAGGAGAAGGCCATGTGGCCCATCATAGCCTGTGCTATTATTTTCAACATATCGTTGAATGTTCATGTTCTATCTTTTTTAAATGCTGAGCATCAAGCAAGGAAGCAGCACGTATACTATTTTAAGGTCTTTGGTATGACTCGGCCTGGATTCGAATCGCCGACCTCCCAGACTCAGAACGGATGCTCTAACCATTATGCCACCGAGTCTGGTTGTCTTGGATGAATCCCAAGAGAAATGATACTAAATTGAATCTCCAGTTTCAGATGAAATGGATTGTTGTTGCCTATTAGTGTTCTAATCCAAACCCTTTGCCCTTGACGTGGTGGAACCCAGATTCAAATCCCATATACCATCCAAATTTGTCAGTTGTCGACTCATATGCTTGTAATCTGTGCAAAAGCAAGAGTCTTACTGTTTGTTTGGGGGAGGGGGGGATTTGTGAAGGAGAACAAGGAAAATATAACAATTGAGGAGTAACTGCTTCATTTGTGGAACAATATGATGAACCACCATTGTCGAGAGAAAGTTGTTATAGTTTTGTTAACGGCAGGGATTGACAACATTGTACATGAGTTTAGAAGGGAAAAACGCAATTAAAGGTCAGCAATTGTGGGTTCCACAACTGTCCTTGATGAGGCCCTGTTACCTTTGAATAATGGGCCTGGATCTACTTGAATGTTAGATTCATGAAGGCGGGGGATTGGTGCATCCCATCACTATCCGAAAGGGTATGCTAGGTTGTGGGTATTCTGTGAGATAGCAGAATGGTGGGTCTTTAACTAGTGTGAGTGAATCAGGTGAGAAGACCTCGGAGCATCGTCACGCAGCTAAGTGACACTTTGCTTTGATAATTCAGCTTGCTTCTGTCCTGCCTCAAGGTCTGTGTGACATGTAAAACTTTTCTCTCACACCTTTGATCCATACCAACAGATACTTCTTGAGCACTGAGGACTCCCCACAGAGCCGCCATATTTACAGGTATGCTCTCCGCTCCCGGGAAGTTGTCGGAAATCTGGCTCGGGGGAAGTTATTTGAACCTTTTGTGGTCTTCTGTAAGAACACTTAATATGATACGGCAATTTGGCTGTTATGCTTTATATTGCATGGAATTTCTTGTTCTCTCCTTGATAAAACGTGCACTGTTAATGATGAGCAAACACAAGGATCCTCGGAGCTCGTTGTTTCCTCGTTGATATTGGACATGGGACTGTTTGTTCCACCTTGATTTGTGGTACAGAAACTTTATTCACACTTCGCTCAAAGTGCAAATTCTTGATATTTGATCATAGTATAATGAAAAGTAACTATGTGGATTTCAGATAAACTCTCACTGGAAAATAATTAGCACATATTTCCATCGCGGTTCGTAAGCATCCTCTAAATGGCATTTCTTTCACTTTTTGCTGGTTTATTAAGATAGTTATTGCCCTTTATCGGGCTCTCTTATTTAAAATCAATCAATTATGTAACTCGTCGACCAACATAAACAGACAATAGTCCTCACAAAGACAAGTATTCCGGAGGCCTGAATTAAACTGCTTCATTGTAATGCGACTTCCTCGAACAAGTTCACCTCCGTGCTTGCATGACTCGTCAGTGTCCCCATTCACTCGACTTGAGGTGAAGCCATCAAAAGTCCCACTGGAAAACCTGCCAGAACAGCCAGCTTTACTTCACACTCCATTGGGATTGAATGGGAATGCCAGAATCCGTCACTGTGTTTACGTCGCAAACTTTATTCACTGCCCTTAATGCTGGTGACCATATTGGCAGCTACCGATAAAATATTGGTTAATAAATATTACTATAGATTGCCACAAGCCAGCTATTTCGATCATAGGCCTGAGGAGTGTAAACAAGTGAAAATGTACTCAGTTTGTTTACATGTTTAGGCTCATGGAAGAGCTTCATGATAGAGTGTTAAAGGAAATGCAGTGGTACAATACGTGGATGCAACCAGGGTATGAACAAATAGGTTTAATGAGAATAGACAATATTACAGGTAGAGATGATGGGTGACCACCTCCAATCATGAGGCTCCCTCGCTGAGAGAATCTGGTGAGCAGGATCAGCGATAGGAAAACGAGCCACATGTCCATACCACCACAGCTGATGCACACGGACTATTCAGGTAACAAATCTCATTTGAGTTGCTCTCAGCAACTGCTAAATTGACACAAAGTCTGACCACTGATAGGCAAGGATTCTCCAAAGAGACCTGGCACCAAAGGAATTATATCTCGATCTCAAATCCCAGATCAGAGTCCAAGTCTCACATCCATAGTGCAAGACCAGAAACACCAAGGACCTGAAAACTCAGACTTTCATACTCCTGCAGAGGTACCGATAGTGCCACACCCCATGATCCAGTCAATCCGTGACTCCCACGGCCCGACCCAGACATATATTGACCTCTGACTCACAGCCAGCAGAGACTTGAATATCACTGCCAAGGTAAGTGAATCTCTCCGTGACCTCAACATCATCACCAAAAACAGATACAGACAAGACAGCAGCATCCAAGTTATAATTGAAAGCCTGGGTCTTAGTTTTGACCCAGGAAACCCATAATCCCAGCGGCTCCAACTCCTCATTCAGCACTTTGAGGGCCCAAAAAGGATATCCAGAGTCTCTGCAAAGATAACTGCATCATCTGTGAAATCAAGGTCAGAGATCTTTACATTCCCAAAGGATGTACCACAACTTGATCTCCCTGACATCCTCTCCAGAATTGAGGCCATACAAACGCTGAAAAGTGTGGGGGGGGGCAGGACAGATGCCTGAGGAACTCTAGTAACAACTGCAAGTATGTCAGAGAAAGAACCACCACATCTCACAGCACTTTCAGTACCAGAGTACAGTTCAGAAATCAGATTGATCAGCTTTGGTGGCACCCGGTGAAGACCAAGAACCCTCCAGAGGACATCCTGATTCACTGAATCACTTCGCAGAGATCAACTGAGGCTGCAAGCAGCCCTTGTTTAAACTCTTGTTTGCGTTCGGTGAGGACCCAAAGGGCAAGGATACGGTCAATCGTTGACCTCTTTGGTATTAAGCCTAACTGCTCTAGACACTGGTGCTAAAGCAGATGGTGGCGAACCCGATCAAGAATTTTCCGAGCAAAGACCTTGCCCAGCACTGAGAGCAGCATCACCCTTTGGTAGTTGTTGCAGTCCTGGTGATCACCCTTCCCTTTCCAGAGAGGGACAACAAGGCCCCTTTTCCAGTCAGTTGGGATGATGTGTTCCAGGCAAAGCACAGAACTGCATGCAAAGACCTGAGTACAGCATTTCCACAAGCCCTGAGAAGTTCAGCATGGATGCCACATATCCCAGGAGCATCACCCCATTTCAACTGGTTCACCACAGCCTGTGTTTTCACAAATGAAGGTGGACCACAGTTGACTGGAGGGTCAGCAATAGGGATAGTAATACCCGTGACATCCAACTCCACAGCTGTTGGATCAGCCTGGTACATCCGCTCAAAGTACCCGGCCCAGCGGGCCTTCACTTCAGACTCCTCTGTCAAGAGCCCACCACCCTTTGCCTGTAACTGCAGTACATCGAGGGATGGGCTTGAAGGAACGCAATGTGTGAATTCCCTTCTAAAGGCGCTGTCACACTGTGACGATTTAGCCAGCAATGGCAATGTATAAAAATGTATGTAAAACGTTGGCGTACGCTGAAATTTTGATGTTATTTTTTTTAAGTCTTTGGCGTATTCATAACATGTTGGTCGTATGCATAACATATTAGTAACGGGCACAGAACGTTTCGTTGTCTCATAGATAACTTACACCAACGAATGCTTAGCGTGTTGTCGGCGTTCACAACCTATGCCCAACGATAGTCTAACTTAGTCATAGCGCGCTGCACGTATCGCCGACAAACTCGTGGCGTAGCCTGTTACAAACCTGCCGGACGCCGATTTAAATAATAACCGCCTGGGAATTGGAAGTATCAACATCTCAGTCACACCTTGACGATTTAGCCAGCATATGCCGACCTATGAAAAATGTGTCTAAAACGCTGGGACACGTCGAATACGTTATGGGTAAGTTGTGTATACGTTCAGAGCACACTGAAAAACGATGAAGTATGCTGTCATATTTCGTGGTACGTCTCGTACGTCGTGAAATTTCAAGCATGCTGAAAATTTTACGACGTTCTCGCCGTGTGGCTCACACGTTCCGCTACGCTGGGAATAAGTTGTCAGCACGTTACACGATCGTTGACACATCGGCACAAGTTCCTTGTAAGTTACTCATAAGTCGAAACATGTCGAGGTAATGTTTAGCATACCCGAAACTTGTTTTCTCCATCAAGGCACATTTTCTTTTTTTTTCTCCTTGGCTCCGTGAAGGCACGTGACTAAATATCTGAAGTTGTTGTTGTTGTTGTTGTTTTTGTTTGTTTGTTTTTTTTTTAGTCTATCACGAATTTTAAAATATATTCGGACATTTGCTTTTAAGTTTCTATGTCAACGTGACAATATCCTCAAACAGAAAATATTCACAGAAGAGGAACTAAGAATAAGACATGAGCAAACTGAAGAGGCAATCGGACGTGACGTAACGGCACGTGACGAAATATCGGAAGTTATTGTTGTTGTTTTTTTTAAACGCTGCCAATACGCCATTATACGGTAGCTGTAAATTAGAAACACGTTCAGTAAGTTCTGAGGTCGTCCGGAAGACGTCAATCAAATACGTCCACATACGTCAATATGTGTTGGAGGTACGTTACACATAGGTTCAAAGCACGTTACTCATAGGTTATAAATAAGTTTCGGGTGCGCTAAACATTACCTCGACGTGTTTCGACTTATGAGTAACTTACAAGTAACGTGTGTCGACGTGTGTCAACGATCGCATAACGTGCCTACAACTTATGGCCAGCGTAGCGGAACGTGTGAGTCATACGCCGGCATACGTCGTAAAATTTCAAGCATGCTAAAATTTGAGGACAACCCAAAAGTACAACGTTTAAAGCCAGCATACTACAACGTATGGCAGTGTTTTTCAGCGTGCTCTTAATGTATATATACCTTACCCATAACGTATTCGACGTGTGCCAGCGTTTTAGACAAATTTTTCATAAGTCGGCATACGCTAGCTAAATCGTCAAGGTGTGACAGCACCTTAAGCTGGGATGGTACCATTCTTCCGGATTTAACTTGCAACTTCAGAGTTGCTACCACAAGCTTGTGGTCGGTATTGAGGAACTGAGCACTCTTGTAGACCATGCAGCTCTGGATCATCCTCCAGCGATCATCAACGAGCACATGGTTAGTCTCCTTTGCCACACCGCCAGCGTTTGAATACCAAGTCCAGCGATGAGCCTGTGGGTGCCGAAACCATGAACCAGCTACTTGCATGAATCTTGCTTGCATGAACCAGCTCCATGACTTCTTGCAAAGTCAAAGAGCGTTGTGCTATTCTGGTTCACAGTTCCAGACCCATCAGGACCAACACATGTCTCATGACCATCCCTATCAGTTCCTGTCGATGCATTGAAATCCCCCAAGACAAGAAGAGTATCTTGCCTGGGACACTGATCAAGCACAGACTCGGGTGCATGACAAGGACAAATTGTTTCGATTTGGGTGAAGATCTAGATCTGGATCCGGATACTAGAATTTTTAAAGTGATTCTTCACCATTGAAAGATAGTGCCAAAAATGATATATAACACGATATTTTAAAAATATGTTGATGGATTCGGACGAAACTTGGTGGACAGTTTGGGTGTGCGACAAGGATGAACTGCATCGTTTTTGATGAAGATCCAGATCCACTCATTTGTTCTGTTTTTTTTGCTTGTTCTGCTTCTGTTTTTTTGTTCTGCTTCTGTTTTGTTCTGCTTCTGTTTTTTTTCCCCACCTGTGAACCAAGTCACACATCCTTTTCACTCTCATTCTTTTCTCTAGGTCTTCAAGACAGCTGTTCACCACCATCTCAAATTGTCCGCAATCCAAAACCATGGTCTTTTTTTCCTTCGTTAACCCCACCTAACCAACCCCTCTTCCCAAATGTCCAGTTTTCTCCTGAGAGTTTCCTTCTGTATTCATCTTGTCCACCCCATGCATCCTCTCCTGCCCCCCATTCCTCTCCACACCCATTGTTTGTCCAAATCTCCCGATAGCTTGGCATTCAACTCTGCTGTTTGGTATTTCACCCCTCTCTTCACTGCTTCCTTTTCATCCTGTTTTGCATGTTTTGCATCCTGTTTTTGTCTGTTATGTCCTGATCCATTCAGTGTACTTGCTCTTCCACAAGTCTCGACTATGTAAACAAAAAAAGAAGAAATGATTTTTTTTTTACGATTGAGCGATCGGGCCAAAAATGATATGTAGCACGATATCTCAAAAAGTTGGAGATGGATTATGACAATACTTGGTATATGAGTGGGGTAGGTGACGGGAACAAGTTGATTAGATTTTGATTAATTTCCCGATGCAGATCTGGCCTATCAGTGGGATAAAATACGTAAACTGTTCAGCCTGGCAGAGGTATGTGCTCCACCGAGTTGTCACGGAGAGATGTTTTGTGTGTTTGTTTTTATTTATAAGATTTAGGTTGTGTATGTAAACACACACTGTGTTTGAATAACATCATGCTATCTAGAACAAGCTAATTCCCTGCCAAAGTGGACGTCTGCCAGTGTCCCGTTGAAAGATCTTGAAAATTCAAATTTTTTCCAACTCGAGGTGAAAATTTTACAGATTAAAATGGAGTTAAAGTTTATAAGAGTTGAATTATGTTTTAAATAACAATTCCTGATTCCTGAGAGTGCACAATTTAAATGCTTTATCCGAACACACTAATTATACTTGTCCAGAACTATAATTTGGGAATGCTGATGTTATCGATGTACATTACAAGTGAGAATGTGAAAATAAAATTTTAAAACCTTTTTCTCGCAACACATTATTTGTGCCACCCTTTGGCCTGGATCGTTCCTCTGGCCTGTATTGTTCCACTGGCCTGTATTGTTCCTCCCTCTGGATCGTTCCTCTGGTCTGTATTGTTCCACCGGCCTGTATTGTTCCTCCCTCTGGATCGTTCCTCCAGCCTGTATTGTTCCTCCCTCTGGATCGTTCCTCCGGCCTGTATTGTTCCACCGGCCTGTATTGTTCCTCCCTCTGGATCGTTCCTCAGGCCTGTATTGTTCCTCCGGCCTGTATTGTTCCACCGGCCTGTATTGTTCCACTGGCCTGTATTGTTCCTCCCTCTGGATCGTTCCTCCGGCCTGTATTGTTCCACTGGCCTGTATTGTTCCTCCGGCCTGTATTGTTCCACCGGCCTGTATTGTTCCACTGGCCTGTATTGTTCCTCCCTCTTGATCGTTCCTCAGGCCTGTATTGTTCCTCCGGCCTGTATTGTTCCACCGGCCTGTATTGTTCCACCGACCTGTATTGTTTCTCCCTCTGGATCATTCCACCGGCCTGTATTGTTCCTCCAACCTGTATTGTTTCACCGGCCGATATTATTCCTCCAGCCTGTATTGTTCCACCGGCCTGTATTGTTCCTCCAACCTGTATTGTTCCACCCGCCTATATTGTTCCTCCGCCTGGATAGTTCCTCTGGCCTGGATCGTTCCTCCGGTCTGTGTTGTTCCACCGGCCTATATTGTTCCTCCAACCTGTATTGTTCCTCCGGCCTATATTGTTCCTCCGGCCTGGATCATTCCTCTGATTACCCCACAAACTGTGACGGATGTCTTTGCTTTTCCAAAAACTACTCACAACAGTTTCCATGTGCAAAGAACGTTGTATGGCAGAACCGATAAGTTTGAAATAGTTTAGTTTTGTTATACTGAAAAATAAAAAGAACAATTATTGTTTTATTTTCCTATCAAACTTTTCAAGTAGTTTATTGCATTTACTGTGCGGTATCTTTGTATCCCTCGTTTATTCCCATTTATTACTTACGAAATCTAAATATTTCGTAAGTATATTGATGACTTCCGTCATCTGTTTGTGTGTTTGTTTGTTTGTGTGTTTGTTTGTTTGTTTGTAGGCATGATAACTCGAGAACGGAAGAAGCGACCAATGTCAAATTACACCACGTGATTCAGGAACGTGATGGCTAGCGCTGATTAGATTTTGGTCAAAATCGGTCAAAGGTCAAGGTCACAGTGAGGTCAAACATCCAAAACATTCGATTTTTGATGATTTGGTGCAGAATCATCGTAGAAACTTCTGGTTTGCGTCGCTACCTTCTCTAGAGACAGCTTTTATTAGACAAGGTCAGAGGTCAAGTTGACGATTTCGTAAGTACCTGTCTCTGACTGCTTGTTTTGTTGTTTACGGTTTGTTTGGTTCGATGTATTGATCTTCTAAATAGATTACTGCTATCATTATTATAAAAAATTGTCGTCGTTCTTTTTATGACAATGAGGAAGATAATGACAGCGACATATTTAATCTAGACCAGTGAGCTTCACGATTGGTTTCGAGGGGGGCCACTTTTGCCGATGAGACATCAGTGTGAGAGCCGCCACACTGCCTGCAGGACTCCACAATGGCTGATATTAGACTCTGCCTTCACATACTCTTCTTCGTTGTGATGAACTGGGCTGCGAGCGTAATTGTTAGTGTACTGCAACCATATCCTGCTTTTGGTTATGTTACTTTTATGCTTCACTTTGGAACATTCATTTGAAACCATTGGGTCAACTTGATAGCATTTATAGCGGATTGCAATAGCGTATTTTCATATTTGTGTGTTATCGGCCGCATGTCAGGGGCCGCACTTTAGGCCACCAGGGGGGGGGGGGGCGCCAGTGGCTCGCGGGTCATGCAATGAAAAAAAGGGATCTAGATTATACAGAGCCTCATTAAATATTTCACGTGGTTAATGAGACAAATCTTATCCAGTCTGCTGCAGTATGAAAAGACATTGGAGTGATAAAAACGATACCCTGTTAGTACCTGGCTGCTAGGATAGCTGAGACGTAGGGTACTTGCCTTTGAGCTTTCTCATCTATTCGATTCCCGACTCGACTACAAAGAGTCAGAATGGTGCTTTGCAGGGTGTTGGGTCACAAAGTGTGTCATCCGTCTGAACGATGTTAATCTGGGTGTCCCGTCTGCTTGCATTAGCCGGTGGACCTTAAATATCCCACGGTGTCTTTTAAAGGGTTCGAAGGGAGTCGGTCATTCTTTGGCATCAGAGTGGATAAATTTCAAATTGATTCCTTGATGAACAGTGGCACATGCCAGTAGTGATTCAACCAGCAAGCCAAATTTGTAATTTAATCCCGTTGTAGTATGCTTTCATGACAAGAATTCCAACACCATAATGATCTGAAGCACGGAATACAAATCGAGCGATACCATATAATCTCTGGGCACTTGTATGCATTGCCTGATAAACTGATCTGATATCACCCTTGAGTACTCAAACCAGCAAGGCATACTGAATTTATAACCACTGGAGGCTTATTTGGTTCTGACATCTAATCACATGGTCCTAACCCATGGTGTGTCCACAGGCCGAATATAATGGATACCATTACGGTTAATGGGATGGGAGGGGAAGGGTCGCTCAAGGGTCATTAAGACAGAGATGGAAACTCGAGCCATGTTTGGTGCAACCTTTTCCTCCTGTTAACGACTCCATGTTTGCTGCTTCCTCTTGTTTCCAGTGCTGAGACGGTTGGAACGTTCAACCGACAATGCCTCTCTTGTGGCCTAATCCCAAACTGCTCGTACTTTGATGCCTCCTTCAGCCACAACTGCCTCTACTTTACCCTGCAGTGCCTCGGTAAGGTGGGACAGTATAAGGGAAGTACTGGCACCTTTGGGGTTCTCTCTGCATCATTACGACATCTTGTGATGCAAACTAATGGACTGAGTTGATATCTTGTATATGGTTCAGATTTTGCCTTAGGCCTACACAAGTTGATGGAGAAGCTGTTTGTCTTTGAGGTTGTACATGTCGAAAGAACATTTGCTAAATATGAGCTTGTAATCGAGGACGTTTTGATTCAGTGGACAGTATGGCCGTTCGTTTTTATAAAAAAAACAACAACAACAAAACCCATAACATCGGAGACATGAAATGTAACGATTATTTGGTTTAATTTTGAAAACGGATTACACATAGAGCCACATTTGCTTCCAAGTCGTTAACAAAAAGTGATGGCACAATTAGCGAATACATTAATTCCATTTACACCCCCGAAGCTCGAATTTGACTCGAAAGTTTCTGCCTCTGACGGCCATGAAATCCGCCGCCGTCCCATTATTTGGTGCGACTTCTGTGGCTGACTTTGCACGAACGACCTCATTAAAACTGAACATCATTTTTCCATTTGTAACTCAAGGAAAGCACCGTCTCCTCGACTCCATAAAGACTCCTCTATTTGCCATGGCGAGTGTCGTCCACGCTGGGTGAATACACTCACGATGTGCACGGATGATGGGGCTCTCAATGGTTCAGCCGATAATGCGGGAGCTGGACTCCCTTTCCTCGTGGCTTACGCTTGGTTTTACTAAGTGGTGGAGTGTTGTGTTTCCTTATAAATCAAATGCTAATATAATCAAGGCAGAGAGCCAATCGGTTAGTTTGTTAATTGCCAATTTCCATGGACTGTATTTTTTGGTCTTGTTTGTTGCGGGTTGATGTTAATGCTCAGTTTGAGGGGACATATGTGGGTCTGCAGGGAAATAAATAGTGTTTCATATCCCGACAGCTTGAATGTGCAATTTTTAAGGTTAACTGCACAGCAGGAGTAACTGATTTCAGCAGAAAATTGAATTTGCCATCGTACTGTGAGAAACACTGCTTAACTATTCATTTTTGTGCTCGCCGTGATGGAGTTTTATGGGGAAAACGAAGCCCAGGCGGAAACGACCTCCCGCCATGACCTCCGGTGCACCAATTTTAGCCGAGGTGGAAGAAAATTGAGGAAAAGACGTATCTTGCTCAATTTGGCCTTCCCAATATCCGGCCTTCTGTGCAATAGGCATGTCCTCTGCTGTAATATACTGTCCAGGCTCACTTGGGCGCCCATGCACGTCTGTGGTTTAATTAGTGGAAAATGAGTGTCCGTGAGCATTTGGTGTATAATGCATTCCTCCGACTCTTCATTACTTGGGTCATTTCCCATAACTGAAGCTGCCATGATCTGAAAGTTCCAAATCTGGCTTTGGCACTCGTTACCTCCGCCACCGAAAGTGAAGGAGGTTATGTTTTTCACCCCTTTCTGTCTGTTTGTCTGTTTGTGTTCAGGATATCTCAAAAAAGTTGTGGACGGATCCGGGTGAAATTTTGCGGACAGGTTCGGTTTGTGACAAGGACGAACTGATTATATTAGATTTTGGTGAAGATCCAGATCCAGATCCGACTACTAGAATTTTTTTGAACTGATTCTTCACCAGTGAGAGATAGGGCTAAAAACGATATATAGTATTGTGCAGCATGATATTTCCAAAATGTATTGGGCCCGGTATGTTCTCCTGGATCAGGCATTACGTGGCGGAGGTATGCACTCTACCGAGTGCCCTTCTAGTTTAGCAAGGTTTAGCAATAACGGTTCGACCAAAGCACAATGTGACTCGGATGAAGTCCTGTGGTCGAGGGAAGAGGCAAAGTCTTCAGAAGGGTAAAGAAAGTTTTCCTTCGACAGAATGTGTCCATTGCTGAACAAGCCGATGTGCTGGGGTTTTTAATAATTTACACCTCAAAATCAATGCCTGGTTTTTGACAATGGTTTTTCATGACACTTATCCACTCGAAGCTGAAATTTGAGTTTAAGAAGTTTATCGATTGTTTCTTTCTTTTTTTTTTAATACTTTTCAGGAGAATCCATACCGAAGCTTTCTATACACAGAACGCAGGATTGGCAGGGTGAGTTTCAAAGTGGAATTGTTCATCCAACTTGTTTTCTTTTCCCAGTCATTGATTTATTTTAAGAGATTGGGATCCATTCCTCAAAGGAAATGCTTACTTTTACAGTTGCAATATTTTACTACGTGCTGTTTAACTTGTTAAGAGAAGGAACAGCTTTCTCGGATGCGCACTCACGTCTGAGACGTATGATCCGGGGGGTACTCGTGCCCTTTAGTGCTCACAAGAGGCATCGCAGGCAAACGGTTCTTCCTTTGGGACCTTCCTTTGGGAAAAAAAATGTACACATGGTCGAGGCTCATGTTAGAGCCAGAGCAGAATGGAATGGAACAAAATAGAAAGGGGGAAACACCGACGGAAGAGTGGAGTAGAGGTGAGAGTGAGATGAAGGGGAGGGGGAGAATGACACATGGGGGTGAACAAGCTGCACATAAGCTGAATGAAACACAGCACGGAGAGGAAGGGGGAAAGCAGGAATGAAACAGAGAAGGAACAACCCAACCAATAAGCAACAAATGAAAAGAGGTGAATGAGGGAGGGGGGATAAATCACAATGACCTCGAAAAAGGAAGTGCTTGGGAATTGGGTCATTTGGGGGTAGAAGAGATCATGAGTATGGATGGTGGATGACCTGAGGTAGTGGTGAACAGCTTTCTTGAAGCACTGAAGGAAAGAATGAGACTGCACAGACTGGTGAAGTTGGTTTCAGAGTGGATTCCAACCTACCTGTGTGTGTCAAACATATATGGTGGACCATTTTGAGTTGTGAGTACCTTTTCTGGCTTATGACTGCAGTGGTGCCCCCAAGAGACCCAATGCCTTTGCGTTCCATTTCTTTGTGACTGTATTGATTGCTGAAGCCTTCGTGTAATGAAAAAGATTTAAATCAATCCGGTGTTATATTTATCACACATTTAATTGTCAGCTGTTCTTTGCAATATCAAGGTTATATTTCCCACGCACCCCTCACTCCAGAGTATTTCATATTGGAAGACAATGCACAACTGAGCGAACTTCTCATGATGAAGCGCATGCCGAGAATACGGTATCACACTGTAAAGACAGGAGATTACAGTGAGTATTGATGATTACACTATCTTTCACAGAGCAATCCACACCTCCAGTTATTCCTATAGTGATGTCAACACCCCACCCCGAACTTCCCTACCTCCACAGTTCTGCCTGTGCAGCTCCAACTTCCATCCACATTTCGAGAAGAGGAAGATTATCCGTTACTCCTGATGCTGTGAGTATGTGTTCACAGGGTTGTTCCTCCACTAAAGTATCTTTGATCTCCAGTGATTCCACTTCGACTCACTCAAATTCTTATTAGTCTTGCCTGAAGGGGGTGCGAGACTATTGCGATGCCGTGTGTGTGCGTGCGTGCGTGCGTGCGTCCGCATCTCCATATTTTCGCTTCAAAAATGGTTTTCTCTGCAACCGCTTGTCTGATCGATGCGAAACTTTAAACATAGGAGGGGCTCGACATGGATAATATTTTATTGCTAACTCTGACATTATTAGTCACATGCGTTGTTGTTGTTGTTCGTCTTTCGGCTGCTCCCATTAGGGGTCACCACAGCGGATCATCCATTATGATCCGCATACTGATTTGGCATAGGTTTTACGCCGGATGCCCTTCCTGCCGCAACCCTGGTCGCCTCTTACGACACAGGGATAAGGATTGGGTTTCGCCATGATTCCGGGCTGCTGTACACCCTCTCATAGCGCGGCCCAGCGCAGAGCTCCCGTCCTCAAGCGATCCTCCAACCCAAGCCTCCGAGTAGCTGGATTACAGGCGCACGCCACTACGCCCGGTATCATTAGTCACATGGGTATGGCAGCTATAGTGAACGAAAGGAAAAAATTGGACATTTTTTTCTCTGAAATCGCTCGACTAAAAATATTGAAACTCGGCACATGTCATCAACTCCCCATGGGGTATATAGGGTAATAACGATGATGTCATCAGTGAAGTGGAATTGCAGCCATAATTAGTTGAATTTAAATCTTTATCCAAAAAAAATCTGAAACGAAATTTATCTCATCTATGACCCAATGTGAGTGAAGAATTAAATTTATGACATCCATAACCCATGCCCAGAAACGATGTGATATGAAAGGGCGCATGGATGATACACGTATATGGACCGTAATCGCAGTGGGCCATAATAGTGGCATGTTCATTTAGCGATGGTATTTTTGTTCAGAATGAATGCTTGAGGCCAGACTATGCACTCTACGAGTGCCGTTCTAGTTTTTTGAGGTGTTGGGAATGATCTTGTGTCCACTGAACCAATATGCCTGTCTCACTTTGGCTGCTCGTCCTGCCTCCTGTCTGAACTGCTTCGGTTTCTTCACAAAGGTCACCCAGAAATGGGAATATTCAGTTTCACATCATCTTGCTGCGAACAGTAATATATCCACAATAAAGTGAAATGGAGCTTGACGGGACATCCCGTTCCTCATCTGACCTGACAAGCTTGAATCTGCTAACTTTTTCTCCACACTGTGAGAATGTCCCTTTTTTGTGTAGCAAAGCTCTTATCTATAAATCTGTAACTTTTTAGAATCGTTATGATGGTAGTTTGCACAGTGTTACACCACAGAGGAAACTCCTGAATAGGTCATGATATACATGACCGATTGCTGCCATCGCCGGGCGAGTTTCCATCAGACATACACAGTCAGGTAGCCATTCTCTCCACTCCAGTAACCGCACACACTGCCCCTCCACAAATTCTCCAGGGGGGACATTGTCTGAGACAGCTGGGAAAGGGAACACTGGAACAGCCCTCCAAAAGGCTTGTTGCCATTACAACGGTCTTCTCATTGACGTCCTGCCCACCGTATTGACTTGGTTGTGATCAACACGAAAGCAATGGATGTTTCCACAGATCGATAGATGATTTTGAAAGCTGTGCAGAAAGGGACTCGGGAGGGTAAAATCGGGAAGGTGGAGAATAGGAGGTGAACTTGGAGATGGGAGAAAGTTTGGAGAAACTGCAAAAGACAAACAAAGATGAATTGTAAGAAAATAGAGAATGAAGGCCGGGTGATAAGATTGTTCAGAAAAGATGAAATTGCCAGTGCCATCGGATTGAAAAATAGATTGTGAAGGGGGTAAGGGGAGGGATTTGGTAGAATTTAAGGGTGGAGGGTTAGGGTTTATAGGGGGTATGATGGTCATGTTAAATTTCAATTCAAAATGGATTCCGGCCTTCTGCAGGTCGTGGAACCGTTCATGTGCATTGTCAGGAGGTGTTGCTACATCACAAAGCAGACCTTCTTTTGAAGATCTTCAAGTTGGCTGTCTCTTACCCAATCATGTGGATATAAAACGAAATTCCATGGCACATGTTGTAAATTGTTGGTGCTAATGTGCAGATCGCATTGTGTCAGGTGCTGATTTAGAATCAATTTGGCAGACATGCCCCGTAAGGACCCTTCCCATCCATAATGCTTCACGAATGGTGAACTTTCAAGTTGTAACAAGAAAATAAATGACCTTCATTTTGTTGGTTCATTGCATTTATTATGCATGCTGTGTCTGCTTTACTCGTGTGGAGTCAGTGAGGAGAGGCCAGGCTGGCAGTCGGTGACTGAGCGTTTCAACATCGGCTGGGACAGCCAGCTTGTGAGCGTCCACAATGTCATTGTGGCCCGCTTCGATGGACGTGGTTCTGGTTTCCGTGGTAACAGGCTACTTCATGAATTGCGGCACAAGCTGGGGGTGATCGAGGTCAAAGACGCAATCATGGCAGTCAGGTGGGAGTCGCCAAAGCATATTTGACCCACCACCATCCTCTGTGGCTCTCTGACTCTTCTGAATTAGTCAAGGTGCTTACATCTCCTAGTTTGCTGTATGTAGGTGACAACTTTTGTGACCTCTGCTCTTCAGATAATTATCTTCAGTCAAAGTTATAGTTAATTTCAAGGTCTTTCTAACAGCTTGCTTATGAGCAAAGCTCTTACGGTGCATTCAAGGTGACCCGTGGTTCTTCTAGCTTTGCTAAAAGATGCACATTCTCAAGCTTGGAGAGAAACATTGAGGTTGTGGCCTATCAGGATTATGTGATGCTTCCAGGAGCTTATATGTACATATTCTGCTGGTGACGACAGTGACAATATTGGCTGGTTTGGCCTGTTTGGTATTCTGCTCTGAGCGCATAGCTCATGATGCTGGAATTCCAGGTTCAAATCCCATATGTGGTGTACTTGCCCTTGTAATTATATTTAAAGTACTTTCATGTCTCCTAATGTCCTTGTCTCAGATGTAACGTGTGTACAAACTCCACATACATGCATACAGTGGAAACACACATACACATAATAGTATGTGTATGTAAATTTGTGAGGAATGAACATGAAAAAAGTGTGTGTGTGTGTGTGTGTGTGTGTGTGTGTGTGTGTGTGTGTGTGTGTGTGTGTGTGTGTGTGTGTGTGTGTGTGTGTGTTGCACACATGCGTGCGTGTGTCAGTCAATAAGCAAACAAATCAATAAATCTGTGGATATTCGATGACCGATCCTAAAAGGTAACATTGACATTCAGGATTTGTCATAGACCATGACTATAGATCCCTTCATGAAAGGCTCCGTGTTTGATTATCACGTGTCACGTGCGTTTGCAAAAGTACATCAAAAGGCAATTCTTGACAAGCATTTCATGTGAACTCAATGCTCTCATCAGAGAAGCTTTTGCTCTGGGCTGTTGGGATTTAAAGGTGATTTATGCTCATAGTCTCACTGGCACCAAGTTACGTTTGACTAAAAGCGATCCAATTTGTCCAAGAGTTTTGTCCTTAATGTTTGCATTCCTTAACACTAGTGAACTACATTATTGCCTTCAGATACCAAACTGTTGTGTGTGACCCCCCACTGCCTCCTTGCCCCCTTACTAACTTCATTGCCAGTGAGGTTCATTGTTCTTGTTTGCTCTCTTCAGGTCTCTACTGACATCCCATGAATTCATAGACAAGAGAAGAATCGGAGTTTATGGGAAGGTAAATAATGAATGTGTTATCATCCAAAAGTATAGGCCGTTCGTTTAACCCACGTGTCCTTCCACCATTCAACAATTCATCTGTAAAAGTGATCTCCATGTTAAAAGTATTTTTGATTGACACTGGAAACTATGATATATTTCATCCCTCTCATAAGGGAACTTCAAAAAGCATTTGCAAAAGGAAGTTTGAAAACAAAACAACACTGTTTTTAGAGAACAATCCTAAGAGGTGTCCAATACCATTGTACATATTGGTGACCTTAAAGTTGATGTGAATGAGATGCTTACAGGTGGCAGGATAACTCAGAGGTATCCTGATAGCCATTAATCTGTTGACTCTGGGTTTGACCCTCGACGGAGTGGGAGTTGAGCAGCTACTGACATTGTGCTGCATTTCGGAGCATGCTGTTCCAAGCTGACCTTCCCATCTGCATTTCGATTTTATTCACTAAATATTTCTGGGTATTCTTGGAGATAGCAGGTCATTGTCTGCTGGTTCCAAATGCAAAATTCCAATTTACCTTCGTTGGACCAAGCATCAAGTTGATCACCCCACTGATCATCAGACCCCTTCCTCATCTATAATCTTTGGGGAAGCTCCAGGAAAGGTGTACCATCAAGAGATCAGATTGATGATGAACAGTTTTATTGTTCAGTGCTCAAGTTTTGCACCGAATCATTACCTGTTCTGTTTGTGCATATATAGGTTCCATGGATGGCGAACCCCATACCTTGTTCATACAATTGTTTGTAAATATAATTCCTGTAAAAGCCAAGAACATAAAAGTAATGATCTTGACACTGATAATATGTCACCAATATAACAATACAGCAAGGGGCCATTCAAAATGTTTTCTGAACGAGGTATGAAGTCACAATACCCCAATACATGGCAATGTGTTTTCATCCAATTATACATCATTTGTTAGTAAATATATAAATGTTAAAAAAGTATGTATACATGCCTCTGTACTTTTTATTGTTTTTGACTATTGTTAGTATCTCCTTTGTATCACCTTCATCATATACAAGTCAAACAAAAAAACATTTTAAAACAAGAACGACACTCGGTAGAGCACACACCTCCGCAAGGCTGAACAGTTTACATTTTGTTTCCCACTGATAGGTCGGATCTGCATCTGAAACTTAACTAAAATCGAATCGGCTTGTTCTTGACACCTACCCAACTCATCCACTTCGTTTTGTCATAACCCGTCGCCAACCTTTTAAAATATCATACTAGAGATCATGTTTTTGCCCGAGTTCTCAATGATGTGAAGAATCACTTAAAAAAATTAATAAGGTCTCCGTCGGGATATTCAGCAAAATCCTACTATTTATTTGCAATTGGTCACTGGCTTTTACACCAATACAAATTTTTTTTAATTACAGAACCATCAAAAGATACATATTTCAAACAAACGGTTTCAAATGTAGCGCCTTGCCACCGTTAGAGCATTTAAATTGCACCAGATGTGGAAATAAATGAGAATTGTTGCTCCCAGCTCGATGAGAGAAGACGTCATTTGCATTTTTGCCGCATTCATCACTACCCCATTTAGAATTCCGTGCGGGCACGGGCAACTCCCTAGTCTAACCAATTTGTCCTTGTCACACAAGCAACCTGTCCACCAAGTTTTGTCAAAATCCATCCATAACTTTTTGAAATATCCTGCTAGCAGGCAAACGGACAAACAAAAGGGTGAAAACATGACCTCCGTCCACCTTGGGTGGGGTGTTGAAATTTTAAAACATGTAGGGATGGACTCCCCAAAAAAACAACCAAAGAAGGGAGAAAGGAATGACACCACAATGCAATCCCACAATCCTTTTACGAATTGCCATCACAACATTCTTTGACATTTTTGTCAAAGGAGGCAACAGTAACAATTGCACAACGATGTCCGTGTCAGAGGAAGTTGTGTATTTGTAGTGTGGGTTGCTGTTAAGGACAATGCGTTTTTTATGTGAACGGGGACTGGTTCAGTGACTCCAATTCCTGACTTATATGAACCAACTTCACCTGCTGCACATTGGTCGTTCTAACCTACGGGCTGGTCTACCCCAGGCAAAAATAGCATTCCTTTCCTGTAGTAATTCTCTGCAGACTACTGAAGTAGGGCTGTTACCAACTATAGTATATGAGAGTACAACTCTCATATACTATAGTTCTAACTGTAGCATGTTTGCCTGGGAACTCATCAAATCTGCTGCCCTGCTGTTGTCTCAGAGACGTGTCTTCCTTTCAGAAAGGAAAATCAAATTCTATCCAACATATGTATTTTCACTCCCAAAGTATCTCTCCTGTATGAATTTTAATATTTCACAACACGTCAATATCAGGAAGTCATTGCAAAGGCTTCTGAAATACATTTACAGTAACGGTCGCTAAACACGCAAGTCCACGACTCTCGAGTGTGGATTAAAGGATGTAAAGGGAAATAGTTGAGTGCTGATGTCACATGTACGGAGCATTAAAAGACCTTTCTTATTCAGCAAAGCATCACCAAGGTATTAGAGCCCGTTAAACCCATCACTGGTTTTCTGACCCTGTTCATAAACCTTGTAATGCACGATGTCATAAATCTCTCTCTCTTTCTCCTTCTATCTTAATGAAATCTTTGTCTAATTACAGTGTGCATTACCTGGGGATTTTACTGAATATAAATTGTAACTTCATATGTGTTCATCCAAAGGGCGTACAACATATACCAACGAGATATTCACATAATCATCTTAGACTTGCCAAAGTTTCATTTTTCATAACTTGAGTAAATATGATTTGTTTTTAAAATGTTTTACCAAACAGTTACAGATACTCACCTATTGAAAATAAAAAATGTTTCCGCCTCTTGATGTTATCGTCAGTATCTCGTTCCGAGAACATTTTAAAGAGATCTCATGGGTGGCTACAATTGCACGAGACATAAATATCAAGTCAATGTTGATAGGCACTGAATGTGCCATTGTTATTTTACGTCCCAGTGAAAGATTTTTCACTGCTAATCCCACGGGTTTAATGGGAGTTTTTCCCCGAGTACAAAGGTTTATCAACACTTTAGCTTTCACTTCGAGTGTAATTGCAGGCTGGAAGGTCAGAAAAAGATCAGACTTATCAAAAGCTTGATTATGGCATAATTAAAATTAAAAAGTAAATAAATGAATTGCCATTCCATTTTTGACTTCATTCTTTTTTCTTGACCTGAGCATCGAAAAAAAGACACTAACTGTGTGTGTGTCGTTGATTGTTCTCTCCATAATTCGGGTTTCAGAAGGTGGAACCGAGCCCTCGCAGGACTCGAAGTATCCACCGTCGTTTCGGGGAGGGATCGTGATTCATGGCTAAAGTTGTGAAGTTGTGTTGGTATACAATATCAATTCCGTGCATGAATGTGTATGTTCAATATAACCTACGCACGCACACACACACACACACACACACACACACACACACACACACACACACACACACACACACACACACACACACACACACACACACACACACACACACACACACACACACACACACACACACACACAGTTAGTGTTTTTTGTGGTGGGACAACCATTATTTAAAGAAAGCTGTAGGGATGGTTTCACACAATCATTTCTTGTGACCATCCCTACCTTGTTTACATACTTTTTGGAGGAACATCCCTATATCCTTTCGTACTTTTAAAAAATGTTTTTATTACTTGTTTCTTTACTTTTTCAATGTGTTTTCATGCCGGAGAATTTCATTGTTATTGCACGGAATTATTTTTTTTGCTTAGGATTTGTGTTGCATTTAATCCGAGCAGTTCCCCCCCCCCCCTTGCAGGTGGAATTATGTAGGTACAGAAGGGGAACTTGAAGTGGAGTACAATCTTTGCTGAAGCTAGTTTAGTGACTACATTGATGTGATGGTAATTTCTGGTTCTAAAGTATTTTGCCAAGAGTATGTGACAAGAGCGCCTTTATTAACTACTAGCAGAGTACCCACCCCATGGGTTGGTCGAGTTTGCATATTACGTGCTGAAAAGAAGTATAGTCTGTATTTTGTAAGAAGACTACAAATGTTTGTGTGGTGTGCGCTTAAAAGGTTTCAGATGGTCTAAAGGTCTAAAGAGTATGTTCCAATATTAGTGTCGAAGGGGTCAAAAAGGTCTAATCTCTCAAGCATGTGAAAAGGTTTTTAAAACGTCAAGTGGTCTCTCTGGCTTAGGGGATAGCATGAAATTTAGTAATAAATAAAAAAACGTTCAGCATACTGAACAAAATGGCTGAGGAGGATGTAAGAATACAGGGTGGGGAAAGGGAAAGGGAAATATTACCCCACCATACTCTCCTGCTTATTTTATATAGATTTAAACCCATAACCTCTGAGATTCCAGCCCCTATCCTCACAACTAAGTGGCATGTGCTTAACGAATTAGTAATGCCATAACTAATTTGTACTTTTATATTCATTTGACTTTGGCCTTGGTTGTGAGGTCAGTCGGGAAGTCCTGTGACGTTTGCTCATGGTATTTACATGCAGGCATATGGAGGGTACCTCAGCATCGTGCTCCTTGGAACGAGTCAAGGACTCTTCAAGTGCGCAGTCGCTAATGCTCCAGTGACTGATTGGAGAAACTTTGGTGAGACCTTCAACCTGAAATCATCACAAATGCTTTTATTCTTAACTCTCACCGGTTTGTCCGGGTTGTTCGCCAGTTTTCTAGCGTCTCCCTTCCTTACTTTACATTTCTCTAATAGTCACTTACCTGGAGTTTTATTTGTTTTCCTCAAAGAAACTTTGTTAGTTCCACAGAAAACATCAAACACTAATTGGATTCCTTCTACAGTGGAATCTAGATGATAGATGTTGATGTTAAACTTTGTGGAGTGTCCAAGAGATCATCAACACCTATGCTTTCCATCAGCATGGAGTGTCTTTGACCGTGCGGAGCTATTTGCAGCTTCAGTCATTAGTCGAGCCTCAGCAATCCTGCTGGACAATGTTTCTTTGCTGTTTTTGTTAATTTGTTGCAATAACACTTGGTCTCAGACTGAGAAGGCCCAACATAAGGGCATGAAGAAACAAACTTCCTCTGAAGTGGAATAATTAGAGCATGAATAAAGTATAACGAGACCATTGAATATTCGATGGAACATTTGGTCTTTTCGAAGAAAACGTCCACAGCCTGATTGTATATCGCAAGCAACAGACAACAGAACTTGCACGATTACTGTCAAGACATGAGTTTGTTTTGAGTCGATCAATAATTAATAATTGAGGCCTACTGTAACTATTAGTAGTAAAGACAACCTTACAGTCACACGTTCAACAATTTGCTAAAATGGTGTGATCAAAATATTCCAGACAAACCACCTGCTTTCCTTTGGCCACCATCTTCTATGAGCATCGATTTTGTTGTAGAAACCCCTCTCCCACCTGCTCCCCTGCTCCAAAACCAAACGACAGACCATCCTTCATATTGAGGTCCACCTCACAAAAAGCTTGTCCAAAAGACTCTCTGCCATATGAGATGTGACGAGCGGATGGAAACTGAGGAATTGTAATTATTATTTAGTATTAGTAATATTTTTTGAACAGTGACCTTCACGGTCTCTGGCATTGAGCAGTAAAATTTCTAACCTGTAGATAATGCTTTCGTTTGTGATAAAGAAATGTTAATTTAAACTGATTTACACCCCTCGAATGTTCGTTGTGTGCTTGCATCTTCGTGTCATTAATGGACGTGCGTGTAGCGTTCCTTGTGAGTAACCGAGATTGTCCCATTCGTTCTTCAGCTTCAGCTTTCTCGGAGAGATACTTGGGGCATCCTCATCATTTCGAGAAAACCTATGAAGTACGTCTCACTTTGTGAGTCAATACTGAGATTGACGGTCAGTCCCGTTAGTCCTGGATTTGTCCTACCATTTATGTCGGCGCATTGCACTGCTAATTGGCGCCACCACACTTCGCCTTGTGATGACTGACCGATCAATGGCCGAGTGTCCTTCTCTTCATTCTTCCGTGAAAACAACGTCTTGGCTTTCTCTCTCACTCCATGACCTTTGACCCCCTTAGGCCTCGAAGGCGGCTCACCGGCTCGGAAAGGTGTTGGACCAGAAGCTGATGCTGCTGCATGGCACAGCCGATGGTAAGTGCTCGACCGGTCCCCTGGAGCACTTTCCCACATCCTTCCGAGTATCCATTCGAGGACGGCGAGAAGCTCTTTGTCATAATTCGATGCAATAGTGTGGAAATGAGAGGCACATATCGGGAATCTCACCATTTTGTTGTCCCCTACTTACCCGATGTGTGGATCGCATTTGTGCAAGTCTGCCTTTGTCGTTCAGGATTGCCATTTGTCATCGACAAGACACGAATTCCCTAATGTTGTTTAATTTGATTCATCCTGGGAAGAGAAGCTCTGGACTTACTTCATGAATATGAATAGATTTCTCATTTTTCTTTCTTGCTGTTAATTTACTCAGTTCACTATTTACGGCAGCCTTGATTTTGGTTTTTTTCCCCCCACGATGTGCAATTTCTTTTGTCCCTTTATTCTTTCAGAGATTGTTCATTTTCAACACACAGCCGAATTGATCAAAGAATTAATTGCCACCAATGGTAACTACACGTTGCAGGTAAGAGAGCATGTTCATTCATCATGCCTTAATACCTGTGTCAGCAAATGGGCCCAAAGCAATTTTGATAACCACTGTATGAGGCAGACATTCAACTTTACAAACACTTAATGATTTAACCACTAACTTGATATTTCACGAAAATCCAACACATCACACCATAAAGACTCATTATAATCCAACACATCACATCACTGAGACAATCGAACTCATTAATCCAACATATGTCACATCAATGAGACAATCACTCATTATAATCCAACATGTGTCACATCAATGAGACAATCACTCATTATAATCCAACATGTGCCACATCAATGAGACAATCACTCATTATAATCCAACATGTCACATCACTGAGACAATCAGACTCATTAATCCAACATGTCACATCAATGAGACAATCACTCATTATAATCCAACATGCGCCACATCAATGAGACAATCACTCATTATAATCCAACATGTGCCACATCAATGAGACAATCACTCATTATAATCCAACATGTGCCACATCAATGAGACAATCACTCATTATAATCCAACAAGTCACATCACTGAGACAATCAGACTCATTAATCCAACATGTGTCACATCAATGAGACAATCACTCATTTTAATCCAACATGTCACCAATGAGAAAATCACTCATTATAATCCAACATGTCACATCACTGAGACAATCAGACTCATTAATCCAACATGTGTCATCAATGAGACAATCACTCATTATAATCCAACATTTGTCACATCAATGAGACAATCACTCATTAATCCAACATGTGTCACATCAATGAGACAATCACTCATTATAATCCAACACGTCACATCACTGAGACAACCAGACTCATTAATCCAACATGTGTCACATCAATGAGACAATCACTCATTATAATCCAACACGTCACATCACTGAGACAACCAGACTCATTAATCCAACATGTCACATCAATGAGACAATCACTCATTATAATCCAACATGTGTCATCAATGAGACAATCACTCATTATAATCCAACATGCGCCACATCAATGAGACAATCACTCATTTTAATCCAACATGTGTCATCAATGAGACAATCACTCGTTATAATCCAACATGTCACACCAATGAGACAATCACTCATTATAATCCAACATGTCACATCACTGAGACAATCAGACTCATTAATCCAACATGTGTCACATCAATGAGACAATCACTCATTATAATCCAACATGTGTCACATCAATGAGACAATCACTCATTAATCCAACATGTGTCACATCAATGAGACAATCACTCATTATAATCCAACACGTCACATCACTGAGACAACCAGACTCATTAATCCAACATGTCACATCAATGAGACAATCATTCATTATAATCCAACATGTGCCACATCAATGAGACAATCACTCATTATATTCCAACATGTCACATCATTGAGACAATCAGACTCATTAATCCAACATGTGTCACATCAATGAGACAATCATTCATTATAATCCAACATGTGCCACATCAATGAGACAATCACTCATTATATTCCAACATGTCACATCATTGAGACAATCAGACTCATTAATCCAACATGTGTCACATCAATGAGACAATCACTCATTATAATCCAACATGTGTCACATCAATGAGACAATCACTCATTATAATCCAACATGTCACATCACTGAGACAATCAGACTCATTAATACAACATGTGTCACATCAATGAGACAATCACTCATTATAATCCAACATGTGCCACATCAATGAGACAATCACTCATTATAATCCAACATGTTCCACATCAATGAGACAATCACTCATTATAATCCAACATGTTCCACATCAATGAGACAATCACTCATTATAATCCAACATGTGCCACATCAATGAGACAATCACTCATTATAATCCAACATGTCACATCACTGAGACAATCAGACTCATTAATCCAACATGTGTCACATCAATGAGACAATCACTCATTATAATCCAACATGTCACACCAATGAGACAATCACTCATTATAATCCAACATGTCACATCACTGAGACAATCAGACACGTTAAACCAACATGTCACATCAATGAGACAATCACTCATTATAATCCAACATGTCACATCACTGAGACAATCAGACTCATTAATCCAACATGTGTCACATCAATGAGACAATCACTCATTAATCCAACATGTGTCACATCAATGAGACAATCACTCATTATAATCCAACATGTGTCACATCAATGAGACAATCACTCATTATAATCCAACATGTCACATCACTGAGACAATCAGACTCATTAATCCAACATGTCACATCAATGAGACAATCACTCATTATAATCCAACATGTGTCACGTCAATGAGACAATCACTCATTATAATCCAACATGTCACACCAATGAGACAATCAGACTCATTATAATCCAACATGTCACATCACTGAGACAATCAGACTCATTAATCCAACATGTGTCACATCAATGAGACAATCACTCATTATAATCCAACATGTGTCACATCAATGAGACAATCACTCATTAATCCAACATGTGTCACATCAATGAGACAATCACTCATTATAATCCAACACGTCACATCACTGAGACAACCAGACTCATTAATCCAACATGTGTCACATCAATGAGACAATCACTCATTATAATCCAACATGTCACACCAATGAGACAATCACTCATTAATCCAACATGTGTCATATCAATGAGACAATCACTCATTAATCCAACATGTGTCATATCAATGAGACAATCACTCATTATAATCCAACATGTGTCATCAATGAGACAATCACTCATTATTATCCAACATGTCACATCACTGAGACAATCACTCATTATAATCCAACATGTCACACCAATGAGACAATCACTCATTATAATCCAACATGTCACATCAATGAGACAATCACTCATTGTAATCCAACATGTCACATCGCTGAGACAATCAGACTCATTAATCCAACATGTGTCACATCAATGAGACAATCAGACTCATTAATCCAGCATGTGTCACATCAATGAGACAATCACTCATTATAATCCAACATGTCACATCACTGAGACAATCACTCATTATAATCCAACATGTCACATCACTGAGACAATCACTCATTATAATCCAACATGTTCCACATCAATGAGACAATCACTCATTATAATCCAACATGTGCCACATCAATGAGACAATCACTCATTATTATCCAACATGTCACATCACTGAGACAATCAGACTCATTAATCCAACATGTCACATCAATGAGACAATCACTCATTATAATCCAACATGTCACACCAATGAGACAATCACTCATTATAATCCAACATGTCACATCAATGAGACAATCACTCATTGTAATCCAACATGTCACATCACTGAGACAATCAGACTCATTAATCCAACATGTGTCACATCAATGAGACAATCAGACTCATTAATCCAACATGTGTCACATCAATGAGACAATCACTCATTATAATCCAACATTTCACATCACTGAGACAATCAGACTCATTAATCCAGCATGTGTCACATCAATGAGACAATCACTCATTATAATCCAACATGTGTCACATCACTGAGACAATCACTCATTATAATCCAACATGTCACACCAATGAGACAATCACACATTATAATCCAACATGTGTCACATCAATGAGACAATCACTCATTATAATCCAACATGTCACATCACTGAGACAATCAGACTCATTAATCCAACCTGTCACATCAATGAGACAATCACTCATTAATCCAACATTTGTCACATCAATGAGACAATCACTCATTATAATCCAACACGTCACATCACTGAGACAACCAGACTCATTAATGCAACATGTGTCACATCAATGAGACAATCACTCATTCTAATCCAACACGTCACATCACTGAGACAACCAGACTCATTAATCCAACATGTGTCACATCAATGAGACAATCACTCATTATAATCCAACATGTCACACCAATGAGACAATCACTCATTATAATCCAACATGTGTCACATCAATGAGACAATCACTCATTATAATCCAACATGTCACATCACTGAGACAATCAGACTCGTTAATCCAACCTGTCACATCAATGAGACAATCATTCATTAATCCAACATTTGTCACATCAATGAGACAATCACTCATTATAATCCAACACGTAACATCACTGAGACAACCAGACTCATTAATCCAACACGTGTCACATCAATGAGACAATCATTCATTATAATCCAACATGTCACACCAATGAGACAATCACTCATTATAATCCAACATGTGTCACATCAATGAGACAATCACTCATTATAATCCAACATGTCACATCACTGAGACAATCAGACTCGTTAATCCAACCTGTCACATCAATGAGACAATCATTCATTAATCCAACATTTGTCACATCAATGAGACAATCACTCATTATAATCCAACACGTAACATCACTGAGACAACCAGACTCATTAATCCAACACGTGTCACATCAATGAGACAATCATTCATTATAATCCAACACGTCACATCACTGAGACAACCAGACTCATTAATACAACATGTGTCACATCAATGAGACAATCACTCATTCTAATCCAACACGTCACATCACTGAGACAACCAGACTCATTAATCCAACATGTGTCACATCAATGAGACAATCACTCATAATCCAACACGTCACATCACTGAGACAACCAGACTCATTAATCCAACATGTGTCACATCAATGAGACAATCACTAATTATTAATGCAACATGTCACATCGCTGAGACAATCACTAATTATAATCCAACACAAGCCACCATTGAAACAATCAGACTCATTATGAGTCAATATGTCACATGTAAAGACATAAGTCTGTCTGAAGTCGGCATACGTATCCATCCATCGGGACAATACTCTGTACAGAGCGTCAGTGCTGCCGAAGCAGTCTCCTGGGCTATTGGGCACAATCCTGGACGGGTTGTAACTCCGACGCAGGATACTCAAATGGCTCAATCATCCCAGCAAACTGGTACTCATTTTGTCGACCTTGGAAGGATGACAGGCTGAGTCAAACCCACCTGGTATTTATTCAATAGCTCAGGACCCTAAGACCCTAAGCCTGTCACCCTAACTATGAAGCAAACACCAGGCTATTATATATATTAGCAGGGGTACTCGGCATTGCTCGGGGCCAATTGAGAATTGACACCGAAAAGGAAATGAGGACAAAAACATATTTATTTCACAACTTGAATTTTCCTAAAAACATAGCAAAACACTTACATACACTAACACAAATACTAAAAATGAAATAATGACATGAAGGAGTCTCTTTGTAAACAATGTTCCTGATCTTGCCTTCTGGTGCAAAGTAATGTAAACGTTTTTTCATTCCGCCTACACGAGAGCATCCCACATAACGCTGCCCATGAGAAAACCAAGGATTGTCAAATTTAGTCCAAACACCTGTAAAGATTGTCCTTGAGCCTTGTTAATGGACATTGCAAAGCTGAGTTGGAGGGGGAATTGAAGTCTCTTGAATCCAAAGCCTGTGTCAGTTGGGGTGATAGGGATCCAAGGCAGAAAGACATCTTCACTTTTGATATTGCTCTCGAAAGGAAAAAAAATCTCCATAAAGCAACGCAATTTTCACACACGTCTCACAATTTTGAACTCGGAAGGGAAATGTTAGGTGGAGAAAGTGAGAAACTCTAATTTGCCGTTGGGGGGGGGGGGGAAGGGAAGGTGGGAACGGGTCACAACATAGCCACACCTGCAAACCGCCACAATAAATAAATAAATAAATAAATAATGAACTTCGAATTTGATTTTGTGATATCATTAGTCATAGTCATAAAAACCAAGTAGCGCATGTTTAGGAGGAGGTCAGATTTTGTCTTTGTATCAACTTTGGTGGTAATTGGTCCAGGATTGTAGAGTGGGCTTGATTGGCATTTCACACACACACACACAGTTACACCAGACAGAGATATACAGAAAATGACTTTTATTTACAAGATATATGTGTGTGTTTATCTGTATATTTCCTTTATTTAATTTATAAATGTGAAAGACTTTGAGAAACAACACCTGAGCCGTTGTTTTAGGGGTAGCCCTTCCAAACACTGGCCATATTTGGATGACATGCATTTACCATGAGTGATTGGTAATACAGGTTTTTGTATCTGTGCTAACACCATACTGTGCATCTCATTTCCAGGTTTATCCAGACATGGGGCATTTTTTGACAGACAAACGTGCCAGGAGGCACCAGTACAAAGCGATGACCAATTTCTTTGCTGAGTGTTTCCAAAGGCATGACAACCCAAAAGAACATATAATTGATGAAGACTACGAAGACGAAGAAGAGTGATGTCACGCGTGAGGTCATGAACTAGGGAGGCGGGAATGCACCGGCACGTTCCCCCGAAAGAGTTTATCTCCGGCGCTGCCCCAAAGGAGATGACCGTGGAATAAGCGTAGTTGTACTTGAGGCAAAGACTCTCGATTCCTTTGGGAAGGTTTTGCTCCAAATCCTGAGGCAGATCCACTGGGCCCAAGTGTGACTTAGAACGATTTTTGCTGCATGACCTCACAAACGATCTGCCAAGTCAAACTGAAGATCCCATCATCACGACGAGCATAACAACCGCCATCTTATATAAGTTTGCGCTGTACATACTTTGTTTCTGAAAGTCACACATATGCTTTTAAACGAGAAATGGCTGGCAAGATTGAAATGTTCTCACGTTTTACTGTTTGTTATTCGCCTTTCACTGGCCATTTATCTTTGTGACATTATTGGCTTTGACAAACAAGCTTTGACACAAAGAAGAAACAAACTGCTCTCCCGGCAGTTCCAATTTGTTCACAATTCATTAACAGCCGCTGTGCTGGTGAAACTCAGTTCCAGTGTAACAGCGTCAATGTAACTTTGTAAACAAAAATCCATCACACCGACATATGTGCACATTGACATATCTATGTTTGGCCTAATAGGTGTCTGCTCCTCTCCAGTACCTGCTCCAGACAATCACTCTGCAGGAGACAATACAAAAATTTAGAGCAATTTCGCCATCAATATATGAAGAGAGTGTTACTTTGGGTGCCTGCATCATTGCTCGAATAACCACACTCCTTTATCAGTGTTCACTCGGGCTGCAATACGTGATTGTATACCTATGATGGGAATCGTGTACATTACAAAAGGGGAAAAGTATCAGCCATCCAAATGGTGCCGTGGTGTCACAAACGATTTGTACACTGAGCTACCCTTTAATAGTATGATGAGAGCAACCGTTGACTCCTACAGGTCAGAGGTCACGCAGGTAAACAACCAACAGCAAATAATTAAATTGACCGTAAAGGAAAAGTGCGTTATGGACAATTTCTCCATCGATCTGGAAGGCAGGAATTGCAAAGAAGAGTAAAAACGGCTTGGTTTGAAAATCATTGCTTTTGAAAGAATTTTGAGTTCTTTTTTTAATATATTCACACAAATTAAATATGTCGGGCTGTGCGCAGCATCGTCCATGTTGGGATACGGATTCAAGTCACCATAACAATGAAAGGAAGATTTTGATATACAGTGTGGTCCAAAATGATGTGCAACTTTTTAATTAACTGTTATATTTTTAGGAATATCCAAAAAAAAATTTTCCTAATAATACACAGCATTAGTTAAATTTTTGTTCAGTACAGTGAAAAGATGCTTCAACAAGCAATAGGAGTGATATAATTAGTAGTTTAAGTGCTAAATCCAAGCACCTTGGTTTTGGAGGACAGCTGCCACATAGACACTGAAGTTGTCGATGACTCTGCTAAGAACTGGAGTTGGTATGCCTCTGATTTCCCATCTGATGTTATTTTTCAACTCCTGCAGTGTCTGTGGGTTGTTATTGTCGAGATTAGCTTTGAGGGACAATCAAAGCTCATCGTCAGGAGAGTGAAGAGGCCATGGGTTGTCCATCCAACGAGAAATTAGTTGATCACCGGGAAATGTCGTCTCAAAAACTCCAAAGTACCATTAGACGTATCTGGTGGTGCACTGTCTTCCTGGAAGATAACTAAATTCATTGTGATGTCTTGCTTCCTTCTCATTACCAGAAGGAATCTTCTCTGCAACATGTCCAAGTATCAACGTGTGTCGACTCACTGGATGGCTGGCTTCATTATATTATCGAAGAAGAAAGGTCCAATTATACCACCATTTCCAATAGTACATCATACCGTTACTTTTGCCACAGAAACTGGTTGTTCCAAATGTTTGGGTGGTTGGTGTTCTGCCCAAAATCGAATGTTTTGTTTGTTCCTGAACCCACTGAGATGGAAGTGGGGCCTCATCACGAAGATATTCTCTAGAAAATTCTCGTCTTCTTTGATCTGCTGGGCAATGGTGATGCAAAAATAGAAACACGCCTTCTTAATTCTTCCAGTCTGGTGCTGTAGTAACTGGATCTTGTGTGATACAATTTCATGTCGTCATGTATAATTCTGACAATGGTCATGCAAGAAGTTCTCACCAGCTATGCAAGTCAGAGTGTCGATTTATTCAGAGGAGCCTGCAAAGCTTTCCTTACAGCCTCTATCTTGTCGGTTGTTCTCACTGAAGGTTTTCAACTGCTGTGTCCTTTAATTTGGTTTATCACACTTGTGTCTCTAAAATTATCAATAACATGTTTGATTGTTTTGTAATGTGGATTTTTGGGATCTGGATAGACCCTACAAAAATGCATTCGAGTAGAAACATATGTCGTCATCACAAAAAAACGTCCCTAAAATAAGCATCCATTGGGGTACAAATAGAATATTCGATGTGGTTGAAGCATCAATGAAAAAAAAAATTAAATAAAAAAACTTTAAACTTTGTTCTTTAGACCACCTGAAAATAGAGGGTCATATATATATATATATATATATATATATATATATATATATATATATATATATATATATATATATATATATATATATATATATACATGTATATATATACAGGTATATATATATATATATATATGTATATATATATATACAGTTTATATATATATATATATATATATATATGTATATATATATACAGTTTATATATATATATATATATATATATATATATATATATATATGTATATATACAGTTTATATATATATATATATATATATATATATATATATATGTATATATATACAGTTTATATATATATATATATATATATATATATATATGTATATATATACAGTTTATATATATATATATATATATATATATATATATATATATATATATATATATATATGTATATATATACAGTTTATATATATATATATATATATATATATATATATATATATATATATATGTATATATATACAGTTTATATATATATATATATATATATATATATGTATATATATATACAGTTTATATATATATATATATATATATATATATATATATATATATATATATATATATATATATATATATATATATATATATATATATATATTTATATATATATATATATATATAAACTGTATATATATACAGTGAAATATATATATATATATATATATACAGTTTATATATATATATATATATATATATATATATATATATATATATATATATATATATATATATATATATATATATATACATATATATGTATATATATATATATATATTATGCTGGTTCGTTTTTATGTTTGTATGAATGGACGGAAAGAATAATGCGGCCAACATTAAGTCCATGGGCCAGTGAAATTGGAATTATCCAAGCTATATAACCACAATGTATTATATACACACATAAGCAGTACATGTTTTTGTTTCATGCCTGTAACCCGAGTTATTTTTATTTATTTTCTGGAGTTATTGCGGCAGCAGTCTGTCACCTATGCACTGCTAAAATAAAAGGATAAGCAACTTGTGTAATAAATGAAGGTTTTTGAGCATAATTTTGGTTTTAGCCCGAGTTTTCAAGGCTGTGAAAATAAAGAAGGGTCGCCCATCATTTTTATGGGCTTTTGCACTGGTTAATAAAATGACAGCTGTTTGAAAAGTTGCACATCTTTTTGGAGCACCCTGTGTAATATATATATATGTATGTATATATATATATATATATATATATATATATATATATATATATATATATATATATATATCACATTCAGAAAATATATATTTGAATGCAAGTAGTTGGATTCCCAACAGAGAAACACCTTTGAACAGGGAAGTCGGGAGGTGAAAGCCAAGCTTCGCCAATCTCCTTACAGATGGAAGCACCCGTCACACAATGCTTTTTCAACCAAAGGTCCATTTTTTCCTGTTTTCACATCAGTTTGATTAACAATTTAAAGTCTTTGTTGTGATGTTGACCTCCCATGTGTGAAAATAATGCAGTGCAGGAATTTTCGGGGAAATCGGGCCAGAGGTTTAGAAACATATAGGGAACAAACTCACTAATATATGTGTGTGTGTGTATATATATATATATATATATATATATATATATATATATATATATATATATATATATATATATATATATATATATATATATATATATATATATATATATATATATATATATATATATATATATACACAGAGGTTTTAAAAAGCCTTTGTTATGTTGAACTGTGATGCATGTATTGGACCTGTTGATGGTAACATCAAATAGATATGACATGCGTTCAAAAAGTCACCATCGATAGGGTATCAAACTTAATTGGCTGAAACTAATGAGGAAGTGCTGTTCCCTCAGTTGATATTTCAGTCAATTTTCAAAAACTTCTCGAAACGAGGTACAATAGTCCAAGAAACGACAACTTTTGTATTATTCAACATATAAGTATAATTACTTCAAAATACTTTCACTAACCATATAGAAATGTAAATATTGAAAAATACAGAATGTTGGCCTTTCTTCGACTCTGTTGTGAGTATCTCAGTCCGAGAACATTTTTTGACACTGCTGATTGAGGTTACAGGCCCAGTTCACCGCTCAGGATTGTTGCGATCAGTTTGTGCAGGTGATCATTGTGGCTCTGTTTGGTTGGGATGATAGATCCTCAAAAGAGGAGTAAAAATGCAACATGGAGACAAAATAAGGGAGAAACCTTTTGTTGATGATGTGAGATTAAAGGGCGAAGCCGTAAAGCGGACCGATTAAATCAAGTCAATGGACGTGTATATAGGTTAAATAACCCACACAAATCGAACCAGAGAAGGGATTGTTCAAATACCGATTTACATTTCCCGCTGCTCTTCCTGAAATATCACATGCCAAGCACAAAGCTCACAAATTATTTTGTTGCGTATAAAAGTGACTTCTACCATCGTCTTTTCTCTGCATTTACTGGCACGTATGAAGCGTGCAATGTGGAAAAGAACGATTAACATCTGGTGTGCAAACTCAGCGATTAGGGTGATGCACATGATGGTTTCCTCTGATTTAGGGAACATTTCTAGCAGCTTTTAAGCTCCCTGTACGCAGCTCCGTGCTGACTCCTTGTGAGTGCGTAGGTGGCTCACTGCTGACACCTTGTGGGTGCGTACATGGCTTGGTGCTGACGCCTTGTGGGTGCGTACACGGCTTGGTGCTGACTTATTTGGGGTGCGTACACGGCTTGGTGCTGACTTATTGGGGGTGCTTTCGCGGCTTGGTGCTAACTCCTTGTGGACATATGTTGAGATATTTTTCGGGTGGAGGATCGACTTGCAATCCCATCATGGGTCGCGTGCTGTAAACAAGGAGCCATCGATTAAACATTGGGAAATCCACATGATGTGCAAACACAGGTAATGACCTATACCACTGAGAAAACCACGTAACGTGCAGAGCAAGGTGCAAACCGAATCCATATTGAGCAAACCCCACTGGATTTGCAGAACCAGGTAATGACTTCACGAAATTAGCCACGTAATGTACAGACCCAGGAAAAGATCAACTCTTATTTGACAAAACACATTATTTGCAGAACCAGGTGCTAATTCACATTGATAAAAAAAACAACATAATATGCAGACACAGGTGAAGACTTATTCCTCATTGAGAAAGTCATGTGATGTGCAGAACCAGGTAAAGACTTAATGCATATTGAGTAAATAACGTGATTGTTCAGAAGTAGTTGAAGGTCTATTCCACACATTGAGAAAAACACTTAATTATCAAAACCAGATAAAGACATCCATATTGAGAGACAGAGACAGACGGACGGACGAAGACCGTGCTGGTTCTTTATCCCAGCACATGCATTTCCAAATTATGTACAATACTCGACGAAGTGGACAAGTTGAGTAAATCTCATCGAGGTTGTTTTGCCGATGGCAGTAATTCAGGACAGATTGATGGTATTTCTGATTGATTCTCGACATTAGTCTACAAGATGCATTTTGTAGTATATTATTCGTTCTGTTGTATTATTTTCCCCTGCCTTCTCAACAGCAGAGGGTAAGGCAGATGTCAAAATATTTCTATATAAGCACAAACTGGTGCTGCCTATTCTGTAGGTTGAAGGCCAAGCAATGACAAAAAGAATCACACACCTTCACCTCCCTTGGACCTGGGAGACACCCGAACCCTGTAGCCCTCGGAATGTCACCTCATTGCATTCCCCATGTTGTGTATATGCATTGCATGCACTTGCGTGCGCTACACCTGTTCTGAAAGCTCCGCATGGCTTCCTTGAACCACGTCACTTGAAACCTTTTACGTTTCATTTTTACACTTTACATCCACAGCTAATAAATACTGATGTTTCTAAAAAAAAAAAAAAGGTGTGCTCTTGCGTGTCTGCTTTACTTGTCTGGTATATCACCCATCGATTGAATAATATTTGCATTGGTCGAGGTCCAATTATTGTCCTTCTAGTATGGAGCCATGAACTTAAGCAGACACTTGTGCCTCACACCGTAGACTATGCCCTCCTCCAGAAGAGACTTACAGTCCGAGAATTCACAATACCTGTTGAAAAGAATGTTATTTTGTAATGGTACCTGACCAAATTACACCTTTCTGTCCCCAAACAGCAGAACCCAGCTGCTTGTTGCATCATTTATTTTGGTGCATGTCTGTGCCGTTAATGCAGCATCCCTTTATAGAAAATAAAGAGGACACTCGCATGTTGTATTAATTTAAAGTTCAACTCCAATGTATCCCTTTGTGAAGAGTTACAATCCATCTGAAACGTGATCTTCGATCCTCAAATTTGCCAACACCAAGTGTTCCTTTTTGAGTTCATAGTTTCAAACATATTGACTAAAAGTGTGACAACCTTAATAAATTTCATTTGCAATTTTTATTTATTTAAAAGGCATGAGGACTTCAAGAAACATTTAAAAAATTTGTGATTGTTAAAATGGTTTAACTCGTTCAAGGCGTTGAAAGGCATAGCTTTCTCTTCGAACATCCAATTTGAACAATCGTGCGTTGCATCAAACTGTCCACCGTGTTTCGTTGACTGGCCCGGATGACCTCAGTACCCATAATCTCAAGTCTTGCTCTGCTGCTCTTGATTCTCCTCTGTCTGCAGTCCCTGGAATCTCCAGCCTGTTGCCCACTGGCTGCCTCTTGTCAACTTGGAAGTCATCAAACATCACTGACCCCATCCACAAGAAGGATGCAAAACAGACTATCAACTACAGAGCAGGAAACTTACTTTTAATTATAAGCAAAGTCATGGAATCCATCGTTGCTGCGGATGTCAACTTTTTCTTCTTTTCAAACAGCCTGATCTCTGATAACTACTCTTCTCTCAGCAATGGTTGGAGGTGATAAAACTCAAACAGGACAGGACCATCTCCTTGGACATATCTCAGGCAATCAATACAGTATGGCATCCTGTTTTGCTTGCCAAGTTTACTGCCTGTGGTGAACAAGGCCGTATTCACACTTGGCTTTCTGACTTCCTTCACTTACACAATCGATGCAATCATCTCACTCCAAAACCAGTGGAGGCTGGAATGGTGAATCACACACAGTGTGTTGAGCCCAACCTTGTTCCTCATCTACATAAGCGACATGTCCTATTCTCTAAAAGCCCTTTTATTTCTTCCTTTTAGCAGATAACTCCACACTTTGTTGTACAGTCCCCCATCCACCTGACAGGCAGACATCAGCTGCATCCCTCTCTGCTCATCTGGAATTGATTAAATCATGGTCTGGAAAGGGAACCTGTCTTTCAATCTTGGCAAGTCTCACTGTTTCACTCTGTCACTCTGGAAAGACTGTCAAATTTACTCATCTATCAATTTTTATGATCAGCCACTGAAAGTGGTTTAGTCTCAAACTTCTAGGTTTCACCATCAGCCACAATCTCTCCTGGTTTCCTGAGTCAACCATATATTAAAGTTGTCTTTCAAAGCCAACCATGCACTGGGCATCCTCTGTTGTTCCAAGTCTTTCCTTGGAAAAAATAGAATTACTTGAATCCTATCCAGGTTCCTCCTGATGACTCCAATGCAGGATTTGGTCTTCCTTTTGATTATAACCTCCAAATCCTTGTCTGTAGCCCAATGGAGTACTGCCATCTCCTATGGGCTGGGACCCCAGCATCACATGTTTTGCTGGATTGTGTGGAATCTCTAAAGCCCTCAACATACTGGAATCTCCATGGATGAAGCCAAAGCACAAAGCCTGTTGCTCTCATATCGCAGGCATTGAGTGGTCTTTCTCAGTCCTCTGCCCGCCCCCCCCCCCCACTGGCTCCTCCAGGATGCATATATGTTCTTGCAGTGATAACCTCATCGTTGAAAAATTCAAAGCTTACCTTCCACCTCCTTTCCTCCCATTTGTGAAGCTGCCTTCAGGAGATGGTTCCATTGTACTTTTCCCTCCAAGACTTAAAAAAGCAAGTGGTGGATCATCTGTCATCCCCCATCCCTACCCATAATCTTTTCCACCTTCATTAACCCGACCGAACTCAACCCTCTTACTTGCACGTTTCCTGTTTTTTTCCCCTCCTCTCTTCTTCGTTCATTCTCTTGTTTTGTCAAAATTTTGCTCCCATTATCACTTTGGTACCTTTTTCCCCTCTGTCATCACATTCTCCCATGAGCCTCGATTTGCTATAGAAAAAAAAACGTTTTTTCAAATCTGGATGTTTTCGTTTTTTCAATCTTTTTTTCGAATTTTTCACCATTTCGAAAGGTAATTAGTCGTCATGACGAACATATACTTTGGTTAAACCTTCCACATACGTTTAAAAACTTTTGATTGTTGACAGTGAACTTTTAAAGGCCAGCATTGTTAAACTTTGTTCAGGGATTTATTCGGAAGTTCATTAAAAACCTCGAGGACATGTTTGTCGAAAGACACATGACTTACAATTTAATTCCCACCGTGCATCGATTTTTATTTATTTTTTTCACTCGAAGCGAAGGAGATTTAATGAACGTGAAGTTACCTTTCCCTTACAATAATGATCAGCCAGGTACCTATTATTGCAGAGCGCATTTATAGCACCTCGGTTAGGAAGTGAATTTACCACGAGGGTCAGTCATAGTTTGAATTATGAAGTGTGAACCTCATTATAACGTCTAACAGGATGATTGTTGTAAAGGTACCAGTGCACATAGCATTGAGCTATATCTATTCTGGGTTTGATTCCTGACCCGACTATAAACTGTCGGATTGGTGTTTCACAGGCAGGGTGTTGCATCACAAAGTACTCCGTCTCTCGATGGATGTCAAATCAAGTATCCCACAGTGTGTTTCTTGAAGAGCATGTGAGTTATTGCCAGCACCCTGAACAAATTAAAGCCCTGCCTAAATCACCTCGAGTCGAATGTCAGGCATAGCTAGCAGATACGTGAAAGACTCGAGCCAAAAACCTTCAACGGCTGAACCCAAAACAATGTCGGAATAAGGGGTGCCTTCTATTAATCATCGTAATAGTTGTAGTAGTCATAAATATTGTTACGGTGGTCCCGTCGGTCAAACAACCGAGACTCCCCACGGCCGGATCATGGGCCTGTTTGCTCCTTTTTCAAGCCCATTTTGGGACACCCCAGTCATCTGAGTGACGCGCCTGTCATCTCTCCATATCGAGACACTTGAAATGGCGTCGTGCCGAATGGGGAGGACTAGAAAATGGATCCTAATCATCCCGCCAAATCTGTCCTTTATGGGACTGATAAAACCGACTCAAAATAACTCAATGCAGTCCGTATAAATGAATGTGTATTTCATGAATGGGGAAGGGAGAACGAGAAGAATGGAAAGATTTGATGCAAAAATGATATTTACAATGAAATACTTGCCCCGGGTATCTTACAGGTGGAAGGTACTTATCAAACTAAGCCGTGTAAGACCCCAAGCACACCACAGGTGAAAAATCAGAAGAGGTGACAGGACTAAAATACCTGTTGTGGCCCACATGGGCACCACCAGGTTCCATTTGGAACAAACGCCTTTATTGCCCTGCCATGGGGAGTGCAGCATATCTAGTACTTGTGCAGACAAGAGGCTGGAACTCCGAACTATCCTCGGCTCCACAAACTGGAATGTAAACTGAGCACCCTGCTCAACTCTGCCTGGACCTCGTCTGGTCAACAGCTGAACCGGCCTGAACTGGACTGGCAATGGACAAACCAACCGTGGAACAGAACAGGGGTAAGGAATGGAACAACCAGCCTCGACTGGATGCAAGTTGAGAACAACTGGAACCAAAGAAGAACCCCCAACGTCATATGGACATGATTTTATGGGCCCGCACGATGCCCCGTCCCGTGACCTTGCCAAGCTTCATGATGTATCCCCACTCTGCCTGCCCCACCGATTGGCGGTTCGGCCATAAATCAAGGGGAACCCTTCTCCTGGTTCACTTGACTCGTTCTTCGAAGTTCGGAGCTCGGCCTTTGCACCAAAATTTCGCTTACTTGGCGTTGTGAGATCAAATTCCCCTTTAAAGGACATTTAAGACAGATTTCAAAGGAAAGAACATTAAAAAGGGATTTAAGGGAAAACTAGTTTTAGACACAAACATCGGGGAACTTTCTATACAATTAGACGCATAATCCTATATCACAATTCAATTGCCTTATGCTTCCGTTAAACATGCTATTTAGAAATAACTATTGCGAAGATTTACAATCTTAAACCCTAAAATCCATATTGACACCAATGTTATTACCCAAGTTGAAACATCAGTGTCAAGTTGAAAGAAAATGTGATAACATGCTCTTTTAAACAGTCCTGATTGTGAAACAGTACTGTATTCACTTCGTGGTCATTTTGTAAGAGTAATGATGTAACTTCAATCACAATATCCATCTCGGGCTGGGTCCATATCGTCACTACCCCACCTTGAGCGAGTATGTTGCCTTTTTAAAAAAATTTTTTTACCTTCCGTCACCTCACTCTTCCATGGGCCTCGACCTTGTGTGTGTAAATGCTTTAGAGATGGTTTAGCAGAAATCAATTCGTTCCAGGGCTATCAAGTCTTCGTTGTGAGGAAACATTGGAGAAGACAAGGTTGTTTTCACTGGAGAAGGTAAAGATTATATGGGGAAATGATGAAGGTTTTTGTGTACGATATATTAAGAGTTGTTGATAGTCGAGATCCAAGCAGATTTGTGTTTTTGGAAGTGGAGGTCGGTGAGGGTAATTAGGGGGCACAGCTTGGGGGAAGGAGTAAAAAGTATGAGTAAATTTAATGAATAAAACTTGAAAACTGTCAGTTGGTGTCAGATTAGAGTGTTCCCGATTGAGAGTGTCTCTGAGTGCGTTCTCATGCTGCTAAAGCGACATGTTACAGCCCAGAATTGCCTTCCTTTCTCCGATTTTCCTTGGATAAAATTTACCATTCATGGAAGTTTATGCTGGAGTCGTCGCGAAGGTGAAAGTTCAGGAAGAGTCCTCATGGTTAAGCTAAAGCAATATACACATGTACCAAGTGAACAATTCCACGAATGGAAATGGCTGCAGTGGAAGAGTTTTGAGAAGTCTTGAAAACAGGATTATTGGGGGAAACTAGAGAGTTCATCGAACTTTTCCCTGCACAGTCTTGAGAAACAAGGACATGGGCAGAGTCTGTGAGCGGAAAATTTGATTGGTCATGATGATGGAAAATGCAGTAATATTTCATCCAAGTACTGCTTAACGGAAGGTTTTTTAAAGTGCCAAAAATGGGATTGGTGTTGTGCAGTGAGCAAGCAGATAAATAAATTGAAATAAAATAAAGATGGTAGAAAAAAAAAATTCAGAACTTCACCGTAATTGATGCAGCGTCTTTTACACCACCCTATTTAACGGACTTCGCCGTCGTTGATGCAGCGTCTTTTACACCACCCTCATTCTGGTTGAATGTTGAGCTTTGCCTGCGTGCGGAACTTTTTCCAAATGCATTGCGAGAAGTGGCCACCAGAAAGGGGAGACAACCGAACATACAAACATCTGACACCACAGTTCGCATTATATAATGCACAGAAAATAGTTATAGATCTTCCCCAATCCAAAACCATGATATTTTTCGACCCTCGTTTACCCCCTTCCATTTCCAAGTTTCATTTCCCCCCCCCCCTCCTGAATCCATACTGTCCACCTCTGCATCCTTTCCTGCTCCCCATTCTTCCCCACACCCATTGTTTGTCCAAGTCTCCCTCTATCTTGTCCTTCACTCCACTATTGGTGTCGCCCCCTCCCCTATCTCCGCTGTTTATTCTGTCATGTTATGTCCTGACCTGTTCAGTGTGCTAGCTCTTCCATGAGCCTTGACTATGTACATATTGTTGTGGATTTCTGCCCGCCGGCGTGCGGACGACCACTTTTAGCGAATGGCAGCCGCTCTCGCCCACCAAACGGCCAATCCAGTCGCAGCCTTCCGGATCAAATGCCGGAACCCAGCTACGGGTGTGTTTTAGATGCACACCACAGCCTAGTCAACACTACCCGCGCTACAGGGTCAATCGCCGAGTTGTCGATATACCTAATTAATCGCGCGGGCAGACTACCAAGATACTGTACCTCAACGGGCCGCTTGGAAACGAGCCGCTTAAGCAGCTCGCTTCATTTTGGGATAACGGAGCGGGGTATTATCACACAGCCCTGTTGGACCCGATCACTTTATCGGCTATTAAAAAGCCAGCTATATTCCGAACTCAATACAGCAGTTCAATGCAGGAAAAGGACGCGACGAACGGGTTAACATTCACACAAGCACATTTATTTGCACACACAACACATATGCAGTCATGTATGCAATCAGGCGAGGCAAACAAAAGCAATGCACTGTACAAGCACGTAATGAATGGGGGGTAGGGACAAGACGCGAGCAAGAAAAAGAACTACCACCGTTCTATTAATTACGTACACTTATACAGTTCTACTTACGGACATGGCGCCACAACGTTCATTCAAAAGAAACAAAGAAAACCCCCAGGAAAGACAAGGGGTAGACTGGACCTCTTGTGTCTTTATTTCACAGAGCTGTGATGACTGCAGAAGCTCCGCGAGGCCGGGCTGGTTACCTTCACCTTCGAGGTGCCTCGCTGGGGTGACCCGCGACGTCCCGTCCTCACGGCAGCTGTCATGACCGCGGTCCGGCCCAGGCCTCGTTTGACGGCCTCGTGATTCGGGCCCAGCCGGCAGCGCCTCAGAGGAAAGGAAGGGGTCTTTTGCTCTTTCAGAATTGATGCTCTCTCTAAGAGCCCGTCCGTCCCTCAGCGCTGCTCGGACTGTCCCGAAGCCCGATCACCTCGGACCGTTCGATGCTGGCTGGCGACCTCGCTCCGGTTCTCCCCACGTCCCACACACGAACGCGCAGTTCTGCATGGCACAGATGGCCTGGCTGTACTCCCAGCTCCCTTCTCCTCGGCGAACCCAGACCTTCACTGCCCTCCACTGGACTCGAACCTTGGTCTTCACACCACACCAAACCCGACCGACTGCTCTGAACTGGCGCTCTGCGCGCCTTTTTATAGGGTTTGTGAGGTGAGGTTTTATCTCCGCTCTTTCCCCTCTGACCCCCACTGGCTCCGCCCCTCTTGATCTCCTGATCCGAATTCTGAGGCGAAGCTTGGAGCGAGCGGACATGGTAGAGATCATCGACGCTGAAGGTAGAGCGGACGTGGTAGAAATCACCGTCGCTGGAAATGAGGAAACCCCCGCGTTTGTTTGCAGCGATCTTGCCGTGGCCGAAGCAAAAATGGCGGCGCCCGCAGAGCCGAAGGTGAAGTGATGGTGTTTGTTGTTGGTTATCGGGGGGGATGCGGTTTAAGAAATGGTGGCTGTGGTTGGCGTTGTGAAGAAGGTGGTTGTGGTTGGCATTGTGGAGAAGGTGGTTGTGTGAAGGCGGTCGTGGAGGAGGTGGTTGTGTGAAGGCGGTTGTGAGAGCGATGTTGGTGGTGGAGTTGGTTGTTGTGAAGTGGTTGATGAGAGCGATGTTTGTGGTGGAGGTGGATGTTGTGAAGCGGTTGGTCAGAGTGATATTGGTGGTGGAGGTGGTTGTTGTGAAGCGGTTGTTCCAAAATAACAATAGCAAAAGAAAATCGGCTAACTCAAAGATCACAGCCCGGCACACGAATAATTTCCCGTTAAACATCGGTGGGGAAATTTATCTGAACACAGACTTATCGACATAACTGATCTAAGGACCTATATGGTGCTCTGCGAATTTCTACAGCCGTAACAATATGTATAAATAAAATTTCTAAGCATGTACAATTTACATGCTTGAACACTCTCGACAACAAATCGCTTTATTGGCAGTTTCAGAAACCTTTATGTCAGCAGTACTTGGACAAAATATTAATTATGGTATTTTACATCATCTCGACCAATGAAATTCGCTGCTCGCAGACCCCCACCTGTGTCCTTTTTCTCAAGACTGCATGGGGTGAGGTGTTCTATGAACTCTCTAGTTCGAGGAATGAAACAGTGATGTCCTAGTGGTTAATTTGAGATATCGACATCCTGGTTTCAAAGGCTAAAGCCATTAATGGCCCTCAGAAGAATAATCACCTCTGATTTCTCATGAGATCTTATTTGAAATCTGATTCGAATCTGATCAGATTTCATGATTTTGGAAAGGGCAAATCGAGTCTTCCGACGTATGATTATCCGGGACGTGGAACAATGATTCGTGATGTGTTCACCTGGTGGTCAAAAGCCTTTGCTTTTGGCATAAATGGTTAAATCTCCAGGTCTTCGTGGTTCTTTGTGAGCAAAAAACAAATCCGCAAACCATGACTCGGCATGGGTTAAGCTGTCTGTCCTGCCTGCTTGCACCTCTTTTGAGCAAGTTAAAAGCATTACGGTATATTTTTCACAATGCAATCCTGGCCCGTTATTGCCATTGTAAACCCCTTGATTGTTCAATCATTGTGACGTGAAGGATAAAACAGCAACATTTAAACTACGTGTGCGTACCTGTTACCCGTCACTGACGGCTTTAATCAAAAGACAGCATGTTGTACTTCACATACATATTGCACGTCTAACTAGCTGTGTGTCATTGAGGATATCAATGAAGTAAAACATACGGAAAATAATTGTATGGAAAGTAAATATAATGATGATATTTATGAACACCTTTGTGAAATGTTTAGATATGAAGAATCCCACCAACACGACCTGTCACCTCTGTCCGTTTGTGAGCACGTATTGATCACGTATTGGTCTTGTGGACAGCAGAGGGCGAGATTGCGCTGTGAACGGGAAAAGGTTTACCCTGTGCCGGATGTAGGATTACCAGGAAAGAATTCTTTGGAAAAGGAAGGACTGGGACAAGGTGACACAGCAAACAACAGACTACTAACTACAGGATTTTAACCTTTTTTATCCAGGTACGAAGAAAGATTGTTAAAGGCTTTCTAGAGGAAAAGTTGTTTATCCTTTAATAACATTTTTACTTTTCCTCAGAGGAATTTCCCGCACGGGATTCCAAATGGGATCGTGATCGATGGTGGTGGCAAAAATGCAAATGGTGTCTTCTGTCATCGAAGTGGGAGCAATGATTCACATTCATTGCCACATCTGATACACTTTAAATGCTCTAATGGCGGCGAGGAGCTCCACTTTGAAACTGTTTGTTCGATATGTGCAACTTTTTGACGTCTCGGTTCCGCAATAAAAAAAAAAATGATATTGGTGTTAAATCCAGTGGTGACCAGGTGTACAAATTAATTAATGGAAGGAGTTAAATAAAGTTAGAGTACGGATTACAGATTGCTCGTAACTAAATGACCAAATTAGTTTGATTTAACTTTTATAAACGATATGGTTTTTGATAAATCCGAGTGTTCTAACACAGTGTTGTGACGGCCTGTGATGAAATGGTTCATGAACATGCTCGATTTGATGAAGTGAGTTGTTTACAAACACATTCCCTTCATATCACCAGGATTATATTACTATAAACATGAAATTCGAAAGTAGGGACCATCTATATTTATTATATGTGAGGGGGTATTATTTCATATAATCACGAGGTTATGCAAAAAAAAAAATTCTAATCTCTATTTCTCTATTTCTTTCTCTATTTCTCTATTGAGAAAAAAATTCTCTTTCTTATCTAAAAAATAAAAAATAAAAAAACGGCCACCTTTCTCCGATTCTTCTTCTTCTTCTTCATCATCTTCTTCTTGTTCTTCCTCGATTTTTTTCGACAACACTTCCATGACCTAATCTGTTGAAAACTCTCTCAAACAATAATAATAACAAAAACGATCTCTTATAATGCTTCATCTTCCTCTTTCACACGTGTGGTACTCTTTACTGTATCATAATGCACTACTCTTCTGCTATTTAAACAGACTGCTCTCATTTCGACATTTCCTTCATTCCTTGCCTAAAAAATCCAACTGTTACAGCGTTTCTTCTCTCCATTCTCTGAATTCGCCTTTATTGCATCCCTCAAGAAATGTGTTTAATCGCATAACTGACCAAAAAGTTAAAAAAAAAAAAACCCCAGTTTGCTACGAATGTTCGCTTTCCATCAACCATTCTTTTTTTCCAACTTCAGTGCCAACTCACTCCTCTCACCCCTCACTCTCAAACCAACCATCCCACTCTTTTCCCTCCAAGCCTCCCTCTCACCTCTCTCAAAAACTCCCCAGTAGGATGAATATACTGATTCTGGCTCACTTTCCCCCATGTTAATGAATGGGGGGATTCTCAGTGATTCATTTTTTTCCCCTAAAAATAAACCCCCTTTTTATCCTAAGGTAAATTTATTTGTCTCCCCTTTTAACCTAGGGGCACTCTTTTCAAATAACCAATGCAATAAGATAAAGATTTGTTCAAGTAGTAAAGTAGTAATGTGATTTGTTAAAGGTGATTCTAAAGAAATATCTGAAACATGTAAGCCGAGGGGAACTTTTTCAAATGACCAATGCATATTGTTTAGCTCACTCATTGAACCTATAAAGATTTGTTCATTCTGAAATTCCTTCCATAGTTTAATTTTCTTTGCACAATAATCCCCATCTAAAATATTTAAACATAAAACATTTGAATCTTTATATTTTTTAAGATACCCCTTTTGTGCCATTATGAAATGATAAACTTCTCTTGATGCTCTTGTTTGACCACCTCCTGAGCCTCAGGTTATTTTTTGCAAAACCATGCCCACTTTTCATAAGCCCCGCTAACTTTTTCATAAGACCCGCCCACTTTTGTTAAGCCCCACCCGCTTTTCATATGGTATTTTTCATAAGCCACGCCAACTTTTTCTAAACCTGCCCACTTTTACTAAGCCCCGCCTACTCTTACATCATTTCCAGTTCATCTCCGACTCGCAAATAATTCACTAGAAAATTCTAGAATGTTATGGTTTTGAAAAATTTCCCAATGAAGGCTTGCCTGGGCTTGCCCAAGGAATTTTCAAAGAATCCTCCATTAAAAAAAAATTCTCCATTCTAACACATTACAACATCTGACTGTACAAAACAACATTACAACATCTGACTCACAAGGCTTGCCTGGGCTTGCCTGGGGTTGCCCAGGGAAACCAGTCTTTCTGTATTAAAGGTTCAAGTCCCAGACTCCATTTTAAACATATTTTTTTACTTCCATTGAGAATGGAGTGCTGTGCTGACTTTGGGGTTCCTTGGAGTTCTACTACTTGTATGGAACTAAACCTTCAAGTTGATGAACTGTATTCAAACTTCTTATCTGTTGAGGTAAGATTTTATTTTCCTATTTACAGAGTTTGATTGAAGCAGAGACTCATTTAATGATGAAATCACTTAATTAATACATTATTATTTTCTCTCACAGGAAATTGCATCTGAAAATACCGATTTTGCCACAACTTGAGGTGAAATTGTTGGCTTGGTTGAAGACCCTGTGAGTGACCAAGACCCACAGAACGAGCTAGACCTTGAGTGGGATGATTTTGGGGTTCCTTAGAGTTCTACTACTTATATGGAACGAAACCTTCAAGTTGATGAACTGCATTCAAACCTCTTATCTGTTGAGGTAAGATTTTATTTTCCTATTTACAGAGTTTGATTGAAGCATAGACTCATTAATAATTAAATCACTTAATTAATACATTATTATTTTCTCTCACAGGAAATTGTATCTGAAATACGAAATGAAAATACTGCTTTTGCTACAACTTGGGGCGAAATTGTTGGCTTGGTTGAAGATCTTGAGCGACCAAGACCCACAGAACGAGCTCGACCTTGATGGCCCAACCAAAGAGTTATACCTTGGAGACCAGCAAAATCCTGAAAAATAGCTTTACAGCAATAGTACTCATTGCGAGTTATCAAGACAATACCCACTGAACAAGTTAAACCTTGATGAGCCAGAATACAAGTTTTACCGTGAAGACTCACAAATTTTGAAAAAAATCAGTAAATGAGTTCTGCCTTGATGGTTTAAATAACTACCTTGGAGACTCGGGAAAAGGGTTCTGCCAAGATAGTACTAAATATGGAACCTACCTTGGAGACTCACAAATTTCAGTCATTTTGAAAAATGTAGATTTTCTTGATGATCCACAGTTATACCATGTGAGATCTATTACTGAAACCCATAAAAATTGGAATAATGGAGTTTTCCTTGATGATCCACTGGTATACTATGTGAGATCTATCACCACAACCCATAAAAATTGGAAAAATGGAGTTTTCCTTGATGATCCACAGTTATACTGTGAGATCTATCACCGAAACCACAATATTTCTAGAAATTGTCGTTCTACCTTGGAGTCTTGGATAGATGGTTATATTTTTGGAGACTTGAAATGTGGGTTCTGGCTTGATAACTCACAATGTGATACGTATCGTGGAAAATCATGGAAACTGGTGATCAGAATAGATTTGTAAATGATGAAATGAGTTGGTATATTAGTGAATATCCTCCGAATCTTAAAACAGAAGAGATGTTGAATAGAAGACTTAACTCAAAGAAACCACTCAGTGTATCATACCTCAAAAGAAGATGTCAACACGTTAAACTAGACCAAACCACTTACACATGGAATTTGGGTGTTCTGGAAGGAAAGCCACGATATCTGTGGATCATTTTTTAAAAACCAGATGGCGAAACTGCTACTGATAAGAATAATGCATTGAGTGATAATGCGAAGGTGAAACAACTTCGCGTTTCTCGAGATGGAACATTTTATCCACGAGATAGATTGGAAATTAATTGGGAAAAAAATGATTATGCTGAAGCATACAAGTCTTACCAAAAGGTGTGTGAAAGTAATGGAAATAAAGAACCTATTTTGGATATGACAACATTTAAAAGTTTGTATACAATCTATGCGTTTGACCTGAGTACTCAAAAGGAAACTATAAAGTCTAATCGAGTGGATACTTCCTGATACATTGAAAGAAGAGAGAGTGAAGAAGTTGATGCATATTATTTGCTTTTGGAAGAAACAGAATTACAGATTAATACAGATAATGGTGTTATGATTAGTCTCACATAATTTTTTGTTAAATAAATGAGTCGGAAAGTACCAACTGTGGTATATGTTAATCAAATCAATCTTCATGAACTATCATCTTGTGTTCAAAATCAAAAGCCTTGTACGATTAACGTTAATACAATTCAGAGAAAAGGAGCAGTAAGAATTGATGTCGTCCACCAGACGGCGGTCTCCTTGGGTTAACCTGAGGCGGTCCCTTCGGGTGGGTGCCTGGAATGTCCTATCCCTAAGAGAGGATGAACACCTGTCTCTGTTATCATCTGAGCTCAAGCGTTTGGACATCGGGATTGCAGCTCTCTCTGAGGTTCGGAGACCGGATTGCGGCGAGATAATGGTGGGTGGTTAAACCTACTATTGGTCTGGTCGCTCTGATGGTTACCATACCCAAGGAGTTGCTGTAGCTGTGTCCAATAAGCTGACCCCAATGATAATTGAGGTAACACCGGTCAACGAGCGTATTATGAGATTAAGGATTCGTCACTCCTTAGGTGTCATTTCCCTGGTCTCTGTTTATGCTCCGACTGAGGCGAGTGATCTCACCGTGAAGGATGCATTCTACGCCACACTCGAGTCTGTGGTTGATCAGTGCCCCAGACGAGATACACTTCTAGTCTTGGGGGATTTCAATGCATCGACTGGAACTGATAGGGATGGTTATGAGGTGTGTGTTGGTCCCCATGGGTCAGGAACTATGAACCAGAATAGCACTAAGTTCCTTGACTTTGCAAGAAGTCATGGACTTAGGGTGGCTGGTTCATGGTTTCAGCGCCCACAAGCTCATCGCTGGACTTGGTATTCCAACGCTGGTGGTGTGGCAAAGGAGATTGACTATGTCCTCATTGACGGTCGTTGGAGGATGATCCAGAACTGCAAGGTCTACCGGAGTGCTCAGTTCCTCAATACTGACCACAGGCTTGTTGTAGCAACTCTAAAGCTGCACCTTAAATCCTGGAGAATGGTACCATCCCAGCCGAGGCTGGATGTTGCCAAGCTCAGGGATGAGAGAGTAGCTGAGGAGTTTGCGAACAGGCTGAGTGGACACTTGGGGGGTCTGGGTGCTTTGGGGGGTCCTGAAGAGTTGTGGAGCGGCTTCAAGACCACCGTCCTTGATGTTGCCGGTGGATGCCTTGGAGCTCACCGCAGGGCAAAGAAGAATTTTGTCTCTCAAGGGACACTGGATACCATTGACCAGAGTCGCAGGGCCAGGCTGAATGGCAGAGCTGAGCTGTTCAGGGAGCTGAGGCGTAAAACTGTACGTGCACTGAGGGTGGACAAGGAGGCCTATGTGCGAGGAATCTGTGGGGGGTAGAGCATCACCTGTGGACAGGTGATTCTCGTCCCGCTTACAGGGGAATTCGCGCATTACGTTCATCCAAGCCCATCCCTCGGAGCACTACAGTTCGAGCAGAGAGTGGTAGGCTCTTGACAGAGGAGTCTGAAGTGAAGGCCCGCTGGGCCGGTTACTTTGAGCGGTTGTACCAGGCTGATCCCCCAACTGTCGAGTTGGACGTCAAGGGTGTTACAATCCCTGTTGCTGACCCTCGAATCAACTGTGGTCCACCTACGCTTGTGGAAACACGGGCTGCGGTGAACCAGTTGAAACAGGGCAAAGCTCCAGGGATCTGTGGCATCCATGCCGAACTTCTCAAGGCTGGTGAAAATGCTGCACTCGTGTCGTTGCATGTAGTTTTGTGCTCTGCCTGGAACAGAGGCATCATCCCAACTGATTGGAAGAGGGGCCTTGTTGTCCCTCTCTGGAAAGGGAAGGGTGATTGCCAAGACTGCAACAACTACCGAGGGGTGACGCTGCTCTCAGTGCCGGGCAAGGTCTTTGCTCGGATAATTCTCGATAGAGTTCGCCACCATCTGCTTGAGCACCAGCGTCCAGAGCAGTCAGGCTTTACACCAAAGAGGTCAACGATTGACCGTATCCTTGCACTTCGTGTCCTCACCAAACGCAGACGAGAGTTCCGGCAGGGGCTGCTTGCAGCCTATGTTGATCTCTGTAAAGCGTTCGATTCAGTGAATCGGGATGTCCTCTGGAGGATTCTTGGTCTTCGTGGGGTGCCACCAAAACTGATCGATCTGATGTCTGAACTCTACTCTGGTACTGAGAGTGCTGTGAAGTGTGGTGGTACCATCTCTGACTTATTTCCAGTTGTTACTGGAGTTCGTCATGGATGTGTACTTGCCCCCACACTTTTCAGCACTTGTATGGACTGGATTCTAGGGAGGATGTCGGAGAGATCAAGTTGCGGTGCGTCATTTGGGAATGTCAAGATCTCGGACCTTGACTTTGCAGATGATGCAGTCATCTTTGCGGAGACTTTAGACATCCTCTTTGGGGCCCTCGAGGTGCTGAATGAGGAGTCGGAGCCGTTGGGATTACGGGTTTCTTGGGTCAAAACTAAGATCCAGGCTTTCGGTGACATCTTGGATGCTGCTGTCCTGTCTGTGTCTGTTTGTGGTGAGGATGTTGAGGTCGTGGAGAGATTCACTTACCTTGGCAGTGATATTCATGTCTCTGCTGGCTGCGAGTCAGAGGTAAATAGACGTCTGTGTCGGGCCTGGGGAGTCATGGATTCACTGGATCTTGGGGTGTGGCGCTGCCTGTACCTGTGCGGGAGGACGAAAGTCCGAGTCTTCAGGTCCTTGGTACTTCCAGTCTTGCTCTATGGGTGCGAGACTTGGACTCTGACCAAGGATCTGAGACGGAGACTTAATTCCTCTGGTACCAGGTCTCTTCGGAGAATCCTTGGCTATCGCTGGTCGGATTTTGTGTCCAACGAGCGGTTGCTGAGAGAGACTCGGATGAGATTTGTTACCTGCATAGTCCATGAGCGTCTGTTGCGGCTGTATGGACATGTGGCTCGTTTTCCTGACTCTGATCCTGCTCACCAGATTCTCTCAGCGAGGGAGTCTCATGAGTGGAGGAGGCCAGTGGGTCGACCACGTGCCTCATAGTTGCAACAGGTTGACCATCATCTCAAGGAGATGGGGATGGGCCTGGCATCTGCCTGGGGGATGGCCAGACGGAGGCCCCTGGAGTACCGGCGGAAAGTGGACGCAGCGACGTGCTGTTCTGGCACATGCTCCCATACCTGACCTGACCTGACCTGAAGAATTGATGTTTTGCTCACAAGAGAACAGGTTAAAATCTTGAGCGATATTGGCTCACTTTAAATTAAAATGACAAAACCAATGTTGAAAAAATATTCAAAAAGAGAGACGAGTGGAGGATTTCTCCCATTTCTAATTCCTTTATTTTCTGATTTAAGTGCGGTTGGAGCATTGACGGGTGGTATTTCAACAGCGGTGAAAATTGCCAACGAAAGGAAGGCTCAACTCCAGGCTCAAAAATAATTGGAAAGACATAACAAAGAGTTGGAGAAACAAATTAGTGGAAGTGGTGTAATTGTAGATTTTGCTGAAAAACTTGAAGGTCTGCCTGATAAAGTGAGATTGTTAGTTTGAGATATGCTTTCTTCTATCGCACAAGCAGGTGTAAAATTAACGAAAAGGGGTAATGGATTATAACTTTCTAATAAATAAATGAGCATTGATGAGTGGTTTAAAGAATTTGGAAAGAATACAACATCAAATTTACAACTTGTCACATATTGTAAGAAATTAAAAATTCATAATGTGGTTGTTTGTATGAGAGATGAAATAACAAATGTGCCTAAACATACAAAGAATATTATTATGAACTTTGAAGATAATAATGGGAACGGTTCTCATTGGGTTTGCATTTTTAATAGTCAAGACAAATATTATTTTGATAGTTTTGGTCTTCTACCACTTGTTGAAGTCATAAAATTCTTACAGAATGGTGTTTTTTAAACATTTAAAGTCCAAGAATTAAATTCCAAGTGTTGTGGTCAATTATGTCTATATGTGTTATTTAAACTCAACAAAAATAAAAATTTTTATGACATTATTTTTATGTAATATAAATTACTTATGTTGGTAAGGTTGGTTCTATCTTTGGTGTATCCCAATAACTGGATATTGATTTATCAAATTATTACACAAAGGCACAAGCTGAACGACATAAATATAGTATAACAAAAAATATTAATGTGAAAAATGCTTATAAATTAAAAAATTATCCAAGCCTGACTGACGCGAATAACTTGGTGAGATGAAGCGATTTATCACAATATATATCCTTAAATAAAACGGCCGTGTATTCCAAAGATACAGAAGTGTTGATTTTATCTCCAGGTCATACAGAATTCACAGTTCGAATTAAAAAAAAATTTATAACGAAGGGCATATCGTTTGTATGAGAATAGAACAATGGAGATATGATATGAATGATTTAGGGTATAATTGGTCATTTAAAATTGACCTCGAAGACCTGGAACAATTAAATCAGTCTCGTAAGGAAGAATATTATGCACTTGGTATCGAGAATGAGTTTTGTGGAGCCACGATTAGTAAACAACAAATAAAAGAATTTAATAAGGGTAAATATAATAATGGTTTTGCCCTTGTTTATCTCATGAAAACAGAAAAAACAGGATTATATATAATAAGTAAGGAAATACAAAATGATTTAACTATGGGAAGATGGGGAGGTGTTTCGTGCCATAATATTATTCTAACATATATTTCTAATACATAAATGACAGCAAGAAGGCTTCAAGAAAATTATCATTTCTGTGTCCAAGCATACCTTCAAGAAAAGGGTATTCGTTATTTTAATAAATATGTTCTACAACATAAGAATGAGGTATTTTCAATAAAAGATTGGCATTATGATGATGTTGATAAACCAACAACTTTGGATTTAATTAAAATGTTAAATAATGAAAATATTATACAGTTAAGAAAACGTAAGGCTCTTTTAGAAATTCAAAAGAAATATTATTGGTTTCCTGTTGTAAAAAAATTATTTTGGATACAGAAATGACAAGAAATCCTGATGAATATATGTATGATATTCTATGGGGTGTAAGCGATTCAAGGATAGTAAGGGACGAGGAAGGAGTTGAAGAGAGAGAAGAGGAAAAGGAGAAGAGAGAGAAGGAGGAGAGCGAGAAGAAAGAGATAGAGGAAAGGGAGAAGAAAGAGAAGGAGGAAAGAGAGAAGATAGAGAAGAGAGAGAAGGAGGAAAGAGCGAGAATAAATAAATATGAAAATATGGAAACCAGTGAGATAACAAAAAGATTGGGGGTATTACGGAAAATAACTCAACTCACCGAGGAGGAAAACAAAAAATTGTCAAATATATTAGCAATATTTTCATCAAGACTATTGTCATCGGCAAGATATTGATTTTAATTCAAGTTTTTCATTTTTTTTCTTAAATAAATGGAGGAGAGAGTAAAGACGTTTCTAAGGATTCTTTTTGTTTTAAAAATTAAGATTCAAATGTGCATGTTGGAAACCAAAAAGGTTTTCGCACTCTGCAGGAATTTTTCTCATAAATAAATGAGTTATTATCTCAAATGTAAAAAGAAAACTAATACTAAAAATATTTCATATTTTAAAAGTAAAACTAATACGGTTATACAAAAAGGTACATGTTTGGTGTGTGGTTCAAAAAAGAACCAACTTATTTCCAAACACACACACATGGAGGAGATATCCAAAAGTTTTTATCAGGAAGTAAATTGCAACTCCTGGAATACCAGGGGAATTGCATCTACCAGGGTATTCTTACTGTGGTCCAGGCACAAACTTGGATAAAAGATTAGATGAGGTAGACAATCCTAAATCATGGAGTAAGCCCATCAATAGAGTTGATGAAGTGTGCATGAGACACGATATTGATTATGGGAATACCACAACTTTGGAAGAAAAGCATGAAGCCGATAGAGAAATGTTGTATAATTTGTCTCTGATACAAAATCCAACCTTGAGAGAAAAAGTTGATCGGTTCATTGTGAAGAAGATGATCAGTGCTGAATTGAAACTTGGGCTTGGAAATACAAAAAACTTATAGGCTCTAATGATGTCATTAAGACTGAAGTGCAATTGGCTAATGAATTACATAAACCAATATTCACAAAGTTTCATAGAAGGAAGGTTTATTCCAAGGTAGTTGATTATATCTGGTCCGCTGATTTGATTGAACTCAATAATGATAAGGGGTACAAGTATGCTTTAACCATGATTGATTTGAGGAGTAGATATGCGTGGGTTGTCCCTTTAAAAAACAAAACAGGTAATCCTCTTATGATAGCCTTTCAACAGATATTTAATATAAGGAAGAGAAAACCTAAAAAAAAATTGTGGACTGATGAGGGTGGAGAGTTTTATAACGAGACATTTATGAATTTTCTAAAAAATAACAGCATTACATTATAGAGTACCGTTAATGAAGGAAAGGCTGTTGTTATTGAACGTTTTAATCGTACCTTAAAAGAAAGACGATATAAAAAATTCACACAACTCGGTTCACAACAATGGTCATCATTTATTCAGGATATTGGGGATAAGTATAATGACACGATTCACACGTCAACGAATCTTCTTCTTCTTCTTCTGCTTCTTCTTCTTTCGGCTGCTCCCGTTAGGGGTCGCCACAGCGGATCATCCATATGATGCGCATAGTGATTTGGCACATGTTTTACACCGGATGCCCTTCCTGACGCAACCCTGGTTGCCTCTTACGACACAGGGATCTGGTACACCTATTTTAACCGGGGTATACACTGGCCCAGTACACTGGTATCATTTTGCCGACCTCGGAAGGATGACAGGCTGAGTTGACCCCCTGGTGTTATACGACTTGGTATATACATATATATGTACATGCATACATACAGATATATACATGTATACACACATATATATATATATATATATATATATATATATATATATATATATATATATATATATATATATATATATATATATATTCAGTGGCCCAACGAGGCTTGAACTCAGGACCTTTTGGGTCCCAAGCCGCTGCCCTAACCACTGCGCCAACACCAGGCTTGGTGTCAACACACGTCAACGAATATGAAACCATAAGAAACATTTACAAAAGTAAAATATGAAAAAGAGATTAATGTCAGAAAACCTAAGTTCAACGTTGGTGATATCGTAAGAATATATAGATGGAAATCGCATTTTGAAAAGGGTTATACTAAACGATGGACGAACAAACTTTTTAAAATTGTTGATGTAATAGATACGGTTCCTTGGACTGATAAGATATATGATTTAGAAGGGGAAGAGATTTTAGGTTCATTTTATTCACAGGAATTACAAAAGACAAAACTAAGCAGATAATACCCATGGGAGCAATGGGTTGGCGCTTCACTCCCTTCTACTATACACCTTTGTGGGCACTCGAGGGCCAAATCCGAGGTGTATAACAGTATATAATATGTGTCAAAGGGCGCGTTCTTAGATCTGTGAACCCAAAACACAGAATCCTCAACTGAATAGTCAAGGCTTAACTTTTGTTTGTTTGTTGGTGTGTGTGTGTGTGTGTGTGTGTGTGTGTGTGTGTGTGTGTGTGTGTGTGTGTGTGTGTGTGTGTGTGTGTGTGTGTGTGTGTGTGTGTGTGTGTGTGTGTGTGTGTGTGTGTGTGTGTGTCCCAACCCTCACATTCAAAATCTCATCCCCAACCCTCACATTCAAAATCTCAACCCCAACCCTCACATTCAAAATCTCAACCCCAACCCTCACATTCAAAATCTCAACCCTTGCCCCACACAATGTCTTTTTTTTCAATACGTATTTCAACAATATATGTTTTTTATGATTTTTTCTCTTCTTCCAATTCTGTCTTTTAAGGCTTTCAGGTTTGATGAAGTAGAAAGGGGAAGCAAGAACCTTCCTGCATCTTCTTCCCAGAACGAACAATATATATTTTTATGTTTTTTTCTCTTCTTCCAATTCTGTCTTTTAAGGCTTTCAGGTTTGATTACGTAGAAAGGGGGAGTAAGAACTTTCTTGATAGATTTAGATCCCAAAGAGTGGTTGCATTTCAAGTCTCCAATATAAACCCAACTTTCCAAGTCTCCAAGTTATAACCACATTCCTGTTGAGTTTCCAAGATACGTATCACATTGTGAGTTATCAAGCCAGAACCCACATTTCAAGTCTCCAAAAACATAACCATCTATCCAAGACTCCAAGGTAGAACCACAATTTCCAGAAATATTGTGGGTTTCGGTGATAAATCTCACATAGTATAACTGTGAATCATCAAGGAAAACTCCATTTTTACAATTTTTATGTTGTTCAGTGATTGATCTCACATGGTATAACTGTGGATCATCAAGGAAAACTCCATTTTTCCAATTTTGATGGGTTTCAGTGATTGATCTCACATCGTATAACTGTGGATCATCAAGGAAAACTCCATTTTTTCAAAATATTTGAAATTTGTGAGTCTCCAAGGTAGGTTCCATATTTAGAACCATCTTGGCAGAACCCTTTTCCCGAGGCTCCAAGGTAGTGATTTAAACCATCAAGGCAGAACTCATTTACTGATTTTTTTCAAAATTTGTGAGTGTCCAAGGTAGGCCCCATATTTAGAACCATCTTGGCAGAACCCTTTTCCTGAGTTTCCCAGGTAGTTATTTAAACCATCAAGGCAGAACTCATTTACTGATTTTTTTTCAAAATTTGTGAGTCTCCAAGGTAAAACTTGTATTCTGGCTCATCAAGGTATAACTTGTTCAGGGGGTATTGTCTTGATAACTCGCAATGAGTACTATTGCTGTAAAACTCTTTTTCAGGACTTTGCTGGTCTCCAAGGTATAACTCTTTGGTTGGGTCATCAAGGACAAACTCGTTCTGTGGGACTTTGTCGCTCATAAGATCTTCAACCAAGCCAACAATTTCGCCCCAAGTTGTAGCAAAAGCAGTATTTTCATTTCATATTTCAGGTACAATTTCCTGTGAGAGAAAATAATAATGTATTAATTAAGTGATTTAATTATTAAATGAGTCTATGCTTCAATCAAACTTTGAAAATAGGAAAATAAAATCTTACCTCAACAGATAAGAGGTTTGAATCCAGTTCATCAACTTGAAGGTTTAGTTCCATACAAGTAGTAGAACTCCAAGGAACTCCAAAGTCAGTACAGCACTGCATTGTCAGAATTTTTTTTTTAAATGGAGTCTGGGTTGAACCTTTTATAGAGAAAGACTGGTAGCTATGGTTTCCTTTTTCAAAATGGAGGATTGTTTGAAAAAAAATTGCCAAACAGCCTTGGAAATTTTTTCAAAACCATAACATTCTAGAATTTTCTAGTGATTTCTTTGTGAGTCAGAGATGAACTGGAAATAATGTAAGAGTAGGCGGGGCTTAGCAAAAGTGGGCGGAGCTTCGGAAAGGTGGTTGGGGTTTATGAAAAGTGGGCGTGGCTTATGCAAAAAAGTAATCTGAGGTTCAGGAGGTGGTCAAACAAGAGCATTATGAGAAGTTTATCATTTCGTAATGGCACAAAAGGGGTATCTTAAAAAAATATAAAGATTCAAATGTTTTATTTTTAAATATTTTAGATGGGGATTATTGTGCAAAGAAAATTAAACTATTGAAGGAATTTGAGAATGAACAAATCTTTATAGGTTCAATGAGTGAGCTAAACAATATGCATTGGTTATTTGAAAAAGAGTGTCCCTTGGCTTACATATTTCAGATATTTCTTTAGAATCACCTTTGACAAATCACATTACTACTTTACTACTTGAACAAATATTTATCTTATTGCATTGGTTATTTGGAAAGAGTGCCCCTTGGTTAAAAGGGGAGACAAATAAATATACCTTGGGATATGAAGGGGGTTTATTTTTTGGGGAAAAAAAAATGAATCGCTGAAAATCCCCCATTCATTAACATGGGGAAAAGTGAGCCAGAATCAGTATATTCACCCTACTTATATGTATGTATATATATATATATGTATGTATATATATATATATATATATATATATATATATATATATATATATATATATATATATATACATATAAAATGTATGCATGTATATGTATATTTTTTTAAACCTTCAAAATCTCTGAAACGGCTGAACAGAGCCAGGGTAAACTTTACAGGGATGACCGCCTATCCATGAGGAACAAAAACTTCTGAACCTATAATGTCATTGGTCACATGGTTTGGCAGCCAGCCATATTGGATTTACCCTCAAACCATTAACAATAGTCTTCTCCAGAACAACTGGATAGATCGAGAGAAACTTTACACACATGAGCAAGGAGATCAAATCGATTTTTCGTTTTAAAAAGAGCATCTATTGTTGCTTCCAAACACGAGTCATTGTTCTCCGCAGCCGGCACCATCTATTTTGCACAGCTCACCGTCACATCTTGACTATTGTTATTGTCAGGTGTGATTGGTAAATGGTCACATTAGATCCATATTTAATCATTTAATCCATAGCCAGTATCTCTATTAATTAGTTGTATGGGATTCAAACCAGTGTCCTTGCTGTCTTAAAATGCATTTTATGCAAGCCTACATAGCTCTTGTCCTTTCCATAAACAAACTTGCAGCAGGCCCATGGACAAACTGTTATGAATTCCAGCCCTTGAAACCTCAAAGGATTTTTGCTTCTGTTTATGAACATGTGCCAGCGATGTCTAGCAGTCTGGTGAGGGTGGAGGGAGAATTGTCGTGAGAAAGATGTTGGGTTGCCAATTCTCCCTAGGGCCCCTAAGGAGGGGGGAAGACAGCTCGCTTGCAGATTTGCTTTGTAGTCCACACCCAGTCTTTCTTTTTAACCACCAAGGAATAGATTTTATATATATATATATATATGAGAGTTTTGTAGTGTGACCTTTCAGTGTGGAACGGAGTCTGACCGCTGTGGTCATTCGTTGCGCCACCTCCGCATGCATGCGTTGTGTTCCTTTCAATAAACCGTATTCTTCGAGAATCCTCAGTTGACTCACCTCAATTATTGGCCAGGGTTGTAGGGTCTTCACAAGTGGTGAGCTCTGATGTGCACGAGTTCACAAGTGCACGACGAGCTCTGATGCTTCGGGAGAGAATGTGACATTGTACTTGTGTTACAGGGTGACTTTAAACAATTTTTGGAACCACAAGTCAAGATATCTGGTCGCTGTGGTTACCATGACATGTTTGAATGAAGAATGAGTCAGCAACTCAGCTGGGCACAGAGACTGCACGAATATATTTTAGGATTGTCTGGTGTTGAGGAGCAATTTGGAGGAGCCGGATTGGCACTCGAGTGAAATTGTCAAGACTCTCATGAAGTTTACGAAATTGCTCTTCATTGCTCAATAAATTTGTATACATAAAAGAGTGTGAAAAATTTGGGCGAATTGCACAAGCTCTGATGTTGATGGACAGTAGCTATATGAAGAAATTTTGAATTGCAGGCAACTAATATTACGATCGAAAGGTGTTTGCCATTGAACCCAGCCTCCCTACTGCCAACTAGTGACGAGGGAGAGGCACATGTGTGTGAATGAGTGCTGGTGGAAGAAACGAAGGCCAGACTGCTTTTGCAGGAAGTAATTCCGCGATTTGGGATTCCAACACGATTGTCATCGGACCAAGGAGGGTCTTTCACAGCAATCACCCTGGCCAGACACGCTGGGGGCTCTCGCCCCACGAAGCAATAACAGGACGTCCTGTGCAACTACCATTCCCGGCACCACCGGATATGGGGGATTGGGACTTGTCTTGTATGACTGATGGAATAATGAATTATTGTAGAGTGCTAACTGCTACCATCAGGACTTTTCACTCACAGGTGCAGCAAGTGCTACCGATACCAGCTGGAGGTTCTTTGTATGATTTTCAACCCACTGATCGGGTCTGGGTGTAAGAGTTCCTGCAGAAAAACGCCCTGCAACCCAAGTGGACGGGACCTCACACTGTACTCTTGACCACTCCCTCCGCCGCCAAAGTGAGAGGTAAGAGTGCATGGATACACCACTCGAAAAAGGCACCCGAAACGGCCGACGAAACTAAAGAGCCGGAAGGACCAGGGAACAGAGACTTTGGAACACTGGGGCCAGCGGCAGAACCCTTGACGACCCTACATGCGTCTCCTGGCATTGATACTACTCCTTTGCAGCTGGAGCCTGTCATGAGGAAGCGAACTAATAACCCCAAACCGAAGAAGCCATACACACCTCCGCCGCGAAGGGGGAAATGGAAATGAACGAGTAGCAACCCAGCAACGACAGAGGAGGGAAGAGAGTGGACAGGCAAACAAGGAAGATCCATACACAGCATTGGGGATCCGTACACAACTCATAGAACTGTCCTGCGTCCAAGCCAAGGGAACTTATGATCTGGTGGAACGGAACGAGGGAATAAGATGGATTACATGGTCTTATACCATGACAAAACCTACCGACGGATTTTCGGAATATATACAGACGGCAGAAGTGGCTTTGCAGGACAAGAAGCTACACAAATACCAGCAGGGGCGCTTTGAACAAGTAGGGTTCACATGGGGTCAACACGCATCTTTAATTTCCCGAGTTCCATGGGCCCCTAACGGAACCCTTTTGGAGTATAGTTGTGAATTCTTGCGAAACAACAGTAACCTCCCAGAGAATAGAAGAACACATTTTAGAAGAAGCAAAGAATGGAAATCTACAAGTAAAATGCTACTGGAGGTTTATGATAGATGTGGCAGTGTTTTGATCAGCATGTGCATCATCGTGGGAAAATGGGCAATAACAGATAGTGAGGGCATTATGGGAATGTCATAAAAAGCAGAATGTTTGATAGGTCAACAGTAGGGGAAACAAGGAATGGGTTGTAACAGGGTACGCAGAGCAGAATGAGGTAAACAATGAGACCATTTCCACGATAAAGGCATGTATGGGAAAATACTTATATGACCCTTACGTATAATTATGCACCTCATGGGCCTCTTTTGTCTTCCAGCGCAAGACGCGACTCCTGCGCTGGAGGAGCTTACACCACGTTTGTGTCCACATTGCGCCTCGCACATTATTACATCTGCATTATTAACCTCCGCCATCTTCGAAGATGGATGGAGGTTACTGTTTTCACCCCTTTCTGTTTGTTTCTTTGTTTATTTGTGAACAGTATTACGGAAAAACTCTTCGACGGATTTCGACGAAACTTGGTGGGGGGGGGTAGGTATGGTCCAAGGATCATGCCATTAAATTTTGGACTTGGTCACCCCCCCCCCAAAAAAAAATTGTTAGAGAAAATAATTTTTTTTCATTTCTACATGTTTTAAGTGATTTCCAACCCCCTCCAAAAAATTGTTACCCCCCCCCCCCAAAAAAGATTTTTTTTTGCATTTATACATGTTTTAAGTGATTTCCAACCCCCCCAAAAAAAAATTGTTAGAGAAAAAAAGATTTTTTTTGCATTTCTACATGTTTTAAGTGATTTCCAACCCCCCCAAAAAAAAAATTGTTAGAGAAATTTTTTTTTTCATTTTTACATGTTTTAAGTGAAATCCACCCCCACCCCACAAAAAAATCTTTTGCCCCGCCAAAAAAATTCTTAGAGAAAAAAATGTTTTTTTTTGCATTTCTACATGTTGTAAGTGATTTCAAACCCCCCCCAAAAAAAAGTTTAGAGAAAAATAAATTGTTTTTTTTGCATTTCTACATATTTTAAGTGATTTCCAACCCCCCCCCCCCAAAAAAAAAATTTGTTAGACAAAAAAAATTTTTCTAACTTTTTTTTTCAACAAAATTTCGATTTCTTTTTTTTTGCATTTCTACATGTTTTAAGTGTTTTTCAACCCCCCCCCCCAATATTAGAGAAAAGAACTATAACTGTGTCAGCACTGTTGACATCATATTTAATGAATAAGATATAAGGTTCACTTGAGTAACCCAGCAGTATTGGCGGCGGAGGTTTTGCACTCTCCCGAGTGCTCCCCCTCCTAGTTGTTGCTGTTATTGTTGCAGTTAGTGTTTTGTAGAATTACCTAAATAATATTGCTGCAGTTAGTGTCTCGTAGAATTGTTGTGTGTTGGTATTTGGTGGAATTACCCAAACAATACTTTGATTCATATAATATAGTTTGATGTGACACATGTGGCAGGGAGATGGATAAAGAAATGCTAACCTGGGCTACCAGCAGTCAGAGACTTCTTATTTGGTAAATGTTAGTAGATGTCCATGGCATTCGCAAATCCCGTCTGGCAGGCGCAGGAGCCTAAGGGTAGCCGCTGCAGGAACCAAATGGGGGTCCACTCAGTTGGTGAGTCTGAGGTATGGCAGAATATGATCAAATGTGACCGAGGAGGGACTGTCAGGTGTGATTGGTAAATGGTCACATTAGATCTATATTTAATCATTTAATCCATAGCGAGTATCTATATTAATTAGTTGTACGGGATTCAAACCAATGTCCTTGCTGTCATAAAATGCATTTTATGCAAGCCCACATGGCTCTTGTCCTTTCCATTGTTGGGGAATTATTCCTCTTTTAGACAAGTAGCCCTTGCTTCAGTCTGACTAGGTTAAAGTGTTTGTTTTTTTTTGCCTCTCTACTTTTCATTTATTAAAATTATTAAGGCCTAAGACCTTGTGTTAATCTTGTATTTCTTTGCCACTTCTGGACGTTTGTTTAAGTCTTTGCTAGTCCAAGGTGGCTGATCTGATAAGACTGTACTTTTGCCTATATGCTATCAAAAACCCTCTCCACTCTCAAAATGTATATATATATATATATATATATATATATATATATATATATATATATATATATATATATATATATGTATATATATGAGGGAGAGGTTCATTGTGGGGGGGGGTGGGGGTGTACGAGGGTGAGAATAAAATGTTGCACATTGATTTCTCGGTGTCTGTGATTTTATAACAGGATTTTAAAACCGAATCGGCTAAACATTAAACCCTCACAAGTTAAATAATATTCCACAACAACCTGAAGAATTCTACAACGATCATTACGAGGTGCCAGAGAGAACAAAAATCCCCATCAGTTGGTGCCGTGAGCGGAGGTGCTTAATCTGCTGGAGGCAGTCCCTGGAGGAACCCAAGTGCTTGACCGAAGGTAAGCAGAGAGCGTTCCTCGAGGGTGGGCTGTCTTAGTGGGTAACGCATTGTCGAACAGAGAGTACATATCAGAGAATTAGAGCATTATTGTATTTTGTGTTTTATTGTATTTCAAACATTGAAGTGTATACTATATAGTATTTGTGATTTGTAAACTGTTAACGGGTTTGAAAGATGGGAAATAGAAATGGAAAAATAATAATGAGATTGTGTATACTGAAGTACACTTTCAAAAGCCATGGGGATGTACGTGCGCAAGATTTATGTTTGACAAGTGTGGGCCTGATGCTGTGAGAGACGTAGCAGAATGGTGCAATTGGACTAGAAATAGCAGATTACCTTTTCCTGAGAATGGTACGTTTGATCATGATTGCTTAGATAATTTAAGAAAAGTACTGGAGGTGAAAAATAGGGACAAGAAGGCCCAGAAGCATGTAAACTGGAGCGTATATATAAATTGGATGGAGGAATGTTGTGACACAGTCGAAAAGCCACGGTTGTTAAACATGAAGGGTCAGCTAGACCAATTCACGAAGCAAATGCCGGTGAGACTTGAAAATAAAACCAAGAGGCAACGGGCTGTGCCTGTCAGATTTGAGGATGAAGAAGAAGAGTCAGATACATGGCCAGAGGACAGTTCTGATAGCACAACCGCTCGAGGACGAAGAAGCGGACGAGACAGAGGGAGATGATGCCACAAGGCAAGGAGAGGCTCCACGGGGAGCCAGGGGAGTAATTTAAAAGGAAGCTGAAACACAAGCCAGAGAGAAAGTTCCTCTTGCTAACAAAGGTAGAATGCAAACTCGATCAAAAAAGATAACGTCGGAGACCGCGAAGGACGAAGAAGATGAGGCACTCATAGGTGCGTTTCCATTGCAAGATTACCCAGGGGCAAGGGATGTGCAAGCGATGTATCGACCATGGGGTTCCGAATTAAGAGCCATCATAAATGAGATGCCGAAGATGCGAGAGAATCCGAAAAAATTTCAGCGAGAATTGAGTGTGGTCGTGGAATGCCATCGGCCAACTAATACGGATATGGATATTTTATTGAAATTGATTGTGCCGGAGGGGTTACTCCGACAATGGAAACAGACAGCAGGATGGCCAGCTGAAGCGCCCGGAAGTAGAGGTGAGCTCATAGAACATATCAACACACTCATTAAATCAGTCACAGAGGTGGTACCACTTAAAACAGATTGGGGGAAAATACAGGCGTGCAAGCAACGCTCTGCTGAAGACCCAATGGAGTACTTCGAGCACATTCGGAGTGTATATCAATGCCACTCTGGATTGAAAGAAGAGGGTTTTCCATTTGCTCATGCATTCCTCAATGGTTTGACACTCAAATTGCAAAACGAAATTAAGCGAGTATGTATCGGCTGGGAATCGAAGGAGGTAAAAGATTTAATGGAGTATGTGACGCATTGTAATTCATTGATCAAACAACGTTCTGACGAAGCAGATGAAGCTACATCAATGCTGTCTCAGGTTCAAGGGCAACGTGAATGCACAAGTGGAAGAAATGTGAGATATAATGCACAAAACCGAGGGCCAAACTATAACTGTGGCAGACCGCAATACAGAGACCCGCGCAGAGAGGTCTGTCGTGCATGTGGACAAACAGGTCATTGGGCCAAGGAGTGCTGGAACCGCAGAAATGGTCGAAGTTATGGTATTTATGGTACGTACAGACCGATAGAAGAGAGATGAGGGGTACAACTAAACAGAGATGGAGATCCATATTTCAGACAGCAGGACAGATGGGGAACACAGCTTGAGCAAGCTAGTTCATTTCAACCCCCTGCACCTCACACCGAATTCCCTCCTCCTCCTCCTTCCTCATTCCCACCTCCTCCACCCTCATTTCTACCTTCTCCAACTCAAAGTTCCATTCAACCCCAAAACCCATTCGTTTTATGACAAAGAACAGAAGCGACTTCGTCTGAGTTACCCTTTCTGACTTTGAAACCATGTGACGAACCGAAATTGACTTTGAAAATTGAAGGCCGAGAGATTCCTTTCTTAGTCGACACGGGAGCGACCAAATCTGCGATGAGAAAGAGTGATTTCCCGGATGCCCCGTTATCACGAGAACGAGTGAAGGTCGTGGGGATGACAGGAGTTGCCATGGTGATCCCACTAACTGAGCAGCTACGGGTAGAGATTGGATCATTGTCTGCAAACCATGCATTTTTGATGGCAACTGATATGCCAATTAATCTGTTGGGAAGAGATCTGTTATGTAAGCTGAACTGTACAGTGAAATGTACCCCTGAAGGAGTATATTTAGACATACCGCACGAATCACATATAACTATACTGAATTTATTGCAGGAAAATATAGAGAATCTTGTATATCGTTGGACTGTGATTAATTTTGAAGAATTTAAATATTTTCAGGAATGTGTGTCACATTTGGAGAGAATCATACCCAAGGTGCACGACTGGGTGAGTCAACACCACATGGACACAGAGGGGGTGCAGACTCGATTACATTGCATTGGAGATTGCGACGTCAAGGGAAAACATAATGTCTATGCGAGTGAAACACTTTTGAAATCACACCAGACCTTTGACCTAGTGTTGGGGACAATTTGGATTGGAAAGCAAGGGATTGACCTGGAGGTGCATCTCATGCAGGAACAATTAAAATTGTGGAACCAACTGTCCAGTGTTACACCACATGTTACTTTAGCGATTGCAAGAGGTTACCAAGCAACAGACATCGGTCACATAGTAACCTGTTTGAAGAAAGCATCACAAGCGACTTTGATGGAGTCGAGCCAAGTAAACGGACTTTGGAAGATTGGAGCAGATGGATATTGCTGGTCAGAATGTCGCGGGATGGTGAAAACTGTATTAGAAATGGCTGATCTCTCGGAAATAAATGGGTCAGAAAAATTACCTGAATTACTCGAACAAGTCCCGACTTGTCTGTGGGCAACACATGCCAACGATGTAGGTTGAATTAGAGGCATGCACCCAGTCAAGATCAATATAGATCCAGAAAAGAAACTGCCTCGAAAACCGCAATACCCATTGCGTCCGGAAGCAGAAGCAGGGATCGCTCCTGCAGTGGAAGCGCTATTGAAGCAAGGGATAATTATTCCCACAGTCAGTCAATGTAATACGCCGATCTTACCTGTAAGAAAACCTGGGAAGTCGACGTGGAGATTCGTACAGGATTTGAAGGCAGTGAATGACACGGTGATTCCGGCTTATCCTGTAATTGCAAGTGCAGCTACCATTCTAGCAACCATCCCAAGTACTACTACCTATTTTAGTGTCGTGGATCTTTGTTCAGCTTTTTTTAGTATACCGATAGCCCAAGAAGCACAATTCCTTCTTGCGTTCACGTATAAGGGAAGGCAATACACTTGCACTGTACTTCCTCAAGGATATGTAGAGCCCGACACTGTTTTCTTGAGCTTTGAAGGACGACTTGGATGACATAGTTTTTCCCTGCGGATCCACACTGATTCAATATGTTGACGACCTGCTGATCTGTTCAGCGTCGAAAGACGCATGCGAGCGAGATACATTGATTCTGTTGGGAGCTTTAGCCAGAAAGGGACACAAAGCATCGAGAGCCAAATTGCAGTTTTGCCAAGAAGAGGTGAAATATTTGGGGAATATTTTGAAGGGAGATACAAGACGCATCTCCCCGGAACGTAGAGCAGCAATATTAAAACTGCCCAAGCCAACTACTGCTAAACAGATGAGATCTTTCTTCGGAACGACCGGCTATTGCAGGCAGTGGATTCCAGATTATGCAGCCATAGTGCGCCCCCTGCTGGAAATTGGTTTGGCGAATGCGCCCAGTCCACTGACATGGACACAAGATGAAAACAAGGCTTTTGTAACATTAAAGCAAGCTCTTTCTTCTGCTCCTGCTCTGGGTATACCAAACGATGAAAAACCTTTTCATTTGTACACTAGTGAGAGTCGGGGGTTTACACAATCGATGCTGAAACAGAAGCACGGAAATAAATTACGGCCTGTTGCATATTACAGTACTAAATTGGATCCGGTAGAGCAAGGATTCCCATCTTGTCTAAAGGCAGTGGCAGCCGCTTCGCTCACGGTGCAGGCGACAGAAGCACTCGGCGCGGGAAACACTTTGATTCTCATGGTGCCGCACGCAGTCACAGCTGTACTGTTAAAAACAAAAACACAGCATTTGTCAGCTTCAAGGGCAACGACATACGAACTCTCACTCACAGCACCCACGAACATTATGATTAGAAGATGCGCACCGCTGAACCCTGCTAGTTTGCTGCCAGGAGAAGAAGATGGTGATCCTCACAATTGTGAGGAGGTAATCGTACACACGTGTCTACCGCGTCCTGATTTGAGAGACACACCAATCCAAAATTCTGAATTGATTTTATATGTCGACAGTTCGTCACCACGCACACCTGATGGATTCCTATTAACAGGCTACGCCATTTGCTCTGATCACGAAGTAATCGAAGGGGGGAGATTGGCTGAGAGCTGCTCCGCACAGCAAGCAGAACTGTTTGCCCTCACTCATGCATGCCACTTAGCCAAAGGCCAAATAGTGACAATTTACACTGATTCCGGCTATGCCTTTGGTGCTGTACATGAATTCGGAGCCCTCTGGCACGAGAGGGGATTTATAACATCATCAGGTGCGCGGGTGAGGAATGGAGCATGGATTGCGAATCTGCTGGAAGCAGCAGATCTGCTGGAATACTTCTGCTTCACCAAATTGCAGTGGTTAAGTGTAATGCCCACAACGGAGGATCTGATGACGTCACACGGGGAAATGCAAGGGCAGATATAGCTGCAAAAAATGCTGCCAACACTGGAGCTCTCTTGATATCACAATGTGTATTGAGACAGGTGGTGACGCCAACCCTTGACCATGTAAATACTTTGCAGACAGATGTTGGTGCTAAAGAACGAGATTTGTGGATATTGGCTGGATGTGAATTTGAAAATGAACCCAAATTATGGAGATCATCTGATGGTCGTGTGGTGGCACCAAAAGCTCTGTTACCCTGGCTCGCACGATTGGCACATGGGGCCGGGCATACCAGCTAGGGGGGCATGAGTACTTCAATTGGGAGACAATGGTTTGCCCAAGGGTTTAGTCCAATTGCAGAACAGTATTGTAGGACTTGTCACATTTTCCAAAAATATAACCCAGAAAGGGGGGTGCAGATGGCCCCAGGGGGTCATCCAATTCCATTCGGACCTTTTGTTCATATCCAGATGCATTTTGTTCAGTTACCAAAATGCTACGGCTTTGAATTTGCTTTAGTCATCGTCGATTTGTTCACCAAGTGGGTTGAGGCTTACCCTTGTAGGAAAGCAGATGGCATTACTGTGGTTAAACTGTTGATGAAGGATTTCATCTGTAGGTTTGGAATACCTTGTAGGATTTCCAGTGACCAAGGTACTCATTTCACAGCCGAAGTGGCGAAAGAGATGTGTCGGGTATTGCAAATCAAGCAACATTTTGACTGCCTGTACCGTCCGCAATCTGCGGGGGCAGTGGAGAGGCAGAATGGATTTCTGAAGAATAAACTGGCAAAGATTTGTGAACAGACTGGATTGAAATGGCCAGAGGCTCTGCCCATTGCTCTCATGACTATGAGATGCACCGCAAATCGAAAAACTGGCTTATCTCCGCATGAGATTCTGATGGGAAGACCAATGAGATTACCGAACTCACCTCCTTTTACTGTAAAAGACATGAACGTGCAGCAAATGGACGACATGTTGCTTACGTTCTGTGTCTCTGAATGATGCTGTAAGAACTTTTCATGCACAGGTGAAACAAGCCCTGCCAGAACCAGCCACGTCTGATCATCACAACTTCAAACCAGGAGACTTTGTTTATGTGAAAATTTACAAAAGGAAGAACTCTCTTCAAGCACGTTGGTGTGGGCCGTTTCAAATACTGCTAACTACCCATACGGCTGTGAAGTGTAAAGGAAGAGCAACATGGATCCATGCCACACACTGCAAACTGGCACACGGCCAAAAAGAACCCGAGGAGAACACTGCTTCTTGATAACTTTAATGATTCTTTCCATTGCAGGATTATTTGTACTACTAAATGCAGGTGGTACAATGTGCACTTGGTCTGTTAAACCGATAAGTACTGTCTGTGATCAACGTTATTTGCATGTTCTTTGGAGATGGGCCTGTCAGACTGCCCACAAAACTAATCCCATGGCACTCAGAGACCGAAGAAGCTTAATGGGCAAAGTGGGTTCACCACATGGAATAAACACTTATCTGGCTCTTTCTCGTAAACACGCGAAGGCTTTCAATAAAACCAATTGCTGGGTTTGCACTAATATACCTCATTCAGCAGTTACTGGAATACCTCTGTTGGCAATACCATTCAATTTAAGTGAGTGGTGTGGATACTGGGCAAAGGAGAAGAACTGGGATAAACAAGATAATAACCTTGATGACCACATCGTTACCAATGGAAATGGAAATGGAAATTGCCTCTGACAACGAAATTTCAGTAATTGGTTTGGGCCAAATTTTAATTTAAATAAGACGCCTCCACATTTTATGGTTGAACAGGCAACAGAAAAACCTGAACTATGCTTGGTACAAGAGGCATGGGGAGAAAGAAGATTAGGAAATTCTGAATGCAGTAATTATGTCTCTGAAAATCACACGATGGGACCACAAGTCGCTTTAAATAATCCCTATTTCGTGTGTGGAAATCGAGCATACCCATGGCTTCCAGTTAATTGGACTGGATCTTGTTTGTATATTTGAGAATATTCGAAAAATCATTTCAAAATGAAAAAGAATGTCAACGCAATGAGTGTGTTCAATGTTCATGGGAATTGTCATTCCACTTTTGCCCATATGCTCTGTTCCCGAAATAGGTTGTTGAAAATCAGCCGTGCAGCCCAACGGGTGGCCTTATCTTTATCGGCCTACGGGAACCTCGACCAGGTCCAGAAGCTGTGCAACCACATGAAGCCACCTGGTTTGTGGGACAGGAAAGGCTGTAGGGACTGAGCTCTACGATCTGAGCAAGGGGGTGTGACGACCCAAGAAAATGGGCACACTTGAATGCAAGAGAAAAATGTATTTCCAAGTGACAGAATCGTTAAACTTAAGTTGTGTTGCCTTTGAAGGCAACAAAGGGGGAGTGTTGGGGAATTATTCCTCTTTTAGACAAGTGGCCCTTGCTTCAGTCTGACGAGGTTAAAGTGTTTTTTTTTTGCCTCTACTTCTCATTTATTAAAATTGTTAAGGCCGAACACCTTGTGTTAATCTTGTATTTCTTTGTCACTTCTGAACGTTTGTTTAATTCTTTGCTTGTCCAGGGTGACTGGTCTGATAAGATTGTACTTTTGCCTATATGCTATCAAAAACCCTCTCCACTCAAAATGTATATATGAGGGAGAGGTTCATTGTGGGGGGGTTGTACGAGGGTGAGAATAAACTGGTGGACATTGATTTATTGGTGTCTGTGATTTTATAACAGGATTTTAAAACCGAATCGGCTAAACGTTAAACTCTCACAAGTTAAATAAGATTCCACAACAACCTGAAGAATTCCACAATGATCACTATGAGGTGCCAGAGAGAAAAAACATCCCCCATCACCATAAACAAACTTGCAGCAGGCCCATGGACAAACTGTTATGAATTCCAGTCCTTGAAACCTCAAAGGGTTTTTGAACATGTGCCAGCGATGTCTAGTCGTCTGGTGGGAGTGGAGGGAGAATTGTCGTGAGAAAGATGTTGGGTTGCCTTTTCTCCCTTGGGACGGGGAAGACAGCTTGCTTGCAGATTTGCTTTGTAGTCCACACCCAGTCTTTCTTTTTAACCACCGAGGAATCGATTTTATACATAGGAGGGTTTTGTTTGTAGTGTGACCTTTCAGTGTGGAATGGAGTCTGACTGCTGTGGTCATTCGTTGTGCCACCTCTGCATGCATTCCTTCAATAAACCATATTATTTGAGAATATTCAGTTGTCTCAACTCAATACTTGGCTAGGATTGGTGGGTTCTCATAGTTATTATTTAGATGCTCCAATGTACGTTTCAAAACCGGAAAAGCTGTTATTACGAGAGAGAAAGAGAGAAAGAGAAAAAGAGAAAAAGAAGAGAGAAAGAGAAAAAGAGAAAAAGAAGAGAGAAAGAGAAAAAGAGAAAAAGAAGAGAGAAAGAGAGAAAGAGAAAAAGAAGAGAGAAAGAGAGAAAGAGAAAAAGAAGAGAGAAAGAGAAAAAGAGAAAAAGAAGAGAGAAAGAGAGAAAAAGAGAAAAAGAAGAGAGAAAGAGAGAAAAAGAGAAAAAGAAGCGAGAAAGAGAGAAAAAGAGAAAAAGAAGAGAGAAAGAGAGAAAAAGAGAAAAAGAAGAGAGAAAGAGAGAAAAAGAGAAAAAGAAGAGAGAAAGAGAGAAAAAGAGAAAAAGAAGAGAGAAAGAGAGAAAAAGAGAAAAAGAAGAGAGAAAGAGAGAAAAAGAGAAAAAGAAGAGAGAAAGAGAGAAAAAGAGAAAAAGAAGAGAGAAAGAGAGAAAAAGAGAAAAAGAAGCGAGAAAGAGAGAAAAAGAGAAAAAGAAGAGAGAAAGAGAGAAAAAGAGAAAAAGAAGAGAGAAAGAGAGAAAAAGAGAAAAAGAAGAGAGAAAGAGAGAAAAAGAGAAAAAGAAGAGAGAAAGAGAGAAAAAGAGAAAAAGAAGAGAGAAAGAGAAAAAGAGAAAAAGAAGAGAGAAAGAGAGAAAAAGAGAAAAAGAAGAGAGAAAGAGAGAAAAAGAGAAAAAGAAGAGAGAAAGAGAGAAAAAGAGAAAAAGAAGAGAGAAAGAGAGAAAAAGAGAAAAAGAATATAGAAAGAGAGAAAAAGAGAAAAACAAGAGAGAAAGAGAGAAAAAGAGAAAAAGAAGAGAGAAAGAGAGAAAAAGAGAAAAAAAAGAGAGAAAGAGAGAAAAAGAGAAAAGAAGAGAGAAAGAGAGAAAAAGAGAAAAAGAAGAGAGAAAGAGAGAAAAAGAGAAAAAGAAGAGAGAAAGAGAGAAAAGGAGAAAAAGAAGAGAGAAAGAGAGAAAAAGAGAAAAAGAAGAGAGAAAGAGAGAAAAAGAGAAAAAGAAGAGAGAAAGAGAGAAAAAGAGAAAAAGAAGCGAGAAAGAGAGAAAAAGAGAAAAAGAAGAGAGAAAGAGAGAAAGAGAGAAAGAAGAGAGAAAGAGAGAAAAAGAGAGAAAGAAGAGAGAAAGAGAGAAAAAGAGAGAAAGAAGAGAGAAAGAGAGAAAAAGAGAAAAAGAAGAGAGAAAGAGAGAAAAAGAGAAAAAGAAGAGAGAAAGAGAGAAAAAGAGAAAAAGAAGAGAGAAAGAGAGAAAAAGAGAAAAAGAAGAGAGAAAGAGAGAAAAAGAAGAGAAAAAGAAGAGAGAAAGAGAGAAAAAGAAGAGAAAAGAAGAGAGAAAGAAGAGAAAAAGAAGAGAAAAAGAAGAGAGAAAGAAGAGAAAAAGAAGAGAAAAAGAAGAGAAAAAGAAGAGAAAAAGAAGAGAAAAAGAAGAGAAAAAGAAGAGAAAAAGAAGAGAAAAAGAAGAGAAAAAGAAGAGAAAAAGAAGAGAAAAAGAAGAGAAAAAGAAGAGAAAAAGAAGAGAAAAAGAAGAGAAAAAGAAGAGAAAAAGAAGAGAAAAAGAAGAGAAAAAGAAGAGAAAAAGAAGAGAAAAAGAAGAGAAAAAGAAGAGAAAAAGAAGAGAAAAAGAAGAGAAAAAGAAGAGAAAAGAAGAGAAAAAGAAGAGAAAAAGAAGAGAAAAAGAAGAGAAAAAGAAGAGAAAAGAAGAGAAAAAGAAGAGAAAAAGAAGAGAAAAAGAAGAGAAAGAGAAAGAGAAAGAGAAAGAGAAAGAGAAAGAGAAAGAGAAAGAGAAAGAGAAAGAGAAAGAGAAAGAGAAAGAGAAAGAGAAAGAGAAAGAGAAAGAGAAAGAGAAAGAGAAAGAGAAAGAGAAAGAGAAAGAGAAAGAGAAAGAGAAAGAGAAAGAGAAAGAGAAAGAGAAAGAGAAAGAGAAAGAGAAAGAGAAAGAGAAAGAGAAAGAGAAAGAGAAAGAGAAAGAGAAAGAGAGAGAGAGAGAGAGAGAGAGAGAGAGAGAGAGAGAGAGAGAGAGAGAGAGAGAGAGAGAGAGAGAGAGAGAGAGAGAGAGAGAGAGAGAGAGAGAGAGAGAGAGAGAGAGAGAGAGAGAGAGAGAGAGAGAGAACACGCGAAGGTTTTTAATAAAACTCTCCTGAGAGAGCTCTTTATTGCAGGAATCATTGTGCACAATGAAATCATAAACCAAAGGCAAACATCGTGCAAAGTTAAAATGAGCGAGGAGTTCGTACATAAACAAGGCAAAAATCATAAATTAACTGAAACGACACCATCAACAAGTTTACACCATAATTCTTTCACACACCACTTCGACTTCTGTGAAAACAACGTGAAATCATTGAGTTGAAATTCAAAGTGCAAACGTGATGTGACAAAGGCTTTAAAAAGATGAACTTCATCATCAACAGGATTGCCGGTATTTTGCTTTCTCTGTTTCCTTGAAAAGTATATCGCGAGTTTAGCCTCGTAAGACAAATAATTTGCGAAAAGACTCATTTTTGCGTCGGTTAGAGATACTAAAACCGAAGATAAAAACACAATGTGTAAAAAACAAGGCCGAGCCCTCAGAGTACTTGTGATAAGATCATTAAAAGGGGGGTTAGCCTTGGGTACTCAATAAAAATGTGGAAAGTATTTTCAGTAACACCACAGAAAGGACACAATTCCGTGTTACTCGAGCATATGCGATGAGACAAAACATTCGAGGGTAAAATGTAGTGCGCCAGCCACCACTGCAAATATCCAGAGTGCTTGGCAATGGGCACCTTTTCCATAACAAGCCATTGGATTGCAGTGGATGGAGTAACCCGGAGCATCCTCTTCCAGTGCGTTTGTGGTTCTGCAGGTCTCTCAGGAACAAGGGCTTTAAAACACAAAAAATAAACAGTATGTTTTTCCATTGAGTTAAAAGGGATAAAACCTTGAAAGTGAAGTAAAAGTGATGGAAAGGGTGTTGGAGTGAAGGTATGGAGACCATTTTAACTTGGACTGCTTTAAAAAGCAGAGAATTACAGTGAAAATTCTCCCAAGAACTCGAATGGACCGAATTCCAGTGTCCACAGCAACCTCAGCAGCTGGCTTCCATTTATTGGGAAAAGGAGTTCTAAAATGGTTAACCTGCATCCTGGTGTATCCAGCATCAATAAAATTTTGCATAAAATTGCGATCACCACAAACCCCTTTAAAAAGAGGGTGTAGAAAAATGGGCTCGTTTAAAAACATTTTGAGAGAGTAGCTTCTGTTATCATGGCGGACGATGACTGCCTGCCACGCCTCCAGCATGCTTCTATAGAACAGGGGCACTGATGTGATGTCAATTTCCTTGGTGTCCATGAGAAAGAGTTCCTGATCATAGCCAAGTTTCCCTGCCTGCCGAAGCAGGCAGTGAGCGAAGGAGCTGTATGTAAGAGATAAAAGTTGCCCCAAAACCAAACCCTCGTCAAACAGAAAAAAGATAGAAGTGATCAACAATGTCAAAGGCTTTTTCCTGGTCTAAAAAACCATACCAACATTTTTTTACTCAAGAGTGCAGATATCAATCATGTCTCGCACAATAAAAATACTGTCGTGTATTGTCCTTTTCGGAACACAATAGGATTGATCAGGGTGTATAGTTTCCCCAATCACGGGTCTGAGCCGGATGGTAAGAGCCTTTGAGAAAATTTTATAATCCGTGCAGAGCAATGATATCGGACGCCAGTTGCACGGTCGCTGAAGGTCACCTTTTTGGGGGACAAGGGTGAGTACGGCCCTGCGACAGCTTAATGGCAACAGATTCAATCGCAGACCGTCAATCAGAGATTCATGTAACTCTGGTCCCAGAAGGTCCCAAAAGGTTTTTATAAAGTTCTACAGGTATTCCATCTAGTCCAGAGGCTTTGCCTGTTTGTAGAGTATGTAGGGCAGCCTGAAGTTCCTCCAAAGTTATTTCCTTGTCTAGTAGTAGAAGTGCAGATTCTGATAAGGTGGGTAGGGAAGAAGTCAGGGATTCCACAATCTCATTATCAGTTCTCTTGGCTTGGTCGAGCTCAGAAAAATAATTCTTGAGTGAAACTTGGATGTCTTTTTGGCAGTGCGTTATTCTTCCTTCCTTCGTCTTTAGTGAGGCTATCTGCTGACTTGTTTTTTTCCAACTTCCAGTCGGAAGAAGAACTTGGAGGAAGTATCCAAGTGATACAGATTTTCCATTCGGGGATGGATCACAGCTCCCCTGGCCTGCTTTACACAGAGTCCAGCAAGAAGGGCTATTTTTTGCAAGCAAAAAGTTGGTCCTTTCGATATTAGAGGCTGAGAGGTTGGATTGCAAAGATAATATTTCTCTGGCAACCAGGGATTGAAGGGCAGAGTCATGTCGAGTTTGATAAGCTCCGTATTGCTGGCAGAAGGATATTATCTGTGATTTGGCATTGTCCCACCATTGCACAAGATGGGGAAAGGAGGGTTTACGTTGGAGCAAAGTTCTCCAAAAATAAAAGGCATCAAGGAACAAATGATCCTCGAGGAGGCTTACATTAAAAGTCCAGTAGGCAGCACTTCGGTTACTAATTGGTGGGTGAAAACGGAGTATGACCATATGATGGTCTGAGAAACCACTGGGGTCAATACCAGTGTGGGTCACAATATTTAAAAAATCATTATTAGCTGCGTCTCACGTAGCGAACGCTGGCTCTAAGAGAGCTCCGTGTTCTTCTTCTTCTTCTTCGTATTCTTCTTTTTGTTCTTCTTCTTCTAGTGAAGACAAAACCTTTATTGACTGGTGGAATGACGTGCCTCTTGGACACATTTGTCCTTGTTAATATAAAACGGTCAAACCTTGCGAGGGACAGACAGCCAGCAAAACACCGACACCACGTATATTGTCGTGTTGATGGATTACAAGTCCTTCAAATGTCAATAAGGGAGAAGGTTGTCAAAGTCCTAGCCAGGGGCTTAATGTTCGCTGGGTGAGGCTCTTTCCCATTGCGATAAATGGTAGAATCCATTGTGTAGTTAAAATCTCCTCCTACAGGCCCAGTCACACCTTGACGTTTTAGCCAACGTATGCCGATTTTTGAAATTTTTTTTCTAAAAAGCTGGCACACGTTGAATACGTTATGGGTAAGTTTTGATAACATTGAGAGCACGCTGAAAAACACTGCCATACATCGTTGTACGCTGGCTTTAAACGTTGTACTTTTCAGTTGTCCTCAAATTTTTGCATGCTTGAAATTTCACGATGTATGCCGGCGTATGACTCACACGTTCTGCTACGCTGGCCACAAGTTGTATGCACGGTCTGCGATCGTTGACAGACGTCAACACATGCGACTTGTAAGTTAATCATAAGTTGAGATTCGCTGAGGTAATGTTTAGCGTACCCGAAACTTATTTCTAACCGATGAGTAATGTGTTGTTGGCACGTTACGCGATCGTTGCCACACATCGACAGACGTTACTTTTAAGTTACTCATAGGCTGAAAGACTTCGGTATAATGGATCGTCCTTGCGTCAGCGTCCACTGCCACGGCCAGGACACTTACTTGCAGCATTCTTCAAACTTTTTTTCGGCATGACGAGGATGTTCACACTTCGATGTCTAGCTTGGCTATGATTCCAATTGTCCATCGGCAGCGTCTATTTAAAATAGTCGAGTTTGAGCGTTTTAACACGTTCAGAAGAAACGCTTCAAATTTCCAAACCCCAGCGTCAAAAAACAAAGGTGAGTGACAGCAATTTAAATCGTTCATTGTAAACAATGAAAATAGCTGAGTGGTACTGTTTAAAAGTCGTTGAGTGTAAAAAAAATCCAATTGTTGAGCGCAAGCGTCTACTTTCAATAGTGGGGTTTGAGCGATTTAGCACGTTCAATAGAAACGATTAAAATTTCTGAGCGCCAGCATCAAAAAACAAAGGCGAGTCACAGCAATTTAAATCGTTCATTGTAAACAATGAAAATAGTTGAGTGGTACCGTTTAAAAGTCGTTGAGTGTAAAAAAAATCCAATTGTTGAGCGCAAGCGTCTACTTTCAATAGTGGAGATGCAGCCATTTAAATCGTGAGTGGCAGCCTATGAATAGCAAACCCCACGTCACCGGCAAAGATAAACTGCCGCACGATATGGATAAGTTAGGCTATCATTGGGCATAGTTTGTGAACGCCGGCTACACGATAATTATTCGTTGGTATATCGTATCTATAAGTAATCAAAGCGCTCTATGCACATTATTAGTTCATTGTGCATTTGTCCAACCCGTTATGAAGAGACCTAAATCATAAAAACAAGCCATAGCTCATTGTTGAAAAAGCCCCATAAAAAATTAGCCGCGAAGAACTTCGAACAATTGTGCAAAGATGTCTCCTACCCGTGGACACGTGGACGCAAGGAGGATCCATCATAACCCACACCCTCCCCCTCACACTCACCTACTACTGCCAACATGAACAAACTACTACTAATACTAATACTGATACTGATACTGTTACTGCTGACATGGACATCGACTCAAAAAGGACTCGAAAACACTGTTGGGTTCCCCTTTTATGAACACCATTTTTATATACCAATTCCCAAATCCGCTGGGAACACGTCTTTATATGGCAGTTGTAAGTTAGAAACACATTCATTTATTTTTTTTGTCGACCGGAAGACGTCATTGGAATACGTCCACATACGTCGATGTGTGTTGGGACTACGTAAAGAATTGGTTCAAAACACGTCAAACATAAGTTAGAAATAAGTTTCGCGTAAAAAAGACATTACCGCGAAGTGTTTCAACTTATGAGTAGCTTATAAGTAGCCTTTGTGGACGTGTGTGAGCATCCGCATATCGTGTGTAAAACTTATCCCCATCGCATGTGGAACATGTGTCATATGCCGAGTACGTCATAAAATTTTGAACATGTTTAAAATTTCTTGACGTACTCTACTTACTACGACGTATGATAGCGTACTTTAGCGTTCTACTCACGTATACCAAACTTACTCATACCGTATTTGACGTGCCCCAACGTTTTAGACACATTTTTCTTAGGTGGGCATACGCTGGCAAGATCGCCAAGGTGTGACCGCGATGTTGACACTTCCATTTCTACGGCAGTTATGATTCGAATCGTTGTGCGTCAGCCTTTTAATAGGCTACGTCACGACATCGTCGGCGATGCGTGCAATGCGCTATGCCAAAGTTAGACTATCGTTGGGCATAGGTTGTGTAGGCCGATAACAGGTTCAGCATTCGTTGGTATAAGTTATCTATAACACAACGAAACGTTCTGTGTCCGTTACTAATGCGTTATACATAAGACCAAGTCGCTATGAATACGTCCGAATCTTTAAAAAAAACATCAAAAGTTCAACGTAAGCCAGCGTTTTACAGAAATTTTAATACGTTGCCATCGCTGGCTAAAACGTCAAGGTGTGACTGGGCCTTAAACAAACAAATCCATTAAAATCTAAGTGTGTGAGGGATGTTTGTAACTGCGTAAAAAAACAAGTTTGATCCGTACTGTTATTCGGTGCATAGGCATTGAGTATTGTGTGTTTAAAACCATTAAGAGTAGAGGTGAGTGAGATTAAATATCCTTTAATAATTTCATTAAAATCAACAATGAGATTACAGAGAGAGGGATGTACAAAGATGGCTACCCCAGCTCTGGGACACTCTAAGATGTGGAAGAACCACCTCCCTTTCATCATTCTCTCCCATTTGCTCATACAGAAGGAGCTACATCTGGTTTCCTGTAAGAGTAAAAATTCAATGTGGTTCTTCAATACAAGCTCCTTAACTTCATCTTTGCGTAAGTTTGAACGTCCTCCATTAATGTTTAAAGCAGCAATCGAGAAAGCCAGAATGTGGAATTTTGAAAAATACTTCAGCCAATTGGCCGGCTTCGAGATGCAGTAGTTTCCTTGCTTTCAAAACCCACTTCCTCAGACAAAACATTTGTGGCTCAGTCATGCCAAACTGCTCGGACTGAAGGAGCAGCCACATTGCAGAGGTAATAAAACTGTGCATGTCTGGAAAGGAGTCTTGAATTTGAACATGTCTCTTACCGAAGGTGTGCTGTAAAAATTTTATGATCTCCTGTGGGGGCACAGTTGGAACACCCTCTGGTTCCTGAAATAAGCCTGGATCGTTCCAGACTTCAGTACTATCACCAGAGGCAATCGACGAGGCCCCATCAGAATCATAGTCTGATTGGTGATGCATACTTGAACCATGCACCACAGGTGGAGCAGGCATTTCCATTTCTGCTGGGAGGGAGAAAGCCGTTACTGAACCAGAACACGCACGCTCCACATCTGTAATATTCAGAGTTGGCTGGAACGCAGATGTCTCGGCCACTAGGCTTTTGGTAGGGAGACGGATCAACATAGGTTCACTTTGAATGTCGATCATGTCAGCAACCACCGATGTGGTTCCAAAACAGCAAGCGAGCTGGCTGTGTCTACATGACAACCATGTAGTTTGCTCGATGGTGCTAGCTTTTTAGGAACGCTCACCATTACATCAGGACCGTTGATGTTACAATGCTTGTTTCTTCGGGGGAGAACGGTGACATAACCCTCGTCATCTACTTGTGATTCTTTAACTTCTGCATTTGTTTTCCAGGGCTGATTATGGGAGGTGTCTGCACGTTCCACCACTCTCGATGTACCACTGGTGCTTGGCTTGGGTTCTGCAGCTCCAGGTGCATCATTAGTGCTTGTTCTGGGCTCCTGGCATTGAGAGTCCTCATTCGGTTCCACACGTTGAGATTCACCACGAGGAATGTTTGGTTTCAGAAACGCATTCTTTAAATGTCCATGCTCGCCACAAATAAAGCATGTCATCACTTCAGTGGCGATATAAACTCGGTAGCTACGATCTTTATATTTAAGAGTCACAGCAGTACTAAGTGACCGTGCACCATTCTTCAAAACAAATATAACAGTGGCGTCGGAACGACATAATGTGTCGAACCGAAACGCCAGAACGCAAACGTAATGGGATCATGGAAATCCGTGACACAACAGTCCCAAAATAACTTAAAGCAGAGATAATCTCCTCGCATTTAAAGAAAGGTGGAATATTTGATATAATAATTTTAACAGCAGGTGTGTCCAAAGGACTTACAGAAACAAAAAGATCCGGCGGGATAGACAAGTCGGTTTAGACCGTCTGAGCAACGTTTCGCTCTTCGGACAAAAATATCACAACACGTTGATTCATCCTCCACGCTCCGAGGAAGTTTTCGAGCCCAATGAGCTCTCCGAAACCCATTACGACATCATCAACACTGACTCCGTCCGGTGGACAAACTATGACCCCGTTCTTTGGAGTGAGTTCCTCATACACACGATGATGCAAATGTACATTTTCCATAATGTAAAACAAAACAAAGTAAATTGAAGGATCAAGAAACCAAAAGCAAACCTGCCACAAGCAAAACTAGAAAGTGGAGGGAAACAAAAGATTAATATGAATGAAGTGTTTAGCGAAGAAAAAGGCAAAACGGAGAAACACAGCAAGTAACTAGAACGGGCACTCATAGAGCGCATACCTTCGCGGCCACTACTTTTTTGTTCTTGGTATGAGTGTGGGGAACTGGTTTCATATGAATGGTCTTATGACACAAACCACATACCTATAATGTCATGACCCCCCCCCGACTTTCGGGGGCTACGGACTAAACAACAATCAACTCACGTCGTTTTGGCGAGTCTTCACTCGCAAGCTCGGTGAATACAACATTTCAACAAGAGAAGGTAATCTTGTTTGATGCTGGTTTCATGCAAATCGAATAAGAATTGACTGAGTTATACCGAAAACCACATATTTTTCAAGGGCGTGAACCCCCCCTGACATTTTACCCCAACCGGTGACATGTGTTATGACGTCATTGTGTCACAAGATTGGGCATTAAATTCTGAACATTTTGGTGCTGGGTTCATGTAAAGCGGACAAGAATTGACCGCGTTATGACAAAAACCGCATATTTTTCAAGGTCGTGACCCCCCTGACCTTTGACCCCTAACTGGTAACAAGAGTATGGGCGTCATTGTGTCATATTGCATATCACAAGATGAGGCGTTGAATTCTGAACATTTTGGCGTTAGTTGCATGCAAATTGAATAAAAATTGACCGTGTTATCGTAAAAAGACGATTTTGACCTTTTCGTGACCTTGACCTTGACCTTTGAGTCGAACGATCCCAAAATCTAATCGAATGCTTCCTGGCTAATAACCAATCATCCCACCAAATTTCATGCAATTCGGTTTCATACTTTTTGAGTTATACGAATCACAAGATTACAAATAAATAAATAAATAAATAAATAAATACACGCCGACCAAAACATAACCTTTCGCAGAATGCGAAGGTAATAATGTAGGCCCAAAAAACAGGAAGTCCTGAACAGGCCTGCAAATCACTTACTGTGCGCACTCTTTCTCTCTCCTGACTCAACAAAGAAAGGAAACACAGGGGAAACCTTCACACGCACAAACAAGGATACAAGGGGAGCGAAAAAGGGGATAGGAAAAACACCAACACGACACAGTACTCACAGCTACACCCACAGAGCTGCCATGATGCCACACCCACGCACAACTCACCAACAACCAGCAGGGGGAGGGAGGGGGAGAGAGGGAGGTAAGGAGAAGGGGGAGGGAGAGGGAGAGAGGCAGGGAGAGAGGGAGGGAGAGAGAGAGGGAGGGAGAAGGAGAGAGGGAGGGAGAGGGAGGGAGAGAGAGAGGGAGCGAGAGATTGAGGGAGAGAGGGAGGAGAGAGAGAGAGAGAGAGAGAGAGAGAGAGAGAGAGAGAGAGAGAGAGAGAGAGAGGGAGAGGGAGAGGGGGAGGGGGAGGGGGGAGGGGGAGGGGAGGGGAGGGAGAGGGAGAGGGAGAGGGAGGAGAGAGGGAGAGAGGGAGAGAGGGAGAGAGGGAGAGAGGGAGAGGGAGAGGGAGAGGGAGAGAGGGAGAGAGGAGAGAGAGAGAGAGAGAGAGAGAGAGAGAGAGAGAGAGAGAGAGAGAGAGAGAGAGAGAGAGAGAGAGAGAGAGAGAGAGAGAGAGAGAGAGAGAGAGAGAGAGAGAGAGAGAGAGAGAGAGAGAGAGAGAGAGAGAGAGAGAGAGAGAGAGAGAGAGAGAGAGAGAGAGAGAGAGAGAGAGAGAGAGAGAGAGAGAGAGAGAGAGAGAGAGAGAGAGAGAGAGAGAGAGAGAGAGAGAGAGAGAGAGAGAGAGAGAGAGAGAGAGAGAGAGAGAGAGAGAGAGAGAGAGAGAGAGAGAGAGAGAGAGAGAGAGAGAGAGAGAGAGAGAGAGAGAGAGAGAGAGAGAGAGAGAGAGAGAGAGAGAGAGAGAGAGAGAGAGAGAGAGAGAGAGAGAGAGAGAGAGAGAGAGAGAGAGAGAGAGAGAGAGAGAGAGAGAGAGAGAGAGAGAGAGAGAGAGAGAGAGAGAGAGAGAGAGAGAGAGAGAGAGAGAGAGAGAGAGAGAGAGAGAGAGAGAGAGAGAGAGAGAGAGAGAGAGAGAGAGAGAGAGAGAGAGAGAGAGAGAGAGAGAGAGAGAGAGAGAGAGAGAGAGAGAGAGAGAGAGAGAGAGAGAGAGAGAGAGAGAGAGAGAGAGAGAGAGAGAGAGAGAGAGAGAGAGAGAGAGAGAGAGAGAGAGAGAGAGAGAGAGAGAGAGAGAGAGAGAGAGAGAGAGAGAGAGAGAGAGAGAGAGAATAATATTCATTATTTTGAAGAGCATTCACAATATAATCAGGGGGTCGATTCATCTCTTCCAGTTGTTGAAATAATCCTTCATCATCATATTCTAATTCTCCTATATGCTCTCATTCTTCCTCCGTCATTTGACTGAAATCTTTTAACATTTGGAGCTTTCTAGGAGTATATTTTATTGTGGGAACTGTGGAAACATCTATAATTTTTTCTTGGGAAGTTTCTAAAAGTGGTTTAAAAAATTTCTCTTGTTTTCTTTCAAATGCTTCTTCACCCGTTAGTTTTTGTCTGCGTTTGTTCTTTATGTCTTCCTGTTGTTTTACAACTTTTGAAACCAACTCTTGATGTTCCCGAAATCTTCATGCTCTTTCTTTCGCATCCATTAATTTAGTGGAAATTATCATTTAATGCATTGTAAAGATCAACAGGGAAATTTTCCATTTCTTCATCATCCAAGTAGATGTGTTCAAATAAATCCTTTTCTTTAAATATTTCATCAAATTCTTTATTAACATTAATACGAGTTGTAATTTCTTCTTCACTAACACTTGCATCTCTGCTTTTCATACGTTTGCGTTGAGTTTCTTCATCAACATCAAAACCGAATGATAAAATCTTCACTCCGCTCAGATGTTTAATATAATTTGTCTCGTACCTTCTGGATTAGTTTCTAATATTCCAAGACCACCAGATTTTAGTTTCCTTAACTCACTCTTGCAATGTGAATATTTTGTTGTACCAAGAGAAACCTCCTCAAATATTTGACCTTCATTCCTCAATCGCATATGTTCCTCCACTGAAATATAGTGATAATCTTCACCTTTTACTTCTCCAGGTCTTATTGCTCTAGTTGTTGTTGATACAATGCATATCATGGGGTGTTTTTTAAGTAAATTTACAATATTCTCATTCGTACTACACAACACCTTCATTTATCAAAGTTTTTTCCAGAAGCAGATTTACCCATAAGATTTATAATAATAGTCGTCATTTATATATGTAATTGTTTATAAAACCAAAAATATATCCCTTAATATCTCATCTTGTTTTACAACAATATAATTATATTTTTCAGTCGTGTGCTTCATGTAATCCCCAAATTCCTTTTTACTACATAATGTAGAACAATTATCTCTCCAAAAATTATTTATATCTATTGAATTTAACTTGAATAAAATAATAGTATTAGCATTGTTTCTGATGGAACGACGAGGAAGTTGAAAGTACGATTGACTTAGATAAATACAATTACAAGAAGAATGTCTCCCTCTTGTGTAGTCGCTGTCCATTACCGTTTGGTTTCTCTCATTAACACAATCATCAAAGATAACGAGGTTCTTTTTTGATTTATCCAAATGTTTGGGAGACAGTATATCATCCATATTATCACTAAGAATACAAGTTATCGGTTTTGATTTCTTTTTACATCTCTGTGTATCACAAAATAGTTGAATTATATCTTCAATGTTATAATCATTTAGGTTTTTTTGAAGTTTAAATAAACCGATTATATCTTCTTTTTGAAGACCAGCATTAAAACCTTGTGAGAGTAGTTGATACTCTGGTTGAAAACTCGACTTTGTGAAAATTATTCAATTATCATAATCTAAAAAGTTGGGAGTCAGTAGCATCTTCAAAAGTAAGCAGGTTTTTCCACATCCGCTTAAACCAACTATGAGACATCTTAATGAATTTGGAAGATTTTTATGATTGTTAAATTTTATCTTATTTTCCCAAATGGGTAAAAAATCATTCATTTATATATTTGGAAAACAGGTTATTTAATTTATTATTGGCTTTTTTAGAAACTCTATATTTTATCCTAAGTTCAGGTTTAATTTCAAAATAATCCATTGTTTTATTGATGCTATATCTTGTGTTGATATTTCCCTGAAAATCACATCCATGAATAATATATAACAACAATCCTTTGAACATTTCGCTAATATGTTCAGTTTCTTCCCTTGTAAAGAAAGGTGTGTTATCACCCTCATACTTTACATTCATTTCTATAATCAATCTTGTAAAGTAATTCATTTTTGGTGTAAATCTAAAAGAACTATTTTCCTTTTTAAATTTTTTATTATCAT
>NC_140964.1:61989231-61998231 GCF_056783735.1 Eptatretus burgeri | reverse complement strand
CTCTGGTTGTGCCTTTTCAAGGTTTGATAATATGGAATAGGCAAAGCCTAGAAGCAAACGTAGAATTCTTTTTACATTCGATGCTGCAATTTCCGGTTACTTCGGCCTGGATTTGGGATCAGCGATCAAATAATGTAAATCACGATTAAAAATTATTTGTTGATGATGCGGGAGATATCTTTATTAAAATCAGTGGAGGAAATATACACCATGTCTGATATTTGGGTCTTTCATGTCTCCGACGATGCCTTTATCTCCCGGGACGCATCATTCCCCATGACAAAAACCGGAAGCAAAAGGGTCATAGCCCACGACACGGATTCCAAATAGCCAGGGTATTGTGTTGTTGTTGTTGTTTCATATTCTCTCATGTGCATGTGTTGAGTATGAAGCTCACTACGTTCGCTATTAATCGGACAAGTGGTTCCCAAGTTATAGCCATTTATTTACCAAACTAATGTCAGGACACGGTGCTATGACGTCACGATTGACGTCACAATTCTTTTTTTTTTTTGCACGTACGGGCATGCACGTATGGGCACGCACGTACATGCCCGCACTAGTAGTAATAATAATAATAATAATAATAATAATAATAATAATAGTAACTATAATCGTAACACTGCAATCCCTTTGCCGAGACTGCAAAGTTACTGAATTATACCGGTGTATTATTTCTGACTCGATGAGAAGTGGTGCACTGATCGTCAAATTGTTCTGGTGGTCCGATGAGGGAGTCCACAAAACATTGTCAATGCCTGCAAGAAAAACTCTCCATTGTGGCGACATTGCACGACACTAACTTTACGAACAAATATGCGCGTGCACAATTGACTTGATGGTGTGGATGAAGGAAATGTTAAATGACTCCAGCATTATGCTGATTGGTTGTTGTAACTGGGTGAGGGGTGCCTGCCTCTTGTGGAGGGTAACCTTGACGATGACACAATTACATTACCACCTGTTCTTTGTGTGAACTCGGAAGATGACATCATCAACCATGTATATGCTGGACTTGAAGAACCGTCCAATCATTCAAATTCTGAGTGGTTGGCTTCACATGCGATCTTAACCACGACGAATAACATGGTTGAACTTCTACACAGTAAGACCATTGACCGCCTGCTGGGTGACACTTTCATTGTCAAAAGTGTCGATTCTTTGACCGAACAAAACCAAACAGTCCTTCAACCAACTGAGCTTATTAACTCAATAAATCTTTCAGGTGTGCCACCACACGTGATGTCGCTGAATGTTAACACTCCCATCGTGCTGTTGTGAAATTTCAATCCTCGCAATGGCCACTGTGACAGAACACGTTACATCTTAACCAAAGTCACTGATCATCTTATTGTGGTTGTGGATGCTCAGTGGTGAGTATTCCGAGTCTATTCTCCTTTTTCCTCGAATTCTACTTTCTCCATCTGAAACAGATCTTCCTCTCCAACTCTGCCGGCGACAGTGTCCGGTCAGGCTGGCCTTTGCGATAACGATCAGCACCAGCCAGGGTCAGAGCCTGTGGTGGTGTGGAGTCTTTCCCACCATTGTTGTTACACATGGACAGCTGTACGTTGCACCAAGTAGAGTAGGAGACCCACTCGATCTGCTCATATTTGCCAACCAGAATGAATTCCAGAAAAGGAGAGGGATTGAACATGCTGCAGGCCGACGAACCCACAACATTGTGACCTCCGCCACCGAAGGTGAAGGAGGTTATGTTTTCACCCCTTTCTGGCTGCTTGCTTGTTTGTCTGTTTGTTAATTGCCGGAATCCTTCGGATTTCGGCAATTATGTTGGTCGGTTGTGTCTGTCATTCTGTGTGTCTGTCTGTCTGTCTGTGTGTTTGTTTACTCTGTAGCAGCCACACTGTTTCAGCAATCATGACCAAACTGGGTAGAGATATCGGCCATGGTCCAACTTAGACACTTGTCGTTTTTGGTGAATCTCGGTCAAAGGTCAAGGTCAAGGTCATCAAAAAACCAAAATTCTTATTTTCGCAATAACGTCCGCTAAAATGGTCGTATCGACTTCAAACCAAATCCAAAATGTGCATCTTCCAATACTGCCTCCAAACATATGTCTCATTGGAGTGTCACACCAACACCCTTCTTAGCGGTCGGGGGTCGAATGCCAGGGGGGTCGAGTCAAAACTTTCAAATTGCGATAAAAATGCCATTTCAAGTCCGATTGACTTCCAAGTTATGACCATGACCAAACTAAGTGCTATAACTCATTAAACAGGAGCACTATCGACGTGTAAGAACCAAATTGATTTCCATCCAGGTTTTTGTTTTTTCAGAGATCATGAAGATATGACAAAGTTATTCCGGTAATTCCTTGCTCAACGAGCAATTTCATTTGTTTGTTTGTGTGCAGGATATCTCAAAAAGTTGTGGACGAATCTTGATGAAATGTTGTTTTCAGGCTCAGTGTGTGACAAGGAAGAATGGATTCAATTTGGTGAAGATCCGAATCCGTATCTGGATACGAGAATTATTTAAATTGTTTTAAGTGATTCTTCACGATTGAGAGATAGGGCCAAAAACGATATAGTAATGTATAGCATGATATTTCAAAAATGTATTGGGCCTGATATGTACTTGTGGATCAGGCATTGTGTGGCAGAGGTATGTGCTCTACCGAGTGCCCTTCTCGTTTATAGTGAGATCATATAAACTCAGGGGCAGATCTAGAGTGACATTTGGAGGGTTAATAGCTCTCAAGAAAATGTTTTAAAAAAATTTTTTAATGGACTAATTTGGCCCAGTAAACAAAACCTGTTATAGTTCATTAATTACAACAAACAGACCAAGCATATAAATAAAATTAACAGGGATCCCCATTCCCCCTTCCCTTCGATCCACCCCTGAAATAAATTTTTTTCCTGATTATCACTATTGTTCGCCATCACAGAGCATAAATTACGCCAACTAGTAAGATATATAAAACAACACGTTTTTTTTCCTGATTATCATTTTTATTCACAATCATTAACACTCATTTTGCAGTGTATCATTGATTTTTACTTCAACGTTAGATCTTTGGGAACATAAAACAAATTCATAACATTATTTTTGGCAATAAGTGTGTGGATGACTAAAATTAACGCTGGGTTGTTGACAGTAAACATAAACTTCTGGGAGCATGCAAGGCAGCGCTTCATTGCCCATACACCGCCCAAATAAAGGGAGGGTGTTCCATGGAATTCTGTTTCGCAGGTCCCTGCTTGTATATAAGATTTACACCCCATCTCCACTTGAGTAAAAGTGATTACTTTTGCTGTGTGAGGCTGAACGTTATCATGCAGTAATGTTAAACCCAATACAGCATACATGTGCATTGCCTGCTTATTGCTTCACTCACTTCATTGTGTGACATCTGTTTGTCGTACTGCCAATTGCTGGCTTTCCCACATCCAAGAATTTCCGCATTATTTTTACCGTTAACGTCCCAAAACACCTTTGCCATAAGCTTTCCGGGTAATGGATGAATGTTGAATATTTATGGTGCTGGGGACCAAGAATGTCTCCACTCCGTGCTGGCTCGCTTTGACTCTTTATCTATCTATAATTCCAGCTGTGTGTGTGTGTGTGTGTGTGTGTGTGTGTGTGTGTGTGTGTGTGTGTGTGTGTGTGTGTGTGTGTGTGTGTGTGTGTGTGTGTGTGTGTGTGTGTGTGTGTGTGTGTGTGACCGCTGTTTCTCGACCACCACTGGTCCGATCTCATTGAAACTTGCCAGATATATTGCTGGGGACCTGAGGATGTGCCTTTTCAAGGTTTGATATTAATCGGACAAGTGCCTCCCAAGTTATGGCCATTTATTTACCAACCAATGACAAGACACGTTGCGTGGGCGTGGCCGATGGGGGAAGGGAAGCTCAGCCGCGTTCCCCATTACGGGTTACAACGTACGGGCTTCCGGATAGTGATGACTTCGTGTATTCCAATAATTTCTCGATTTCTTATGCGCATTTATAGATAAACACAATGCCCCAAGTTATGATCGTTTTCATATTAGACGGTGCATAAATTTCGGTAACATCAGAGTGAGCTGGTATGCTCCGAACCAGGAAGTAAATGTTTTTTCTCTCTCTTCTCTTCTCTTTGTGTTTTTCCTTGCGACGACATTGCTAAAAGGCAAAATACGTTGGCGCTAATTGAATAATTGGCCATTAAAACTAAATTGCGAGTAATCGTAACCAATATACGAACTTCCAGGCCACACACGTACGGGCACGTGAGAGCGAAGAAACGGCCTGTGTAGTTGTTGTTTCCTGCTCGCGTTTGAATGTTTATTTATTATTATTATTTTTTTTTTACGGGCACGTACTCGTGGGATAAAATGATTGACTCATGTCTCATCACAAAGCCCACTCTACAATAATTCATCTCCTTCCCACTGATTCATTATTTAATTGCAATTCATAATGAGGTTGCACATTATGCCGTTTGATTTTTAAAATATTTTTTCGGGAGGGTATACCCTACCTTACGAGCTCGACTCAGTGACATAATGGTCCGAAGGTTTGCTCTTTGCCTTGGAGGTTGGTGGTTAAAACCCTGGCCGAATCATACCAAAGACTAAAAATGGTATTTGCTGCTTCCTTGCTTGATGTTTAGCATTTAATAGGATAGAGAATGGACAAACAACACTGGGAGGGCAATGGCAAACCACCCAGTTTCACCCTTGCCAAGAAACTGCTTTGACAGCACCATTGTTCTGTAAATAGTACAGGACATAAAAATAACTATGCCTTGCCTTTCCTTTGTCCTTTTTCATTGATTTATTCATCCAGGACCTCTATTCTCCCTAAACAAGATTTTAGACAGTTATCATTTTCTCTGTTTGAAGTGAATGTGTTGGACTCAGGTATATGAGGGAGGTTCAAAAGGTCCTTTGAATGAGATGCTCGATCACAAGAGGCAAGGGAAACCATCGTGTATTTAATATTTTTTATTTATAAAGTATAAGTTATTAAAAACAAAATATTTTTTGTTTTAAGTAATACATATAATGCCTAGTTGTATACTTTTTGGCCCGTCTTGGGATATGGGATAGGACAATGAGTATCCCCTTTGCAGAACATGATGAACGTCCAGCATACGTAAAACACATTGTCAGTTCGACGTTTAAACACTCACGGAGAAAATACACCTTCCAACATACACACAGAAGCGGCTTCATAATTGAAGCTTATGTGCATGAGTTTAAGGGCCAACGAACAAGGCAGGTAATATGCTTTTCCTTGCTGCTGCAGAAGCATTCGCCAACAAAAACAAGATTTATTTTTATAATCCCGTGATCGCAACATTGACCAAGGTGGTCCGAATGTAATTAGACAGCGAATCGCCACTCTATGAATCAAGGACAAGTATTCTGTGATTACATCACCTTAAAACTGCTAGGTTTGGTTTTTAACAGTTTGTTTGTAATTTATTCATTCATTAATTTATTTTTATCGCAGGAATAGCCTGTAGAACAAAGCTGTTAGGGTGTCCTCCAATATCCAATGGTTTATCATGTGGTTATGGAATTGCTGAAGGATTCCCTCGCTAACACCAACTGACGTTTTTCCAGATGTTTTGTGATGTGGAGACGAGGGGCCTCGTATCTTATTCCTGTGATGTCAACCACACCCGGAACCTCAAACAAACTTACTTTTCTTTGTGCGTGTTATAAACTTCGAGCAATTTGTACCAATTTTCTTTCGAAGAAATTATCTCAAAACTTCTGTAGAGCATCTATTTTGACACAAATTAAAAAGTGACAAAAATGTACAAATATTTGACGTCATCATATGAAAGTCTATTTTGCTTTTGGTGTTATCATCGACTCGTCACACAGAGAGTTGAAGTGATTTGAACAAATTCCATTTTGACAATTACTTAAGCGATTCTCCGAAACCCTGTGCTGATTTGACATTGCTTGGGAGATAACTCTTGTGAATACCCACTTTAGGACTAATGAAGGTCACATGTGGATGTTGCATTTGGGATTTCTATACTTGCATCACAATCATGTCCTCATTGATGAGCTGCGAGTAGAAACAGCTGTCGTTGAGATTCACCGGTCAAACCTTTGTGGTGCCGAGGAATGTCACATCTCGGAAATAATAAACAGCATTCTTCTTTCATCATTAAGAAAAGTTGTGTCATTGATTCAAGATGTGCTGTGGAATGTAACACGTGTCACAACACAAAACAGTGAGGAGTTAAAGATCAGAGTTTGGAAATGTGATGTGGAGGCATTCCACTGCAATCCGTGATGTGCACCAGAGTGGAACTTCCTATCACGAATGACACAAAGAATGCGTCTCGAGTGATTTTCCATCAAAAACATTGTTCCTACTCTCCAAGGATATTTATCCACCTTGAATTGAATCGCATCGATCATTCCATCAACTGATTAATCCATGGAGGTTGGTGCTGCTGCAGCCCTTGTGAATAAGATGTTATGGTCTATTTTAAGGTTGTGTGTATATATTTAAACAGGCTCAGAGAGAGATAGAGAGAAAATATCAAAGCCAACCTAAATTCACAGGAGACTGTCTGCACTTTTCAGTGATGCATGTCTTTCATGTTTTGTTTTGCATATAATTTCAGGTGAAGCAGTTCAATCCTGGCCATTCATTGGTGAAAGATGATGTGCATCCTCATGTTCAGTAAACTATGCAGTCATTCAACCAACATTAAATGTGGTGGACAGCTAATTTTCGAGAATATGATATATACTAGCATCGCCCTCCTTTTTTGCCCTTTTTGACAGGAGTGCCCTTTTGGTCTCCTTTTGGTGGGCAATTTAATGTGGTGATAATTCCACAAAGTGAAACACACTATACACTTCAAAAAAATTGGGATGGACTAACCATTTTTGTCCTTGCTGGACCATACTGTAATATTTCTGTGCTATAAAATGCAACAAAAATATAATTTTCCACAAAGTGATGTTTTCTGGGACACACTGTACACATGAAAATTATTTTTCGGACATATGATATTCATATTTTCCTTGCTGGACAACATTATCGAGTGTTTGCACTATAAAATGCAAAAAATATTAAATTTGCACATAGTGATCATTTTTTTTCTGGGATGCACTGTACACCTGAAAATTACTTTTGTGATGACCATATTTGCCTTGCATACTCTTAATCAAATTACATACTATAACCATATTTGTCTTCCTAGACCACACAAAGTTTTTGTGATGTAAATAACCAAGCTTTCATTATATATATATATATATATATATATATATATATATATATATATATATATATATATATATATATATATATATATGTTTATGGTGTGGATGAAGGAATTTCAAAGGAAAGAAAGGATCATGAAGAGTTGCTTGGCCCATGGACATGTAGGAAACATCTCGATGTAAACTAAGTAGGGAAACTGTGAGCTTAAGTGTTACGTGTCACCACACGGGAGGTGGTGCAGTGTTAATTAGATGGGGATTAAGGCTAATGTCCACCAGTAAGTGATTTCCCCCTGTGAACTATTCCTACGTTTTTGCATTCACAAGTCAGCCAGGAAGAGATGTTTTTATACCAACGACAACTATAACAGCAAGCAAAACTTGCAGAGAGGGCAGAGGCTCCGCCTTCCTGAGTTTCAAATGAGCAGGCCACAGCCCGGAGGTGGAGGATTGATAGGCGTGACGTGAGACGCCTGAGGGAGGAAGAGTGTGGGAGAGGACAGAGGAGTAAGACGACGTCAGTCAGAGGACATGGAGGATCTCTCTCTCCTCTCGGCATGATGTAGGCTGCACGATTCTCATTTTCGTGCTGTGTGAATTTGCAGCATGCTGGGCAAGACGCGAGCCGTTGACTCTGGCTGAGCCATGAAGTGTGTGCGTTTCTGAGGAGCGAAGAAAAGTGCCTCATGGCCTGATCGTTGGGAATCAGAAATCTCCTCGTCATGTGGGCCATCGTTGCGAACAAACCGGGTGCAAGAGAAGAACGGTCGGCATATTCGCTCTTGAGAATAAGCTACACTGTGGTGTGTGAGCCCTGACATCGAGTGCCATCTCCGAATTGCTCGGCGCCATTTTTGGGGCGCGGTTACCCGCACGCGAACTACGTGGTTCGATCGTCAAGTCCTAAAAGATCACTCCTGGACCCAAAGCTAAGTGCTAAAAAAAAAAAGAGGGATTATTTTTCGATATTTTATCTGTCCCCTTGTCTGTGTGGAGGTGTCTCAAAATTAGATTTAGGTGGCGTGATGTCTTGATTCATTTTCATTATAATGGTTGATTTTTCTGGTTATTAAATTATTTCTTCGATTTGCATGTGTCCGCATATCTGTTGTGGATCGAGTAAAAACCCCTGTGCTGTGCTACCATCCTGGTGAAGCGCCTAGCATTTCTTTCCCATGCGTGCATTAATCTCTGGAAGTCTCGGCTGTGAGCCTCCAAGGGAGAACTGTTTGGCCATCCGCCCAGGTAGGGGCAAACGCCCCTGGACACGACAATATATAAATATATATTGTTGCGAATTCGCGCCCGCCGGCATGCGATCGGCCGCTCGACTCGAATGGCGGCCGCCTCGCCCATCGGAGCGGACAATTCTGTCGTGACCCTCTCGGAAAAACGCCGGGAGCTAGTCACGGGTGGGGGTTTAACCCCACCACGACCGTGCCAATTGCCCACCCGCGCAGGATGGGGTTGCTCGCCAAATTCGATCTACCTAAGTACCTGCGCGGATGGTCGACCGGGCGATCGTACCACACCACAGGCCGACTCCGGACATGAACCGCTTAAGCGGTCCGTTCCGTGCTACAGTGATAACCGAGCGGTGTTATCGTCGGCCTCGACGGTTCCAATTAATTACCGGGCATATTAAGCCCACTACGAACCCTTTACGTGAAGCAGGATGGAGGGTCAATAAAGAAAAGACGAAGCGAAACGGGAAAACAGTTCACACAAAGCACATTTATTACGCGACACACGAAAAGCACATATATACAGCCAAACAGTCAAAATGCACA
>NC_140964.1:61919231-61986731 GCF_056783735.1 Eptatretus burgeri | reverse complement strand
AGCGACTGGTTGTATTTGGTCGTATGTATGCATGTGTGTATATATATATATATATATATATATATATATATATATATATATATATATATATATATATATATATATATATATATATATATAAACACATACATACACACACTTTTAAGCTGTCCAGCCTGAGTATGAATCTCGAAGCAGCTATGAACTGATTTTGGTGTATCGGTGCTCCACTAGGGTGCTCCATCCACTGGAAGGATGTTAAGGACTTGTATATCTGTGTCTCTGTGTCTCTCTGTCTCTGTCTCTCTCAGTTTAACTTTGCACAATGTTTGCCTTTGGTTTATGATTTCCTTGTGCACAATGATTCCTGCAATAAAGAGGATCGATCTCTGTCTCTGTCTCTGTCTCTGTCTCTGTCTCTGTCTCTGTCTCTGTCTCTGTCTCTGTCTCTGTCTCTGTCTCTGTCTCTGTCTCTGTCTCTCTCTCTCTCTCTCTCTCTCTCTCTCTCTCTCTCTCTCTCTCTCTCTCTCTCTCTCTCTCTCTCTCTGTCTCTCTCTCTCTCTCTCTCTCTCTCTCTCTCTCTCTCACCCAAAACTGATGGTTTGTGAATGTTAAAGATCACATGATATCTTCGGTGAATTATGTCCAAATCATGAAAAATCATAAGTTCCTGCCAAAATTTCAGTTGAATGCCAACCAAGCCTGACCAGCTGGATCATGAAAGACTTGGACAAAAAAAACTTCCCTGGCTGACCACACTCAATAATGTGGGAGTCATATAGACCATTAATGTAGTTGCTGTGGTAGGTATTTGTCCACCAAGTTTTTGCATTTCAACCTGAGATGAATCATTCAAAGGGATTTTATTTATTTACTTATGTCAAGTAGAAAGGTTCTCACACGCCCCTCATCCGTGTTAACATCCGTGGGATATGATACAAGCTTTGAACAGCTTCGTGTGCAAACACTGCTAAACTAAATGGTTTCCTCTAAGGTCGTGTTTTGGTGTGGTGCGCTTGGGTGCCTTGCATCCTGTTCGAGGGTCTTGCTATCAGCCAGGGGGCTATGCTCAGATTAACGGCTCAGGGCCTTTGAACAAGAAAGAACGCATTCTTTAACGAGGGATGAAAGAGCTTCCAGGAAGCTCGACTCTGTGTGACACTACTCTCGCCCTGATAATGGGTCCATTGTGACGTTCATAAGAATTGTCTGATCGGTAAAGGGGTTTCCCTGTCTATGTTTGTATAAACCAGACCAGCCGGTGGTTCACGTCCAATGATGCGAATGTCAAGAGAGAGTGTTTTTGATGTATGAAGCTGTAAAGAGCTATCATTTCTTCAAATATTTCGCTCATCCATCTAGTTTTGCTGGTCATTCTGTATGAGGATTTATCCGCGCTCTCATTATAATTTGACTCCATATCGGACAGCACCTCACCCGATTTTCAGTGGTGCATGATCAAATATTCCGTGCAAATCAAAACTTGTTCGTGTCATCGATGAATGTGATCAAGAGAGTTAAAGAGGTGTGACATTGAAGATAAATTGTGGGTGATGACGTCTTCGATGACCATACCTGAAAATATCCCGTGATCTTGGCACATCGGTGTGCTTTATATATTCTCATGAGACTTGTCTAAGGATCTTCTGGCAATCGCACAAGACTTCAGCCTGAAATGTACTTTTGTCTCTCCCGATTATGAAGGCACATCTGATGTCGATTATGATACTGTAGTGATTATATACATGTGAGGTTAAACAGTTGGCATGGTGGTGGGGTTGAGTCTAATTTTAAAACTATTTTATTTGGATCAGAAATGTCATATCTATTGTCGAGCAGAAGAACATTCCAAACACAAAAGACTTCTTTGAACAAATGTATTTCGTAATGGGGCTACTGACGCTACTCGTTCAAAGTTGGCTTGTATGTATGTATGTGTGTGTGTGTGTGTGTATGTATGTATGTACACTGGTGAGTCAAAAAGTATGCACAATATATATTTATTTAATAATAGAACTACAATTGAGAATGTACAAGAGCATCATTTTTCCACAGTCCCCCTCCTTTTCAATACACTTTGTCCATCAGTTCACAAGCTTCTGTATGCCCTCAGAAAAAAAAAAACGTTTTTGGTTGAGTGACGAGCCACACATGCACCTCTTCTTTCACTTGGTCACTGACAAAGTGGCGGCCTCTTCAAGCATCTTTGAGTGGACCAAACAGGTGAAACTGTGATATTTTGTGCGTTTCCGTTCGATATTTTCATTGATTTGTATGAGAAACTTTTTGTGGGATTGACATTGTTGATGGAAAGATTCGTCACAAAGATTCCAAAATCTTCAGCTTTTCTTCAGAATCAGTTAGTGACAAACCTGAGGCCTTTTTTTATTATTCTTATTTATTTTTTTTGTATACTTTGTCGAGGCTCGTATGAGAGCTAACACACAACGCACAGCAAAGGGGGCATGAGACAGGAGGGGAGGGAGTGGGAAGGACAAAACAGTGGGGAACAGAGACATTAGGAGATCTGTGGAAGGGAGAGGAATGGGACAGAGAACATGGGGAATACAAGATGGACATTACAGGGACTTTCAGGAAGGAAAGCAGGGAATTTGAAGGAGGTGGGCTTGGGTGGATTATCGGGGGTAGAAAAGATCGAGGATTTGGATGGGGGATGATAAGAGGTAGTGATGAACAGCTGTTTTGAAGGCCTGGAGGGAAGAATGGGAATGAATCGAGTGAGGGAGTTTATTCCTTAGGCGGGAAAAAAGAGGAATAAAAGAGTGAATGTGAGCAGTGATTTGTGATTTTGGTAGTTTTACCAGAAGGGGGTTGTTGGCGGACCTTGAGCGCCCTGTGGAAATGTGGTGGGGTCAAATCACAGAGAGAGCAGGGGGGGCAAGGCTGGAGAGGAGACTGTGGAAGACAGAAAGACCACCGACCAACCTGTAGTGATTGAGTGAGAGGCCCAAAGACAGCCTCATTGTGGGAGATGCCAATGATCCGAAATGCCTTGGTTTCTACAGCGTATAGCCGAGAAAGGTGGGAGGCAGGGGCACCAGTCCAGCGGGGAGAGCAGTACTCCATCAGGCTGCGGACAAAAGCTTTGTAAGTGGTCAGGAGCTTAGGTGGGCCGAGGAAGGACTTTGCACGATGGAGGATTCTCAGTCGGCGACTGGCTTTGGAGGCGAGGTTTGAAATGTGGCTTTCCCAGGAAAGATCATGGCAGATCATGAGACCCAGAAGCTTGAAAGAAAGGACTTCTTCCAGAGGATTGTTGAGAAAGTGGATGGGGGGGGGGGGCGTCTAAACGGTCCTTTCAAAGAGACATCGTGAGAGTGTGAGATTTGTCCGGATTGAAAGATATGTTACACGTGTTGGACCAGTTTGTGATTTTATCCAGATCTGCAGTGAGCGAAGAAGCTGCTGCTTGCCGGTCTGAAGAATGCCCAATGGTACGGCAGAGGGTGGAGTCATTAGCAAAGAGAAATAGAGGATATTCCAGAGAGTCGGAGAGATCATTGATGAAAACCAGAAAAAGAACAGGGCCCAGAACGCTACCTTGAGGAACTCCAGCCTGGACAGGAAGAGGGGATGAAAGAACTCCATTTAGGGCCACACAGTGACTGCAAGAGGAAAGGAAGTCTGCGAGCCATGAGTGGAGATGTCCTTGTATACCATAGGAAGAGAGTTTGGTGAGCAGGGTAGAGTGCCAGACCGTGTCAAAAGCACGTGATATGTCCAGGGATACGGCTCGGATTTCCTGTCTGGTATTGAGGACCTCCATCCATTGTTGGGAGGGCAGAAGCAGCTTATCCAGGTTTGACAGCAAGCTCTCCACCTTGTCAGGAGAAAAGGACACAGAGTCCAGGGACAGTTGGGTGTGACTGGGTAAGGTGGGTCGAGAAAGTGATACTGTTTGGACACAAGATTTAGCTGCAAACACAAGGCCTTTTTGTCAAGTAGCTCAATATTCCAAAATTTTCCTGCGGAGAAAGTAAATTGATGGTCGGACACTGTTAGCTCTATATGGACAGCGAGCAGGATTAAATATGAAAACCTGTCAAAGGATGGAGAAGCTCCTTGTGAGCCAACACAAATCCATATCTCATGCCCAACTGTGTCTGCGGACGTCCTCCTGCAGTTGGGTTACTTTTTTTTTAGGATGTTGGTGACATGATTTGCACTCTGGCCAACGTAAATCCCTTCTTTCCGCAAAACATACGAAAAGCAGAAAAAAATCTGAAAACCCACTCCGTGGGAGTTTTTGAAGATTTTTTGAAGAAAAGCTGAAGATTTTGGAATCTTTGTGACGAATCCTATGCAGTCTCTTGGTACGTAAATCCCTTCTCCTTTCCAGCCCTTCACAGGGCAGCTCACCGGATGACGGGATTGGGGAAAAGCCTTCGGGACCTCTAATCTTTTATGATAGGAGGAAAACAGTGGGGTAACTTTCCCAGGTCAGATTGCAGTAGTGTGTGTTGGGGTGGTGTTGAGGTGTCCTCCACCAGACGGCAGTCTTCTCGGGCTTGGGTTAACCTGAGGCGGTCCCTTTTGGTGGGTGCCTGGAATGTACTATCCCTAAGAGAGGATGATCACCTGTCTCTGTTATCATCTGAGTTCAAGCGTTTGGACATCAGTATTGCAGCACTCTCTGAGCTTCGGAGACTGGATTGCAGCAAGATCATGCCGGATGGTTACATCGACTATTGGTCTGGTTGCTCTGATAGTTACCATGCCCAAGGAGTTGCTGTAGCTGTGTTCAATAAGTGGACTCCAATGATAATTGAGGTAACACCAGTCAACGAGCGTATTATGAGACAAAGGATTCATCACTCCTTGGGTGTCATTTCCCTGGTCTCTGGATATGCTACGACTGAGGCGAGTGATCTCACCATGCAGGACACATTCTATGCCATGCTTGCGTCTGTGGTTGATCAGTGCCCCAGGCGAAATACTCGTCTGGTCCTGGGGTATTTCAAGGCATCAACGGGAACTGATAGGGATGGTTATGAGACATGTGTTGGTCCCCATGGGACTGGAACTGTGAACCAGAACAGCACTAAGTTCCTTGATTTTGCAAGAAGTCATGGACTTAGGGTGTCCAGTTCATGGTTTCAGTGCCCACAAGCTCATCGCTGGACTTCGTGTACCAATGCTGGCGGTGTGGCAAATGAGATTGACCATGTGCTCATTGATGGTTGCTGAAGGATGATCCAGAACTGCAGGGTCTTCTGGAGTGCTCAGTTCCTCAATACTGACCACAGGCTTATTATAGCAACTCTGAAGTTGCAGCTTAAATCCAGGAGCATGGTACCATCCCAGTCTAGGCTGGATGTTGGCAAGCTCAAGGATGAGAGGGTAGCTGAGGAGCTTGTGAACAGGCTGAGTGGAAATTTGGGGGGTCTGGGTGGTTTGGAGAATCCTGAAGAGTTGTGGAGTGCCTAAAAGAACACCGTCCTTGATGTTGCCGGTGGATGTCTTGGAGATCACTCTGGGGTGAACTTGAATTTTGTCTCTCAAGTGACACTAGATATCATTGTCCAGAGTCGCAGGGCCAGGCTGAATGGCATAGCGAAGATATTCAGGAAGCTGAGGCACAAAACTGTAAGCGCGCCAAGGGTGGACAAGGAGGCCAATGTGCGAGGAATCTGTGAGGGGATAGAGCATCACCTGTGGTCAAGTGATTCTCATCCTACTTTCAGGGGAATTCGGGCATTGCTTTCCTCCAAGCCTGTCTCTCGGTGTACTGCAGTTAGAACAAAGGGGAATAGGCTCTTGACAGAGGAGTCCGAAGTAAAGACCCGGTGGGCCGGTTACTTTGAGTGGCTGTACCAAGCTGATCAACCAACTGTCGGGTTGGATGTCAGAGGTGTTACTATCCCTCTTGCTGACCCTCCAATCATCTATGGTCCACCTTCGTTTGTAGAAACACAGACTGCGGTGAACCAGTTGAAATGGGGTGAAGCTCCTGGGATCTGTGGCATCCATGCTGAACTTCTCAAGGCTTGTGGAGATGCTGCACTTATATCATTGCATGCAGTTCTGTGCTCTGCCTGGAAGAGATGCATCATCCCAACTGACTGGAAGACGGGCCTTGTTGTCCCTCCCAGGAAAGGGAAGGGTGATCGCCAGTACTACAACAACTACCGGAGGGGTGACACTGCTCTCAGTGCCCGGCAAGGTCTTTGCTCGGATAATTATTGATGGGGTTCGCCACCATCTGCTTGAGCACCAATATCCAGAGCAGTCAGGCTTTACACCAATGAGGTCAACGATTGACCGTATCCTTGCTCTTCAGGTCCTCTCCGAATGCAGACGAGTTTTAGCAGGGGCTGCTTGCAGCCTATGTTGATCTCTGTAAAGCTTTTGATTCAGTGAATCGGGATGCCCTCTGGAGGAGTCTTGGTCTTCGTGCGGTGCCACCAAAACTGATCAATCTGATATCTGCACTATACTCTGGTACTGAGAGTGCTGTGACATGTGGTGATACCATCTCTTGCTTATTTCCAGTTGTGACTGGAGTGATAAATCATACTTCACCATCTGGCAGTCCAACGGATGAATCTTGTTTTGGCAGTTGCCAAGAGAATGCCACCTGCCAAAAATGCATAGTATAGTGCCAACTGCAAAGTTTGTTGGAGGAGCAATAATGGTCTGGGGCTGTTTTTCATAGTTCGGGCTCGTCCCATTCGTTCCAGTGAAGGGAAATCTTAATGCTACAGCATACAATGACATTCTGGAGAATTCTGTGCTTCCAACTTTCTTTCAACAGTTTGGGGAAGGCCCTTTCCTGTTTCAGCATAACAATGCCCATGTGCACAAAGCAAGTCCATACAGAAATGATTTGTCGTGATCGGTGTGGAAGAACTTGACTAGCCTGCACAGAGCCCTGACCTCAACCACATTGAATACCTTTGGAATGAATTAGAACACCGACTGTAAGCCAGACCTAATCACCCAATATCAGTTCCTGACCTCACTAATGCTCTTGTGGCTGAATGTAAGCAAATCCCTGCAGCAATGTTCCAACATCTATTGGGAAGCCTTTCCAGAAGAGTGAAGGCTGTTGTAGCAGCAAAGGGGTGGACCCCTGCACATTAATGCCCATGATTTTGGAATGAGATGTTGGATGAGCAGGTGTCCACATACTTTTGGCCATGTTGTGCAGCAGTAGAGAAGCAACTCACCACCATCAGAAACTGTTTTAGCGTCCATATGCGATCCCTGCAGAAGAATGCTGTGGAATTGACTGGCGATACCATTGTTGATAAAGTGATCACCTACATCCAGGCATACTTGTGGGCACAGTGTCATCATATTCATGATCTGGTGGAGTTTTATGAGTGTGAGCAGGAGGAAGGTGAGACTTTTTACTCATTCCTATGTGCATTCTGAGAAATTGTAGCAAACTGTGACCTTGACAAGATGATGGTCGATCGCCATTTCGTCATCCGGTTATTATTTTGGTTCCCAACCCAGATATCCATCGGAAACTGCTTGCAAAGCCAGACCTCGACCTTAAAACAGCAATTGTTACATGCCGACAACTGGAAGCATGTAAAAAGGCTGACATGATGGTTTCTGGGGCTCATGAAACTAACCTGAAATCTGTTGCCAAGACAGCACCCCGATTCAGCAAGCCAACCGTATATCGACCTACAGCAGTACAAGTGCCCTGCAAAAGGCAAGAAGTATCAGAAATTTGTTACTTTTGGACATTTTGGAAAAGTCTGCTGAAAATCCAGAGCCACAGGGATACCAACGTCCAAATAAGCTGTTTGTCACGTGGTGCTCGTAACAGGTACCACTCAAGTTAACCTTGGGCAGCACACCGCTTATTCAAATCAATGTCTCAGATTTTGAGGATGACCCCCTTGGACAAGTGATGTTTCTGCCCAATACTGGAGTGGAATTCACTGTTATTGGTCCTATGCACCTAAAGCTGCTGGATATCGACATGGATAATCTGGACAATTTATCTGGTGATGTGAGAGCTACCGGTGCAGACGGTGCCTCAATGTAGTCCACACGATCCTTCACAAATGTGATTGGTCAATGTCGGAGAAAATGTACGTGTGCAACGGTGTGCAGATGGCATGTTTAGCTTATCAGCACCTTCAAAACCTCCATTGGTGTTTTTGTGGGAAGCAAACAACGGGTACAACCACACATTTGGTATGGTCCTGGACGTCAACCCAGGTAATAACCATCGCCAGAATTACGGAACCAGGTCACAACAGACGCTGTGGCTGAAATCAGCGATGTGTTTGATGTTACCATCCTACAACTGATGAACAGCGCACCAATGCTCATTAATCTCCACAATGATGCAGTGCCATTCCAGTGACGAAGGTCATGGCCAATCCCACGTGCCTGGAGAGACCAGATAAAATCCGAGTTGGATAGCATGTATGAACAAGAAAAAGAGCAAGCAGAGATTGCAAACCCTCGCTCAGACTTCAATATGGCTGCCAAACCATGTGACCTATGGTATCATATGTGTGAACCTTTTGTTCCTCTTGGACAGCCGGTCATATGTATGAAGTTTTGCCTCAATTTGTTCAGCCACTTCATTGAAGATTTTTGAAGGTTTTTTTTTTAATAATATGGCTGCTGAATCATGTGACAGATGATGTCATGAATTTTTTTCTGTAGACCATTTTACCCCTAGTCATAGTCATGCAATTATGACGTCATAACGAGGGTACCTATGACATCATAAACAATCACACTCATTCCCCATGAGAACTTGCTATGTGCAAAGGTTCAATTTTTTCCTTCGTGCGGTATCAGAGATGCAGCGTTCCAACGTTGTTCCATTTTTCCAATAAGGCTGCCACACCACGTGAGCTATGATGTCATAATTATCATTAAAACATTCTACATGAGCAGTCGCACCAATGGTGAAAATTTCGTCTCAATCAGACAAGCAGTTGTGGATAAAAATACGAATGTTCTTTGCGGACAAACAGATGAATGAAAAATCACTCGTGGAGTGACAACTTGGCAAAACAGCACAAAGAAGATTGGCACTCAGTAGAGCGCTCTGCCAGGTGGAACAGGTCACGTTTTGTATCCCACCGATGGGCTGGATCCGAACCAATCCGCTTGTTCTTGTCACCTATTCAACTCATCCACCATGTTTTGTCATCACTCGTCCACAACTTTTTCAGATATAGTGATATATTTAGTTTTTGGTCCGATCTATCAATTTTAGAAATTAGGCCTGTGTTGACCTTTTGACCTAAAAATTAATTGGTTGTTGAATTCAGTGACCTGACATGAAAAGGCTTTTCAAATTTCAAGTCAATCAGATGAAAATTGAGGATTTTAGAAAATTTGGCCAAAATTGGCCTTTTGGCTTATTTTGACCTTTTGGCCTACGTTCACCTAAAAATTAATATGTGGTTGAATTCAGTGACCTGATATGCAAATGCTCTTCAAATTTCATATTAATTGGATTAAAATTGAGGATTTTAGAAATTTGGCCTATGTTGATCTTTTGGTCTATGTTGACATTTTCGCCTATGGTAACCAGAAAATTAATAGGTGGTTGAATTCAGTGACCTGATATGTAAATCCTTTTCAAATTTCAACTCAATCGGTTGAAAATTGAGGATTTTAGAAATTTGACCTATGTTGACCTTTTTGTCTCTGGTGACCTCAAATTTAATAGATGGTTGAGTTCAGCGACCTCATGTGCAAATGGTCTTCAAATTTCAAGTCAATCGGATGAAAATTGAGGATTTTAGAAAATTTGGCCCAAATTTTCCTATTGGTCTATGTTGACCTTTTGGCCTATATTTATCTCAAAATTAATGGGTGGTTGAATTTGGTGATCTGATATGCAAATGGTCTTCAAATTTCAAGTCAATTGGATGAAAATTGAGGATTTTAGAAATTTGACCTATGTTGACCTTTTTTTGTCTCTGATGACCTCAAATTTAATAGATGGTTGAGTTCAGCGACCTCATGTGCAAATGGTCTTCAAATTTCAAGTCAATCGGATGAAAATTGAGAATTTTAGAAAATTCGGCCCAAATTGGCCGTTTGACTGATGTTGATCTCAAAATGAATAGGTGGTTGAATACAGCCACTTGATTTGCAAATGGTCTTCAAAGTTCAATTCAATTGGATGAAAATTGACAATTTTAGACAATTTAAAAATCTGGCCTATTTTGGGTTGTCCTTTTGACCTATGATAACCTAAAAAGTAATGGGTGATTGAATTCATTGACCAGATATGCAAATCCTGTTCAAATTTCAAGTCAATCGGATGAAATTTGAGGATTTTAGAAAATTTGGTTCAAATTGGCCTATGTAGACCTTTTTGGTCGACCAATTTTACGAAACTTCAAGGCGTGACCGTCGCAGGGTGGATGACATTAATCTCTGAAAATTTCAGAACATTCGGTTGAGCGATTTGGGCTGGAGCCGAGCGGACAGACAAACAAACACACAAACAAACGGAGGCGATCAACACATTTGTCAATTTTTTTTTGTTATTGCCAAGTAACAAATAAACACAAACAAACAGACCCAAATGCAATACCCTCTCCTCTGGCGGGGTAAACGGCATTATTGCCCCGATGGGCTGTGAACCATTGGAGTGGTGCCATCCTCTCGTCATCACACCCAAGGTTAACGGGAAGATTTGGATGTATGTTGATTTCCGTAATCTTAACCGTCATGTCGAATGACCCAAGCACCCTATGACAATGCCAGCAGAAGCAATATCGCGCGTCTCCACTACCAGATTCTTCAGAATGGCTTATATGACCCACGGTTACTGGCAAAATCCCCCTCAAGGAAAAGAGCCAGCTCACCACAGTCTTCGTCACACCATGGGGTAGATACAAATACCTCTTGGCCCCCATGGGATTAAATACTAGTGGCGGTGAATATTGCTACCATGGTGACATCGCGCTGGATGGTCTCCCCAACAGTCAAAGTGGTCGACGACATTCTGATGTTTTCAAATTCGTTCCCTCAGCATGTACAGCAGGACAGTTCTTGGTGCACTGCCAAATGCACAGGATCACATTGAATGCTGAGAAATTCCAGATTGCTTTGGCCCACGTGATGTTCTGCGGATATGTTGTTGGATGCATTGGTATTGCCTCAGATCCAAATAAACTGAACGTGATCGCACGTTTCCCTACTCCAACCAACATCACAGATATTCGCTCGTTTCTCAGCATGGTTCACCAGTTGGACAATTTTTCAGCAGACATTGCCAGTGCATCGGAATTATTATGTGGACTTCTCAAAAAAGGATCTGTTTTTGACTGGACTGCTGATCATGACAAGGCATTAAATGCTGTTGAAAACATTATTGTGTCACCACCAATCATGGCCCATTTTGATCCAAAGTTACCCACCATGCTTCAAACGGATGCAGCACGGTCACACGGCCTCAGTTTCGCTATGTTGCAGATACATGGTGAGCATCATAGACTGGTCCAGTGTGGAACATGTCACCTTTCAGCCACAGAATCCAGGTATGCTATGATTGACCTCGAAACATTGGCCATAGCTTGGGCCACATCGAAGTGAAAGCAGTACCTCATGGGACTTTCGTCGATCAACCTTGTTGTGGGCCATAGACCCCTGGTGTCGATCTTCAACTCGTATACATTGGACGCCATTGAGAACCCTCGCCTGCGCGTATTGTGAGAAAACTGACACTACAACTTCACCACCACTTGGCATTGAGGTACGGAATATGCACTTCCGGACGTACTTTCACATCATCCAGTGGATGAACCACAACCCCAGGATTTACTGGCGGAAATGGAGTTTTCCATTCATCAGATCGTCACCTCCACGACATGACAAATTGACAATCGTCCATCTGAGGACCCCTTTCGAGAACCTATCCTCAAGAAGCTATTTACGTTGCTCGCAATGACGTTACCTATCACCTTCTCAGGCAAGCTGTCACCATCAGTTTCCCCTCTAACAAAGGAGTCATTGACCCTCGTGTTAAGGAATTCCACACCATTCACAATGATCTATCGGTGGACAACCGTCTCGTCCTGTACGGAGCTCGCATCGTTGTGCCTGTAGCAGCCGGTCAAGATGTACTCGATGGTTTGCACGCTTCACACCAATACATTGAACGTACAAAGACACAGTCCCATCAGCTCGTGTACTGGCTGAACATAAACAATGACATCTGCCAGGAGAGGCAACCTTCACAGCAAGGGGAACCTCTATTGAGGAATCGATCACCGAAGCATGTGTTTGACGATGTATCTGCTGATTTCTTCACGCATGCTGGCCTTGATTATCTTATGTACACAGACCACTTGTCATGTACACAGCCTTGTGTATACCTGTTTACCACACATGCCATGACATAGTTGCTCATTCGCGCATTACGAGGTTTCTTCGGAGACCTCGATGTTCCTGTGAGATTGCGCACTGATGTTAGTTCACAATTCTCTTCACTGGAATTTGCCAAATTTCTTGACCGTTGGGGTATAACCCATCAACCATCATCACCATATTGGCCGAGGTCAAACGGACATGCAAGGACAGCCATGAAAGCTATAAAACCTTAATTGCCCAGACGAACAAAAATGGTAAGACTAACAATGAGTTCTGTCTTGGAATGCTGCAGTGGTGTAACACTTAACGTGTCAGTGGCCGTTCACCTGGCCAAATTGTATTTGGAAAACCTACACATACTACTGTACCTGTTCACCGCTGTGCATTTGCACCTGAGTGAAAGATGGCAGCAGATGAGGCTGAATAGAAAGTATCAACAATCCGTCAGCAGGTAAGTGGATATTATGATAAACATGCTAAGCGTTTGAAACCTTGCTTTGAAGTTTGAAAGGAACTGAGTTCCTCCCTTTACCCAGTGAGTGTAGACCCAACTATTGTTAGTTGGGTCTATTGTTCGACTAAGTATCGACCCAACAAAACGAAGGAACTGAGTATAGACTCAACTGTTGTTAGAATCATGAGCTACTCTGACATGATTGGTCAAGCTGTGATTCTTCTTTTGCTTCTCCTGCTTCTGCATGTACCATGCTATGGAGAGGAAATAAACGACCTCCAGTTAATGTGTCTCGCCAAGACTGAAGAACATAACACCAGGAAGCTACTAAACTGGACATGGGACACATTGGTATAAAATAGGACGATCCTGTAGAATACAAGATGGCTGGTCACAGTGAGGGAAGTGTTGTTGCATCACAAAGTACACAGTCCCTAAAATGGTCATAAAGCCAGGTGTCCCATATACTAGCATTAGTTGATAGACAGGGCTGACAGGATGGCCTAGAGGTACTCACACTCACATCGAAGCTATCTAGTCTGTGTTTGAATCCCAGTCCAGCTGTAAACTGTCAGCCGGTGTTTCACAGGCAGGGTGATTTATCAATATGTGTGCCGTCTCTCAAATGGACGTTAAATGGGCGTACCATCTGCCAGATTTTGTTGGTGGTCGTTGAATATCCCATGGTGTCCTTTGCAAAGAGCAGGCGAGCTATCTCTTGCACCCTGGTATTGATTCCTGAGTCGGAGTGGCAACACAACCAGGATTGCAACCTCGTAACTGCTTCGGTAGCACCAACACTGTGTATAGGGCATGGTATAAGATGATGATGATGATGATGATGATGATGATGATAAACTTGCCTTTGGAGTCAGGTCAGGAATGCGAGCATTCACCAGAGCAGCGGGTCGCTGCATCCACTTTCCGCTGGTACTCCAGGGGCCTTCGCCTTGCCATCCCCCAGGCAGATGTCTGGCCCATCCCCATCTCCTTGAGATGCTGATCAACCTGCTGCAACCACAAGGCATGTGGACGGACCGTTGACCTCCTCCACTCACAAGGCTCCTTTGCTGAGAAAATCTGGTAAGCAGGATGAGCATCAGGAAAACAAGCCACATGTTCATACAGCTACAATTGAAGCTCACGGAATAAACAGGTAACAAATCTCATCTAGATCTCCCACAGCAACTGCTCCTTGGGCACAAAGTCTGACCAGCGATAGCCAAGGATTCTCCGAAGAGACGTGGTACCAAAGAAGTTAAGTCTTCATCTCAGATCCCTGGTCAGAGTCCAAGTGTCACATCCATAGAGCAAAACTGGAAGCACTTAGGACTTAAAGACTCGGGCTTTTGTCCTGCACAGGTACCGACAGCGCCACACCCCATGATCCAGTGAATCCATGACTCCCCAGGCCCGACCCAGATGTCTATTTATCTCTGGCTCACAATATGCGGAGACATGAATATCACTGCCAATATAAGTGAATCTCTCCTTGACCTCAACATCAACACAAAAAGGTACAGACAAGATAGCAGCATCCAAGATTTCATTGAAAGCCTGGATCATAGCTTTGATTGTGAGTGACGAATCCTCAGTCTCAAAATATGCTCGTTGACTGGTGTTACCTCAATTATCATTGGAGTCAGCTTATTGGACACAGCCACAGCAACTCCATGGGCATGGTAATCATCAGAGCCACCAGACCAGTAGTAGGTGTCACCACCCACCATGATCTCACCTCTATCAAGTCTCCGAATCTCAGAGAGTGCTGCAATACCGATGTTCAAACGCTGCAGCTCAGATGATAACAGAGGCAGGTGATCATCCTCTCTGAGGGATAGAACATTCCAGGCACCCAACTGAAGCGACCACTTCAGGTTAAACCGAGGAGACCGCCATCTGGTGGCCAACACCGAAGTACCATCCTGACACACACCACTGCAATCAGACCCAGGAAGGTCATCAAAGAGTGGGAATCCTGAAAGCTTTGCCCCAATCCCGTCATCCGGTGAGCTGTCCTCTAAAGGACAGCTGCACAGGAGGTACTCCCACGGAATGGGTTTTCAGTTTTCTTTGTGTTTATGAGTTTTGGGAAATTAAGTGTTTTACGGTGGCCGGAGTGCAAATCCTGTCACCAACCTCCTCGAAAAGGGAACCCAACTGCAGGAGAACGTCCGCAAACACAGTTGGGCACTAGATATGGATGGCTGTTGGCTCACAAGGAGCTCCTCCGCCCTTTGACAGGTTTTGTATTTAATCCTGCTGGGAGTCCATATTACCTGTCGCAAGTCACAGATCTGATCTGGCCTTTGGAGTAAAGATAAGAAAAAGAGATTAAAATATCTTAGAGAGAGAGAGAGAAAGAGAGAGTGTTACATCCAAGCAAACGTATTTTGTGGTTTGGAGAGAAAAAAAATTTCAATCACAGATGCAATTGCATTATGGAGCTTAAGCACAAACCGAGCTCATTGAAATCATGATACACGCTCACCACAGCTATGACATCATAGTTGGCTTGCAAACCATTAAATGAGTTTGCTTTCAATAAGGATCCGGCGAGCTGGAGACGATAAAGGCTGCTTGTTTCGCCTGTCAGCCCTGTTTGTTCAGGTCCTGAAAGCAATGTCTCCCCTTGGAGGGGGGCTAGACCCCGCTCCGCCATGCCATGCAGTCAAGGGTTTCACTCACGTCAGGATTGTGAATACGAGGATATAACGCCAGAAAAAAAACGAGATCATCACAAACACCTGGCACGGTGTCATCCGGAACACCTCGGTCTTCTGGAGATGAACGAACACATAGCATCGACCATAGTTTGTTGCCATTGTAACTCATTCAGGACGTGGGAGACTATATGGGAGAATCTCAAGAATGCGTAAATAAATTATTTTACTGATCGTCCCATTCTCCCCACCTTGTGAGTGTTATGTGTATGTACCACTTGAAGAAGCGAAAGTGGTCCACGTACGTGGAAAAAGGGTCTTCGACCTTTCGTCTCCATCTTGGGCAGCACTTGGAGCAGAAATCGGAGTCACCATGGACGTGGAACCGTCTTATTCATACGATCTGCTTCATGAACGGTAAAGGAAAATAATAATAATAATAATAATAATAATAATAATAATAATAATCAACCCCATCCTGATCATGTACACCGGTTGGGATCATTATCAGACAATCACTTGGTATTCCTCCTCAGTTTCGGGCCAGTGTTCCGTTTGAGGATCAGGTATAATCACCTCATTTCGGCATATGATTTAAGGTTATAAGTTGTAAAATCTTGTGTTTAGAAAGGAATGAAGAGCAAGCCAAAGAAAGGCTATTTCATTATTAGATCTGTAAATAAAAAGACATCTGCGTTGACAGATATTGAAAAACCAGACGGACATCGTGCTGCTTGAACAAAATCCAATATTTCCATTAAAAAAGGGGAGGGGAACGCTCAAACTACTCCTCTGTCTTTATGACGTTATAGTTTGGCTGAAATGAATTTTTAGCTTTTTTTTGTTTCCATTGCAATGGAAGCACCAATGACGTCACGCCTCAATGACGTTACTCCACGGACATTTTTATTCGCCGCGTCGTGGGAGTTGAATGATTGAGACGAAAGCAATTACGTTTGAATTTTTAAATCATTTATGTTCATCTCTTCGGTTCAACTCACGAAGAAAATTGCTTCAACCCACCCCTCCCCCTCCTCAAAGCCGTTGCGCTTAAAAGTTTGCTGGAAACTCAAAACTCAGGGATTATGGATTGAAAGAAGTTTCCAACTCAGCCGAGGGCTCTTGGAATGAATAGACACGGAGTCCACACGTCGAACAGGATTTGATTGTGTGCGTCAAGGCGCAAACATCTCCAAAACTGCCGACCTGGCAGAGATCCATCTGCTCAACACAGCTCTTAAACACGGCAATCGGAGACCCTCGATCACGTGACGTGCACTTGGATCCCGCTAGGAACGCGGCGTGAACTCCCAGGGAAGGGGTTGGGAAGAGACCATTGGATGCTCAAAGGACTCCATCGTGTGTGTGTGTGTGTGTGTGTGTGTGTGTGTGTGTGTGTGTGTGTGTGTGTGTGTGTGTGTGTGTGTGTGTGTGTGTGTGTGTGTGTGTGTGTGTGACGTGCCCGTACGACTCGGGTTTCCAGCACGTGAAAAGCCTCCGTTGTGCACCTTTACGGCTTAATACGGCAGCGGTTAACGAGGATGAACCAGGCTACTGCACCGACAGCCTCGCACGGGTGCCTCATTAAACCGACCCTCGGGAACTCATCGTGATTTGCTGCTTTCCACCGTTTGGGATCACACGGCTGTTTGGGGTGTCGGCGAGAGCTCGCCCACGAAACAAGTCACCCGCGAGGATTGTGAGAGAGCGAATGAAACGCTGAGACCAAAACTTCCAAACATTTTAGCGTGCGAGCTGTGTCTGCCTTACAGTGTGGTCAACACACTTTTATTGCCAATAAACTTGAACGGTGTGTACACTGTGGTTAGGCTGTTATAAACTCGTCGGTGAGTGGTGGACGTCGTCATCAAATCTGCCCGTTTCACGTGGTGGACGTGTTTTCAGGTCGAATCAAGTTTGAACGTCTTTGGAGTGACAGGCAAATCATCCCACACACCGCACGCCATTTCATTGAGAGTCAAGCCTGGTGTTGGCTTAACTGTTAAGGTGGCTGACTTAAGATCTTAGGGTTTGGAGTTCAAGCCCTTTCCGCAGTTGTATTAACACCAGGCGGGTTGACTCAGCATGCCATCTTTCTCAGGGCCCTGTCACACCTTGACGATTTAGCCAGCGTATGTCAACGTATAAAAATTGATCTAAAACGCTGGCGTACGCTGAACTATTGATGTTTTTTTTTCAGTTTTGGGCATATATTAACGAGTTGGACATATGCATAACGTATACAGAACGTTTCGATAACTTATAGATAACTTATACCAACGAATGCTTAGCGTATTGTCGGCATTTACAACTTATGCCCAATGATAGTCTAACTTATGCATAGCACGGCAGAGTATCGCCGACGATCACGTGGCGTAGCCTATTAATAGGCTGCCGCTCGACGATTCAAATCATAACCACACGAGACATCGAAGTGTCAACATCACAGTCATGCCGAAGAAAAAAAAAGCAAGCAGTCAGAGACAGGTACTTACGAAATCGTCAACTTGACCTCTGACCTTGTCTAATAAAAGCTGTCTCGAGAGAAGGTAGCGATGCAAACCAGAAGTTTCTACGATGATTCTGTCCCAAACCATCAAAAATCGTAACGTCGACAGAAGCAAAAATCTCCATTTCTCCATGCAATTATTTAATATCATTTTATCAAAGTCACAAAACCGTAATATTCGGCCATCCACCAACAATCTTTACATAATCCGATGGCTTAGCGAGTCAGGCATGCGACGATAACTTTTATTGGGATAAAAAATTACTTTTACACACCATCTTTATCGAAAACACCATCAGCGTGCACACGGAAAACCTTTACGTGATCAATGACGCCTCTGCTCGAGCGTGCTGCACCATGTGACGACCCGTGACGCGGCGAGTGAAATATTTTTTATACAATCTTAAAACGTCTCCAAAACATCCGATTTTTACCAGAATTTCGACAACCGAGTTTTAAGCATCCTAAGCGATCGCAAAAACCGAAGACAAAATTAAAATCGAAGTTAAAACGAACTCGTAACGTCGACCAAAGCAAAAATACTCCATTTCTCCACATGAATTTACGGAATTATGTTGGACCTCACTGTGACCTTGACCTTTGACCGATTTTGACCAAAATCTAATCAGCGCTAGCCATCACCCTCCTGAATCACGTGGTGTAATTTGACATTGATAGCTTCTTCCGTTCTCGAGTTATCGTGCCTACAAACAAACACACAAACAAACAAACAGAGGACGGAAGTCATCAATATACTTACGTAATCTTTAGATTTCGTAAGTAAAAAAAAATAAACCATGGAGTCTGGAACACTGACGGGTTACTCCTGTGAACCCCATTTTTATATACCAATTCCCCTAAACGCTGCCAATACGCCATTATACGGTAGCTGTATGTTAGAAACACGTTCAGTAAGTTCTGTGGTCGTCCGGAAGACGTCAAATACATCTACATACGTCAATGTGCGTTGGAGATACGTTACACATAGGTTCAAAGCACGTTACTCATAGGTTAGAAATAAGTTTCAGGTATGCTAAACATTACCTCGACGTGTTTCGACTTATGAGTAACTTACAAGTAGCGTGTAGTCGACGTGTGTCAATGATCGCATAATGTGCCTACAACTTATGGCCAGCTTATGCGGAACGTGAGTCATACGCTGGCATACGTCGAAAAATTTTGAGCATGCTTAAAATTTGTCGACGAGCTCGGCGTACGATGACGTATGCCAGTGTGCTTCAGCATGCTCTTCACATATACAAAACTTACCCATAACGTATTCAACGTGTGCTAGCGTATTCGCCAAATTTCCACACGTCGGCATACGCTGGCTAAAACGTCAAGGTGTGACAGCCCCTTCAGGTCGGCAAAATGATTTTCAGCGTGCTAGTAACAGGGGCACTGCATCAGCGGCACAGCGTTGCCCCCAGAAGATGATGCAGCCAAGCAACCACAGGCTGCACACGAATAGATAAAATATAATATAATTGAGAGCTGATCAGCTGACAAGTGGAACAGAGCGAAGGTACTTACATTCAAGCTGTTCAGCATGCTTTCGATGCCCGGACCGAGTATAAACCGTCGGATTGCTACTTTGAGGCAGGAAGATATAACACAAGGTAGGTGATCACCCATCGGATGGACGCTACACCGGACCACCCGTCTGATACGTGGGAGACTCTTTATGGGTGTCCTTGATAAGTTCATGGATTTTAAAGATCCTCCTGTGGTCTCTTGGCGAATTATTTTTGAACCCTGAATTAATAAATTATAATTTGTCAAAATCGGCTACAGTCGACAGCGAGGACTGGCCAACCGGTTCATGAAAGATTTGCAACAAATAATCACACTATACGGGATTTGAACTTGTCATCCGAACATCATCGACTGCACTCGGAAGGAACGTCATACATATGAGATTCGACGTCATTCGATCTTCTCTCCATTTCACACCTTGTATACGGTGTGTGTGTGTGTGTGTGTGTGTGTGTGTGTGTGTGTGTGTGTGTGTGTGTGTGTGTGTGTGTGTGTGTGTGTGTGTGTGTGTGTGTGTGTGTGTGTGTGTGTGTGTTTGTGTGTATGTGTGTGTGTGTGCTTTCTACGTCGGCTGGACGTGATTATTAAAATCCCAAGCCTGATCCTCTTGGTAGGATTTCATTATCATTAGCGAATTGTACAATTTTTGAGAATCACGTGACATCAAGGTTAATTGCACAGATATTAAAGCCAATGTCAAAATGGTTTTAATTTCCTCGTTTTGGTGCGAAAAAGTCCTTTTTGTATCTTTGCATTGGGATTAAAGATAATATAAGGGAGAATCAATGAACGACTTGTTGGATATGCACAGATATTCTTCATTTCCTTATCAATGTCCGTGACAAACTGACCTTGTGAATTGTCCATCACCATGTTGATCTGAATTATCATCTCATATCTGGTAAGGATTGATTTCATATCTCGAAAGGATGTGAACGAACGTGATGTTGTTGTACTGAGTTTGCACGACAGGTGGAGCCATTGCCTTACCTGTGCAGCCTCGTTGGAATCGCTGAACCCCGAACTCAGCCGAAAATCCTGAAAGTGCGTTCGTTTGAATTTCAAAACAATCAGTAAAATGTGAACATTTTACCCTTAATTTTATCATGCTGGAAGTAAAGAAAAGCAAGACAAAGCTTTTCCATGTCAGATATTTTTCCTGCTTTCAATTTCAATTCATGTCAGTGTCCTCAACATGACTCCACCCCGAGTTTCCTTGGGATATCTTAAATGGATAAATATATTAATGGCTGTTATTAACCTAGAAAAGTTAGACTGAAGAACAATCTGAGATTATGGCAAGATGAAGTGCTGATGTTTGAAAAAAAATACATTTTCAATCGTGATGAATGGTTGCTACTACTAATACTACTACTACTACTACTACTACCCCCAATGAATCGTACCTTATTGAGGAGTCGACCACACGAGTAATCCCTCTCCACACCCCTCTGTCCCGAACATATCTCTCGTCTGTGTACCCCACCTCTCATAAATAAATAATAAATATCCTCCCCTCATAATTATAGTTAACAAACACATTATAATATAGATGTACTCTCAAAATTCATAATCTCTCAAAATCCCAATCCTATATTCCTCCATTAATCATTCACTGAACACTTTAAGGATTTGGTAATAAACCGATTCTCTTACAAACCTTCGTCTTACAAACATTTATGTTGACTAGTGCATGCCCGTACGTGCGTGGCCGTACGTGCGTGGCCGTACATGCAAAAAAAACAAACTTTCCAACAACCACACAGGCCGTTCTCGTAAACGATGACTGGATTGGGGCATTGTGTTTTCCTATAAATGCGCATAAGAAATCGACAAATTATTAGAATACAGTCAGTCATCACTATCCGGAAGTAGTGTGTGCTCGTACGGAATGTTCACATACATTCCACAAATTATCGCTTGCATTGAAGTAACAACTGCTGTGATACTTACACACACAGAGTTAATTAAAATCCAAATTAAAATCAAGTTTACCTCCCTGTCTTTGCTTGCCATGACATTCGCTGCCATTGACCATTGCCACTCCTACGCCACGGTGAGGCGACAGGATAGGATTTGTAGGAAACCTGAAAGTACAGTGTCATGAGGTATTCCATGTTCGAATTGTTTTAGTTTTAAAATAGTTAAAAAAAGAAATAGTTTGCAAAGCATACCACCAAAATGAGATGTATTTCGTTGGCAAGCATGTTGAGTGGACCTGAATTCCTTAACACTTTCAAAGGCCAAACCGTTTTGACACTTGGAAACAAAAAAAAGTTGTGCACTTTTTTTGATAAATTATTTTCGGAACAATTTTTCTTCAATAAATAAATAATAATAAAAAGGGAAGTTCGCACATCGCAGTTACGATTATTCACAATTTAGTTTTAATGGCCAATTATTCAATTAGCGCCAACGTATTTTGCCTTTTCGCAATGTCATCACAAGGAAAAACACAAAGAGAAGAGAAGAGAAAAAATAGAAATAAAAACGTACCTGCAAAAAAAAAAAAAATACTTTCAAACAACTACACAGGCCGTTCCTTCGCTCTCGTAAACGACGACTGGATTGGGGGATTGTGTTTATCTATAAATGCACATAAGAAATCGAGAAATTATTAGAATACACTAAGTCATCACTATCCGGAAGTCCGTACGTTGTAACCCGAAATGGGGAACGCGGCTGAGGTTCTCGTCCCCATCGGCCATGCCTACGCAGCAACGTGTCTTGTCATTGGTTGGTAAATAAATGGCCATAACTTGGGAAGCACTTGTCCGATTATTATCAAACCTTGAAAAGGCACATACTCAGGTCCCCAGCAATATACCTGGCAAGTTTCAATTAGATCGGACCAGTGGTTGTCGAGAAACAGCGGTCACAGACACACACACACACACACACACACACACACACACACACACACACACACACACACACACACACACACACACACACAGATTGCTGGAATTATAGAAAGATGGCTGCTAAAAGCCGACATTTTGCCTGTCGTTTGAATGTATCCGTTATGACGTAATAGAGAGACCACATGCAGAGAATGGTGACAGAATGATGGGGCAGTGGACGGTTGAAGGTAGCTTTAGAGGCGACACAATCTTCCAAACACAAACCCTGAGAGTTGTGCGTATGGCCTTCCCAATAGCTGTGGTCATTCCAAACCGATTGGGGCCCTTGCATATTCGTTGTTTGAAAGGAAAACTATGACATTCACTGAAGAAAAGTTAACGAAGGTAGCTGTGAGCAACGTCAATATTTGTTCTCCTTTGTGATTAACTTAACTTATCACGAGAATGTTTTCGTCTTGTCTTGTCTTGTGTGCATGGAGCACTATGCTCTATGCAAAGTTTTGAAGTCAAACAAAGAAAGTCAGGGTAGGAATTTCGAATTTGTTCAGGGAGCCTGTAATAGATTATATATTCTTTGTGGACATTCACGAACTAATCTTTAACGTTCACGAACTAATGCCGATAGACGAGATAACCAGTTTAACGTCCATCCGATGGATGGCATACACAATGATGAATCACCCTGCCTGCAAAACACTGGGATAACAGTTTATAGCTAGTTCGGGATTCGAACGCAGGCTCTATAGCTCAGAAGTGAGGTGCATAACTCTTCGCTACCCTGCCAGCCTTTGGGAATAATTTGAGCCATCAGATCAGTAGGTTGTAGTTGTAGTCGTAGTCAGCATTACCCTAACGTTGATGCTTACAAATATTAAAAAGCCTGAGCAATTTTGAACAAGGGAGAATACTCCTTTGAAATCGTTCCCAAGCAAAAAAATTGAAGTCCATCGGTATATTATGTATGCAAAAATGGCATTTTAAACTGTACAACATTCATACCCCACCTCCAATGATCTTGTCCTGCATTTATGGCTCATACCTCACCGGTTAATTACTCCTTCCCCCCACCCTTTCCCAACGTCATTTTTTCTCGTCTCCGGCTCTCCGATCACACTTTCCAATCCACCGTTCTATCCCATACACTGTCATCTCTTCAAAAGGTCAATTTTAATGTCTCAATTTCGACCTCCTGGTCCCCCAGACGTACACAATATTAGATCGCCTCTGTCAATACACCAAGGAGGAACCACTCAATTTGGCCTGTGAATTGTAAATATTGGATAATTTTTACTGTTCATTGCCTGAATTGAGTGGTCTTTCATTGGGTTAGTGTTGTTACAGTGTCAGCTGAGTCAGTTTAGGACTCACTCCTGTTCACCATTGTTATAGCCACAGGTCTATTCCAGTTGTCCAATTCTAGTCCCACGGGTTGTGTCAAAATGACCACGATGCCAGCTTAGTTTACAGCCCTGAGTAAGTACCCGTGCCTATTTGCCACATTACAATACTCGTTGCGCCACGGAATTAACTTGGTGAAGCACAGGTAGGCGCTTGCGACTTATCTAATTTGGCCGAGCAACCGTTGCTCATTCTGGCATTTTCTGCTGCAGCACAATCAGGCCTCTTTTACTGGCTTTTCTAGCTTGAGCCATTCTCACCAGTGTCAAAGCACGAGCTGTACTGGTTTTTCCACCCTCCTTCTGTGGAGATATCAACTGCCGTTTTGAGAATACACTTTCACTTTTACATTGCAGTTTTGGCACACGCACACACGCACACACGCACACACACGATGGCAGCGAGGTGGAGGTGGAATGGTTTTCCGCCTCCCTCTCGCATGGGACGAAAAGAACCGAGTGCTGCATCAGATACATCAGTTTCGAAGGCAATGAACACTGAGCCAAAAAGCGGCCGTTTTGATGGGACGAAATGTGCATGATGTGCCCACTATCATACCGTTCGACTGGAGTTCGTCAGGGTTGCATCCTTGCTCCCTCCCTCTTCTGCTGTGCCATGGACTGATAATGCCAATGTGTACACACCAGTTTGGAATAAACGTCAGTAGACAAATCATCACCGATCTACACTATGCAGATGACGCTGCCCTATTTGTGAGAGACCCTGTTTACTGGCCGGATGTGTTCAACCACTTTTAATCGGTTGCCAAAGCCGAGGCATTTAGCCTTCATGGCAAAAAACTAAAATACAGAATGTTGCCATTGGTCCTTCTCCCCTGCCAGTACCTATCTCTGGTGTCGTTGTGGAGTCAGTGGACCATTTCACCTACCTGGGCTCCAAAATTCATTCATCTGGATACTGTGGCCCTGATGTGCGGAGACGAATAGGCATGGATGTCTCTGTCATGGGGAAACTAGACGCTGTTTGGAAACAGCACTGGCTTAGTTTAACTCCGAATTTACAGAACATGCATCCTACCTGTTCTCCTCTATACTTGTGAGACATGGACTCTTTTGAAAATGGACCAAGACACTTTACAAGCTTTCCACATACGATGTCAACATCACATCATTGGAGTACAATGGTATGACCAAGTTTGAAACATGACTATTCATGAGATCACTGGACTAGGCCCCAATCACACTCGATATTACAAGGAGATGCTATTCACTGTTTGGACACATATACCGTTTAAATGAACATGTACCGGCTCATATTTCCTTGGAATTTGCCAGGAATCAGTACCATGGTCACCGACCTGATCCAACCTGGCGCCGACCTCGAGGACGCCTAACACTTTCTTGGTAACGCCAGTGTGCCGAGTTTGGCCTTCACCCACGTGAGTGTAAGCACAAGGTGGAAGACCGACAGCTATGGGGGTTGCTACGTCCCCTCGTTTGGCATGCGTAGTAGTAGTGGTAGTAGTAGGAGTAGTCGTAATCGTAGTAGTAGTAGTCGTCATAGTTGTAGTAGTCGTAGTAGTATTAGCCCGGAAGCGGTACGCGCTCCACTGTGTGCCATTACATTTTGCCAAGTGTCACGCAATGGGTGCTGTTTTGTGACCTGTAGGATTGTGACCTGTAAGATTGTGACCTGTAGACGATAAACAGAAAGACAAACAGACAGACAGAGTAACAAAACTGTCTGACCAATATACATGACAAATCTTATATCATATATATATATATATATATATATATATATATATATATATATATATATATATATATATATATATATATATTATTTTTCATATATATATATATATATATATATATATATATATATATATATATATATATATATATATATATATATATATATATTAGGGTGCTTTTAGCTACTATGGTAAAAATTCAAATTTGCAATAGAAGTTTGCAGAACCTTCCAAATGGTGAGGTTTCATGAAAAACTAAAATCTTCCAAGTTTTATTAAGATTAAATAATATTTAGGACTTGCGCAGGCACTTGACATCCTTCTCCATTAGTACAACATGGCTAAATTAAAATGAAAATCTCTTGATGAAAACAATTAAAAAAAAATTATCCTGAAAAGTAAATATGCCTTTATAAAATCAAAGTTTCCTTTGAGGCCTTTGGGTATTTCCGTCGGTCATCCTCCATCACTTGAACAAGGTACTGCACTTGAGCTTCATCTCTTGTTCGACCAGCTTTCGTGAAATTTTGGATGAGGGCGACGCCTCTTTCGGCCGCATCATTCATGACGTTCAAAGAGTCAACCCTCTGCTTTGCTTTGACGTAGGATTCAAAGCTCTTCCAGTTTGATGGATCCTTTTCCTCGAGAAAGTCTTCTGGCAGCTCGAGGAGCTTAAAAAGATTTTTAGTTTGGGAGGAGCAGAGGTTAGACAGCTTCTTTCCCTCTGGATTGGGAAGCCAGACTCGTCGAGATGGATCCTCTGAACCCTCCACGTCCTTCATGTTTATTACCATGGAGATCTTTTCTGACGAATCTAAGTTGTCATCAAAAAGTGCAAGGCCGACGTTAACTTCGCTCAGGTACCACAGATGGCGGCTCATTGTTTTGTATGCAGCATGATTCAAGGAATGGAGGGCTTGAAGGAGCTGGAGGTCATTCTTTGGCGCGGAAGCAGCATTTCGAGCGTCGAACCAGGCCCTGATATAGTGCTTAGTAACAAAAAGACAGACCTGCTTGATCCCGCTAAATAGGCGTTCTGTGCGACATGTATTGCGGGATGATGACGCGCGTTTAGTGAGAAAATCCGAGAACTGCCCTTGAAACATCCAGATCTTGAAGCAGTAAATTGCACGAGCCATCCAACGCGCTCGGTGAACGGCGCCAGGTGCCCTGAATGTTGGAACCTGATGTCCAGAAGGGACGCCTCCAAGGAAAATGATCGTCAGTTGGAGAAGTTCTTTGTAGTCGTCTCGGGGATGCTTCTGCTTCAGAAGCTCTTGGGCATGCTGAATGACAGAATTGGCCCATGGATGGATATCGGTGGCTGTGCTTGCATCATCAGCAGCAGTCAAGTACTGCGTGAAATTAAAATGGAGCCAGCAGTCCCGGAAGGTTTGGAATAAGGTGATGTCTGGCCCTCGGGATGCTTCATCGACTGAAGAAGAGTAAATTGCTTCCAAAACAAGTTCTAAGACATGGTGCCAACACGCAAAATAAAGAAGTTGATGATCAAGGATGTTTTCAATACGAACACAGACCCCACCCCGGATTCCAGTATTAACAGCTGTCGTGTCAAAACACATCCCTTTGACACGTCCAATCAGGTTCCACTCCTTAACTGTTGAAAAGATGACTGCGGCTGTTTCTTCCGCCTTGGAGTCTTTCACCATCGGAATTGCCAGGATTTTTGACACACCATTCCCAGTGACCAGAATTGGCAGCCTGTCAACTTTGTCTCTTCCAGTTAGGTCTGGCATCAGCTTGGAATCCCAGTGGACTACCAGGGGTGTGTCAACCTTAAAGCTCTGCTTTATCTCTTCAGCGCGTTGCTTCCTATACTTAACACGAGCGGCACGAATGGCACTTGGACTGAGAGAAAGTTTATTGATGTCTTGTCCCAATTGCTTGGCAAATGGAATTAGAACCCGACTTGCAGAACGATCGCGAAGGAGAGTTCTATCCAGGAGCCTCAGTTACTTCAGATGTTAATCCAGTTGTCCCACGTTTTCTCTTCGGAGGCTGGGAATCACAGGTGGTTGGATGGATGGAAGAAGATGGTTGTCGACTTGGACTAGATTCAGTAGAGCTGGAGGAGGAGGAAGACTGGAGGTTGGCTGTTTCAGAAGTTGCGGCCATCTCCAAAAGCGCCTTCTGTTTCCTCTTTTTCTCTTCATCCTTACGTTTCATAATTTTCTCTGAAGTCCTGGCAGTCTTGTAGTCAAGACTCCCGATCTTTCCTGGATGCCCCTTTTCACGCTGAGAAACAAGAAACTCCTTGTCCTCATCGATTTTTATAAGATTCATAGCATCAGCGTGAGCTATGTCAAACAGTTCATCCAGTTCGGCCTTGAAATTGTCTTGTTTCTCAATGTTGGTAGCAGTCTTCCGATTGATGCTTTTCTTTAAACCCTGCCACGTTGTGTGTAATTTTCGCACATGGACTACCACATCAGGAAGGTGCTTAGTAGGAATCCCCTCTGTGGACCAGATGTTCATTAGCTCTAGTGATGTTTGATTCACACTTGCAGTTAGGGTATCATTCATTTCCACATGAAGGAACATCAAAAAGCGGAGAACTTCGGCCTTAGAAGGAAGCTTCTGGCCAGGAAGCTCCTGACAATATCTGCTGCTCTTCCTTCGCTCCAATTGGTTCTTCTGACCACGTCCTTGTCAAAGTGGACATCTCTCTGGCTGTTATCAGAGAACCACCTCACCGCCGTCGAGTCTGGCATTTCACTCAAGCCGACTGGCAGGGTCTCCGAGCAGCCATCAAACTGACAGACTGGTCTCCTATCACCACTTTCTCAAACATCAACTCATCCTGGGAATTCTGTCAAAGAAACTTGCTCTCCCTCATGCACAGATTTATCCCCTCTCGTGTTCAGTTGTCTTACCCTTCCTCCCGCCCTTGGTTTACTGAAGCTTGTGGCGAGGCAGTTGTCCTGAAACAACTTGCCTTTGCCTCATGGAAAGCAAACCCAACTGAGGGCAATCTCAGTTCTTTCCACAAAGCTCGGAACAAGTGTGTATCTAGCCTCAGGAGAGCCAGAAAACAACATCTTTCTCATCTCAAGTCTGAACTCTCAAACCTCTCTCCCTCCTCAAAATCCTGGTGGCGTTTAATCAAATCTGTTTCTGGTGTATGTTCCCCCTCCATCCCCTCCCTTACCTCAAATGGCCGCACTGCTGATTCCACACGTGATAAAGCTGAATGTCTAAACTCGGTGTTTGCAGCTAAATCTTGTGTCCTAAACCCATCACTATCTCTACCCACTTTACCCAGTCGCACCCAACTGTCCCTGGACTCTGTATCCTTTTCTCCTGACAAGGTGGAGAGCTTGCTTTCAAACCTCGAGTCAGATTCTGCAACCGGTCCAGACGGCATCAGCCCACGTGTACTCAAAGCCTGCTCTTCTGCTCTTGCTCACCCTCTCTCTGTTCTATTCACCCTCTCATTTGCCCAAGGTCATCTGCCATCTGCTTGGAAATCTGCTAACATCACTGCCCTGCATAAAAAAGGTGCAAAAACAGATCCCTGTAACTACAGACCAATCAGCCTTCTCCCAATCATCAGCAAGGTGATGGAATCCATCATCGCCTCAGATATGAAATCCTTCCTCTTCTCCAATGGCTTGATTTCCAATCATCAATTTGGTTTCAGACCAGGTCACTCTACCCTGGATATGCTGCTTCTGCTCTCCCATCAATGGATGGAGGTCCTCAATGCCAGACAGGAAATCCGAGCCGTATCCCTGGACATATCACGTGCTTTTGACACAGTCTGGCACCCTGCCCTACTCACCAAACTCTCTTCCCATGGTATTCAAGGCCATCTCCACTCATGGCTCGCAGACTTCCTCTCCTGTCGCAGTCAACGTGTGGCCCTAAATGGAGTTCTTTCATCCCCTCTTCCTGTGCAGGCTGGAGTTCCTCAAGGTAGTGTTCTGGGCCCTGTTCTTTTTCTGGTTTTCATCAATGATCTCTCGGACTCTCTGGAAAATCCTCTATTTCTCTTTGCCGACGACTCCACCCTCTGCCGTACCATCTGTCATCCCTCAGACCGGCAAGCAGCAGCTTCTTCGCTCACTGCAGATCTGGATAAAATCACAAACTGGTCCAACACGTAGAACATGTCTTTCAATCCAGACAAATCTCACACTCTCACTATGTCTCTTCGAAAGGACCGTTTACAAACCCCCCCCCCCCATCCACTTTCTCAACAATCCTCTGGAAGAAGTCTTTTCTTTCAAGCTTCTAGGTCTCACTATCTGCCAGGACCTTTCCTGGGAAAGTCACATTTCAAACCTCGCCTCAAAAGCCAGTCGCCGACTGGGAATCCTCCGTCGTGCTAAGTCCTTCCTCGGCCCTCTTGAGCTCCTGACCACTTACAAAGCTTTTGTCCGTAGCCTGATGGAGTACTGCTCTCCCCTCTGGGCTGGTGCTCCTGCCTCCCACCTTTCTCGGCTTCACGCTGTCGAAACCAGGGCATTTAAGATCATCGGCATCTCCCGCAATGAAGCTGAGTCTTTGGGCCTCTCACTCAATCACCGCAGGTTGGTCGGTGGTCTTTCTGTCTTCTACCGACTCCTCTCCAGCCTTGCCCCCCCTGCTCTCTCTGTGATTTGTCCCCACCACATTTCCACAGGGCGCTCAAGGTCCGCCAACAACCCCCTTCTGGTAAAACTATCAAAATCACGAATCACTGCTCATCTTCACTCTTTCATTCCTCTTTTTTCCCGCCTTTGGAATCAACTTCCTCACTCTATTCTTTCCCATTCTTCCCTCCAGGCTTTCAAAACAGCTGTTCACCACCACCTCTTATCTTCCCCCATCCAAATCCTCGATCTTTTCTACCCCCGATAATCCACCCAAGCCCACTTCCTTCATTTCTCCTGCTTTCCTTCCTGAAAGTCCCTGAAATGTCCATCTTCTCTTCGCCATGTTCCCCGTCCCATCCACATCCCTCTCCCTTCCACAGTTCACCTAATGTGTCTGTTCCCCACTATTTTGTCCCTTCCATTCCCGCCCCTCTTGTCTCATGCCTCCTTGCTGTGAGTTGTGTGTTAGCTCTCATACGAGCCTTGACCAAGGTATACAAAAAAAAAAAAAAGTGTTGGATTAGGGGATCCAATCAGCCAAATGGCCTTTTTCGATCTAGTTCTGGAGGCCATTGCCCCCAAAATATGCAGAAATTTCTGGTCTGAAAAAAAGATAAAAACATCATGGTTAAGTAGGAAATGTTACAGAGTGGTAAGTACACATTGAAAAGTAACAAGTTTTTGCCAAGCTTGCGCGTTAATTCATGCACGCATGAAGAAAGGCTCTGCTCACTGCTGTGCGATTGCGCAACTTTCAACAAGAAAACTTTCCGTTTCCAAATTTTGGACTGCGTTGGGACTTCATTATTTTTAGATTTTGCAATTTATGAGATGATTTTCATTTCTTCACATCAATATTTCATATCATTTTTATGCATTTAATTATACGAATATATTAATTAAACCCTCAAAACAGTAAATTCAGATTATCTCAAAATAAACTTTAAATTGATCTGCGAAAAGAGGAAAAAAATCATTTTTGGCAGTTTTTGATGCCCTTTGTGCAACTTTGCATCGCTTGTGCAAGTTCAAGAACATGACTCAAGAAAAAAATATTTTAACACAATGATTTCTAGTAGGAACCTCACTGAATGGCGGGTTCTGCGCATTAAAAAAAAAACTTTCATTTTTTAGAAGCACCCTAATATATATATATATATATATATATATATATATATATATATATATATATATATATATATATATATATATATATATATATATAGATACAGTGGGGAGAACAACTATTTGATGCACTGCCGATTTTGCAGGTTTTCCCACTTACAAAGCACGTAGAGGTCTGTAATTTGTTATCATAGGTACACTTCAACTGTGAAAGACGGAATCTAAAACAAAAATCCTGAAAATCGCATTGTATGATTTTTGAATAATTAATTTGCATTTTATTGCATGAAATAAGTATTTGATCACCTACCAACCAGTAAGAATTCCGGCTCTCACAGACCTGTTAGTTTTGTCTTTAAGAAGCCCTCCCATTCTCCACTCATTACCTGTATCAACTGCACCTGTTTGAACTCGTTATCTGCATAAAAGACAGCTGTCCACACTTAATCAATCAGACTCCAACCTCTCCACAATGGGCAAGACCAGAGAGCTGTCTAAGGACATCAGGGACAAAATTGTAGACTTGCACAAGACTGGGATGGACTACAGGACAATAGGCAAGCAGCTTGGTGAGAAGGCAACAACCATTGGCGGAATTATTAGAAAATGGAAGAAGTTCAAGAGAACAGTCAATCTCCCTCGGTCTGGGGCTCCATGCAAGATCTCACCTCGTGGAGCCTCAATGATCATGAGAAAGGTGAGGGATCAGCCCAGAACTACACGGCAGGACCTGGTCAATGACCTGAAGAGAGCTAGGATCACAGTATCAAAGAAAACCATAAGTAACACACTACGCCGTCATGGATTAAAATCCTGCAGCGCACGCAAGGTCCCTCTGCTCAAGCCAGCGCATGTCCAGGCCCATCTGAAGTTTGCCAATGACCATCTGGATGATCCAGAGGAGGAATGGGAGAAGGTCATGTGGTCTGATGAGACCAAAATAGAGCTTTTTAGTTTAAACTCCACTCGCCGTGTTTGGAGGAAGAAGAAGGATGAGTACAACTCCAAGAACACCATCCCAACCGTGAAGCATGCAGGTGGAAACATCATTCTTTGGGGATGCTTTTCTGCAAAGGGGACAGGACGACTGCACCGTATTAAGGGGAGGATGGATGGGGCCATGTATCGCGAGATCTTGGCCAACAACCTCCTTCCCTCAACAAGAGCATTGAAGATGGGGCGTGGCTGGGTCTTCCAGCATGACAACGACCCGAAACACACAGCCAGGCAACTAAGGAGTGGCTCTGTAAGAAGCATCTCAAGGTCCTGGAGTGGCCTTGCCAGTCTGCAGACCTGAACCCAATAGAAAATCTTTGGAGGGAGCTGAAAGTCTGTGTTACCCAGCGACAGCCCCAAAACCTGAAGGATCTGGAGAAGATCTGTATGGAGGAGTGGACCAAAATCCCTGCTGCAGTCTGTGCAAACCTGGTTAAGAACTACAAGAAACGTCTGCTCTCTGTACTTGCAAACAAAGGTTTCTGTACCAAATATTAAGTTCTGTTTTTCTGATGTATCAAATACTTATTTCATGCAATAAAATGCAAATTAATTATTTTAAAATCATACAATGTGATTTTTCAGGATTTTTGTTTTAGATTCCGTCTTTCACAGTTGAAGTGTACCTATGATAAAAAAATTACAGACCTCTACGTGCTTTGTAAGTGGGAAAACCTGCAAAATCGGCAGTGTATCAAATACTTGTTCTCCCCACTGTATATATATATATATATATATATATATATATATATATATATATATATATATATATATATATATATATATATCTATCTATCTATCATATATATATATATATATATATATATATATATATATATATATATATATATATATATATATCTATCATATATATATATATATATATATATATCTATCATATATATATATATATATATATATATCTATCATATATATATATATATATATATATATATATATATATATATATATATATATATATATATATATATATATATATACTCGAGTCTTCTTCAAAATCAAATCAATTCACCCTTTTGACACACCCAACCTGTCCACAAAATTTCGTCCCAATCTGTTCAAAACTTTTTGAGATATCGTGCTACATATCGTTTGAGATAGGCAGGAAACACCTGTACCTTTGGCGCTCAACATGCCTACCTCTTCTCCTTCCTGTTTTTGCTTCATTATTGGTGACGTTAAACACACTTGAAATTATAATTAACAAGGTAAGCATGATTCAAAAATTTTCATTTATTTCTAACTCGGTCAAATTCGATTTGATTCGATTTTAGTTTGGACCCAAATGGTCTGCGAGCACACTGATAGTACGCCTAAAACTCGGTCAGGCTAATGGGGCAAAGAACGTTATTGTTGACCACTTGAAAATGTTAGTTAATGACTTCAATGACAGATTTCATGATTTGAAAGCAATGAAGTTCCCTTCTTGGTTGATTCAGTCATTTCTGGTGGATTTATCTGAAGTGCCAGAGCAATACCAAGAGGAGTTATGCAGTTGCAACAAGATGAGTCTGTGAAAACTCTTTTCAAGATCAAAGGAACCATGATGTGGCTGTCTGAGGAGGGCAAAAAGAAATACCCAAACTCGACTACTTTGGCAACGGAAGTATTGATAAATTTTCCATCATCTTATTTCGTCGAATGTGGATTTAGTGTTGTTACCACTTTGCTGCAAGCTAAGAGAAATCGACTGGAAATCACAAAACGTGGTGATTTAAGGCTGAAACTGACAAAATTGGTTCCTCGAATCAAACAAATCTGCAGCCAGCGTCAAGGGCAGAACTCCCATTGAAGTGAGTAGCAATTGAATAAAATTTGCTATAAAGTTTTAACAAAGCCATTTGAATACATACGTAGTATATACTGTAGTGTGTCCAATGATGGTGGGATGTAGGATTTTTTTGAAAATCAAAGTGGGGAGTGGGACAAAAAGAGGTTGTGAAACACTGCCTTAGGTCTTTTACTGTTTTGTAACACTCTAGAAATGATGTCACTCACTGGTTTCGGGACTTTCCCTGACGTCGTCACCTCCCTTCCCCTTCCAGGAAATGCATGAAGTTACCAACCCATCAGCGTACTTTGGGTGGATACTTGTTTAAATAACGTGTATATATTGGATATCATATTCTGTGAGCTGAACGTGCTCAGAGTGCCAACATGGAGCGTGGTGATGTCATTTGTGTTCGACATGGGTATTTTCAGCCAACTCATTGTGGAGTTTACGTTGGAGAAGGGCATGTAGTTCACATGGTTGCTCCAAACATATTTCCTTGTTTCATGTCCTGCGGATCATGTCCTGCGGTTTCATGTTCATGCGGTTCATGTTTCATGTCACCGATGAAAAGGTAACTATTAGTCAAACGACTCAAACCAAATGTTTACCACCTTTGACATTCGTCCAGTGTAACTTCAAATCAGTGGACGAATGTCAAAGGCATTTGAGTCTGAGCAGTTTTTTAAATAATTATTTCAAATACTCTCCCATCATGAAATGTTTCATCACTTGTTGCATAATATATTCCTCAACATCTGATAATATTTTGTTCCACAAGATAGGATAGAATGGATGTAAATATTTCGTGTTTACATTTCAAAGCTCCATTGAGTGTATTTTTGAAAGTTTGTATATCTTTGATGCTGTGACATCTTGCGTCTAAATTACCTACTTCCTGCATATAAATTGTTGTTCAAACCTCACGGAAGAAAATTATGATATAGAGGGGAAAAGACAACAAATGACAGTTGGGACAAACAAGGGAATGATGGAAGGAGAGAGAGAGAGAGATGGAGTTGGCAGTACCATGGTGAGGTTAAGGTTAGTGATGATTGAAAAGATTGTGGTAAGGAAATTGAGGGACGGTTGGGGTAATGGGTGGGGGAGGGGGATGACATAAGATGATGTAGCATGCACAACATGCATGAAGCTCTGATGGGAAGATTGTGATTGAATACTGAGTAAGGAGGTTCCACATGTGAGAGAAGAGGAGAACAAAGCAATGGATGTTAGCCTGCAGTTTTTGTAATCCAACAAGTTTTCTTGAAAGAACGTCCTGAACGTGGGATGATCCATCCACCCATTGGGATCATTGCAGAGCGTTGGTGCTGCCTAAGCAGTCTCCCTGGCTATTGGGCACAATCCAGGACGGGTCGCCACTCTGACACAGTATATCAGCAAGCTGGCACTCATTTTCCCGACCTTGGAAGGATGGAAAGCAGAGTGAACCCCAACTGGTATTAATTCAAACAACTCAGCCGGATTTGAACTCAGGACCCTCGGATCCCAAGCCCACCACCCCAACCATTAAGCCTACTCCAGGCATTGGGATGATCAGAGTTGATAATTGAATTGTTCACACCAGTTCTCTCTCTCCTGATGCTGATGCTTAAAACTATTAGCTTGGGTATTTTGCTAATACGTTTTATGAATAAATGATAGAAATTTATGATACATGGTTGTTGCTTTCTTTAAAAATCATTTGTGTGCAGCATTCTTAATTTATATTGAAAGCGATGTGTATTATTCCAAGTGCAGTTGATTGTTGATTATGCAAAGTGGAATCCCTCAACTTGAGTCGTTTCTCTTCCAACAGTTGTGGGATATCCTCCGGATGTTCATCGAAACAAGGAACGATTCCAGCAGGGTAATTTACTGCATGAAGCTGTTGTTAGATTTGTTAATAATTGCCCCACACGCACAAAGTCAAAAGTGGGGTTAAGCAATTGGTTCACTTTGTCTGTCTGTCTTTCTGTATGCTTGTAAACGTCACCTTATGATTGAGGAACAACTTCATATCAATTGAATGTTATATGTTGAACACGAATCAGAACACAAACCTGCAGTTTAGCCATACTTTGGATCTGAATTTCACAAATTATACGGAATCTCGTCCCAGTCGTACATGCCCACGGAAGAGTAAGGTGGTATTTTTACTCTGAAGGGGTATTCAAAATGTTCTCAGAACAAGATGTTCAAAGTAGTCCAGCAAAATAAAACTGCTCATGTGTATAAAACAGAGTTGTCAGAAAGTGGATTCTGCCTCACCTGATAAAAAGTGTTGGCCCAGCTGGTAAAATGTGTTTAAAATCTTAGACAACTGAACACTAAATGTACAAGTTCAGCCAAGACATTATATCAGGGAGGCCAGAAACCTCATTTTAATACATTTTTAACAATTTAGACCACTTAACCTGTGATGCATTAAAACGAGTTTTAAAATAGCAGAAAAAAGAACAGATATTTTCGAAGCTTATTGTTTTGCAACTCGTCAGGACACACGCAAGAATACCAGAAATGCAGACACAAAATGAAACAATTTATTTGTTTAGACCATTGGGGATTAGTTCTTTGGACTGTTACTGACACTCCCATTTTTATGGATCCAGGTCAGAATAGATGCATTGTTTGCACATTCACTTTTTGTTTGCAATGAACAGGAGCTCGTGTATGTAGAAATGTGTCTTCAAGAACATGTAAATGTGCTTTAGTACGCACACGTGCCGCAATCTGGAACCGTTCAACATGATATTCCTGGGCACAATCTGGATTGTTCAGAAGGTGGTGACCAATGGCAAAATCACTTTGAGCAGGCATGCTTGTTGGGTTCTTACATGTACGGGATGGTTGTGTACGACCAGTCTCCAAGTTATTCCGGATTGCAAATGGAATATGTTGCTTGATCCGATCCTCCAGTCTGAGTGATGTGCATCCTACATACCTGGTATCCCACCGGTACTGAAATGAAATTGGTAAAGAACATTGTTCAGGTTTATGGAAGTAGTCCGGGAGCCAACCTGTGTACGAGGCTGTTTTAGGGTTGGACCTTACAGCCTCTGCTATAAAATTTTACACCCCCAGGATGTTTAGATATATTTTTGCAGTTCATGAAAACCAATGTTGGCAATTCATAAGCTCTTGCGAAAAATTTTGGCGGACGTTTTTGTTTGAGGAAGATTTGAAAAATTTGATAAAACAGCAATTGTCAATAAAATTTCTAAAAAAATTAAAAAATCACATTCATGAAAAATAAATGTGAACTAAATGTAAGAATTCAATCAGTGCATTGTAAAATGACAAAAAAAAATTCCCTTTGTGGAAGTAAACCTCGTAAAAGTACATAATTTTGTGAAAAATGCCTTAAAAATAACGTTTTTTGAAGATGGCCTTTAGAACTTTTCTTATCATAGGCAGATGCTGCATTAGAATACTAATTTCTCTTAATGTGATATGAACATGGTATCCATGGCTAATTAAAACAGCAAATTTGAGTGAGTTCTATCAATTTTTAAAGAGAAAATTAACATTTTTGTCAACCAAAGTTACCCCTACCCCCAAAATCCTCTTGCTCTATTGAACACAGTTCGGTTAAGGTTTGCTAGATCCAGGTTGGGTACTTCACAGTTCACTCTTCCAAAGGAAAATTCAATGGTGTTTGGAGTGACATGGCCCTGGAGCAGACATACAACAATGAAGGGAAGACATCGCTGTTCAAAGGCATATCTCAGGCACCAGCTGCTCGAGATAAATATGTGAAGACAGCACCATTTCTCACAGCTGTATCAGAGAACATAAAGTCTATGGCTAATCTAGGCCAACAGGAATCTACTCATCATGGAGAAACACATAAGCAGGCAACAGAAGAACATATGCATGTTGAGGAGATCAAGAAAGTGATATGCCAGCAGATGATAAACCCATTCCAGTGTAACAACCAAGTGGATCTGCTCAATAGAGCAACTGGTGAGAAGGATGCTTCAAAAGACTTGGTCCATGCTCAAGCTAAGGGCATGGAAGCCATTATGAAAGCAGAAGAGGTGGTCTCTATTAAGATTGAACCAATGAAGCTGGTAACTTTCTCCTCACAGAAGAAATCAAAACCATCAAGGAAACAGAGTTTAATCAGGATCTATCAAGATGAGACTGCAACTACACGTGTGCTGTGTTTCTATCGAGATGCCGACCCAGTCACAAGACAGATTGCATTTTCCCATGAGTGGACAGACTATCCATCATCCCTGTTTGAGGTTGATCCACACTTAGCACAGGGGTTTGTAATGCGCAAAGGCAACAAGTCTGATTTCGTGGCAGTGCTAATTGCTGAAGCTGAGCAGGATGTTGTTTTACAGCTGCCATCATTACCACAGAGTGACCTATACACAGTTTATCTGGTAGACACAATGGCATTTGTAAATAAATACCAAAAAATGGGTGCAAAAACATTTGGTGAACTTCCCCAGCTGTATCTTCGCAAGCTCCTTCAGTTCAAACCTGAAATGTGCAACTGTGTCAACATCATTGGTGATCAGTATGATTTTGATGATAGCCATACTTTGAAGGGTCATGAGCAGCAGAGGAGAAACCAGACAGACCAGGCAAGACAATTCTCACCATCCAAGAGTCTAGAAATTCCGGACTGGAATTTACTCATGAAGAATCCAAGAAATAAAGGAAATCTTCAGAACTTCATTGGCACTTCCCTTTGTGAGAGTCCTGAAGCTATTCCGGATGGAGTGACCATCATTCTTGGTGGTATGATGGAAAACAAAGGTCACACTCTTTCCATCACATCAGCATCAAGTTCAGTTCTGGACTTACCTTGTGAAGAACATGAAGAGGCAGACACAAGGATTATTGCTCATCTTGCATATTGTGTGGAATATCCTGATCACCATTGAGCTGTTGTGCATGCAACAGATACAGACATAATTATGCTGTGTATATATCACTTCTGCTGCTTGAACACATTGCAAGAACTCTGGATACAACGGCAGAATCAATACCTACCTATTCATGAGCTGGTAGAAGTGTTGAGCAAGAAGTACCAGAAAATCCTCTTGATGTCGCAGCTACACTTCTGTGCACATATGTGTTGTGTGGATGTGACACAGTGAGCTACTCATTCAGAAGGGGAAAAGAAGAGGTCAGGTCAGGTATGGGAGCATGTGCCAGAACAGCGCGTCGCTGCGTCCACTTTCCGCCGGTACTCCAGGGGCCTCCGTCTGGCCATCCCCCAGGCAGATGCCAGGCCCATCCCCATCTCCTTGAGATGATGGTCAACCTGCTGCAACCATGAGGCACGTGGTCGGCCCACTGGCCTCCTCCACTCATGAGACTCCCTCGCTGAGAGAATCTGGTGAGCAGGATCAGCGTCAGGAAAACGAGCCACATGTCCATACAGCCGCAGCTGACGCTCACGGACTATGCAGGTAACAAATCTCATCTGAGTCTCTCTCAGCAACCGCTCGTTGGACACAAAATCCGACCAGCGATAGCCAAGGATTCTTCGAAGAGACCTGGTACCAAAGGAATTAAGTCTCCGTCTCAGATCCTTGGTCAAAGTCCAAGTCTCGCACCCATAGAGCAAGACTGGAAGTACCAAGGACCTGAAGACTCGGACTTTCGTCCTCCCGCACAGGTACCGGCAGCGCCACACCCCATGATCCAGTAAATCCATGACTCCCCAGGCCCGACCCAGACGTCTATTGACCTCCGGCTCACAACCTGCGGAGACATGAATATCACTGCCAAGGTAAGTGAATCTATCCACGACCTCAACATCCTCACCACAAACAGACACAGACAGGACAGCAGCATCCAAGATGTCACCGAAAGCCTGGATCTTAGTTTTGACCCAAGAAATCCGTAATCCCAACGGCTCCGACTCCTCATTCAGCACCTCGAAGGCCCCCAAGAGGATGTCTAAAGTCTCCGCAAAGATGACTGCATCATCTGCAAAATCAAGGTCCGAGATCTTGACATTGCCAAACGATGCACCGCAACTTTATCTCTCCGACATCCTCCCTAAAATCCAGTCCATACAAGTGCTGAAAAGTGTGGGGGCAAGTACACATCCCTGACGAACTCCAGTAACAACTGGAAATAAGTCAGAGATGGTACCACCACACTTCACAGCACTCTCAGTACCAGAGTAGAGTTCAGACATCAGATCGATCAGTTTCGGTGGCACCCCACGAAGACCAAGAATTCTCCAGAGGACATCCCGATTCACTGAATCGAACGCTTTACAGAGATCAACATAGGCTGCAAGCAGCCCCTGCCGAAACTCTCGTCTGCGTTCGGTGAGGACACGAAGAGCAAGGATACGGTCAATCGTTGACCTCTTTGGTGTAAAGCCTGACTGTTCTGGACGCTGGTGCTCAAGCAGATGGTGGCGAACCCTATCAAGAATTATCCGAGCAAAGACCTTGCCCGGCACTGAGAGCAGCGTCACCCCTCGGTAGTTGTTGCAGTCTTGGCGATCACCCTTCCCTTTCCAGAGAGGGACAACAAGGCCCCTCTTCCAGTCAGTTGGGATGATGCCTGTGTTCCTGTGAAAAGAAGAGTGGCACAGGTTTCTCTGGGACTGATAGGAAACCTTCCCCACCTTGTTGATTTTGGAAGAGATAGTGAAATGGCAGCAACAGAATGTGTCATTGATGAGGCCAGAGTATACTGGACTGCTCTGCATGGCCAAAAAGGGTTCAGCTGTTTGGATACCCTCAGGCAGCATATGTTTGTCTCTTCAAAATTAGACCTTAGGTCACTGCCAGCAACAGAAGATGCGTTTTACTTCTTTGTTTTAAGAGCATTGTATCAATTGCTTCTGTATAGACGTGCACATCTCAGTGACCGAGCACTTCCCCCAGCCACAACATTTGGCAGAACCCTTATCAATGGAAAACTGGTCCCAATTCTCATGTCTAAGCCAGCCAAGCCAAACATAGACAAAACTGTGTCTTGCATGTGCAAATTATCCAAATGTCTGAAACGATGTTCATGCAAAAAGGCTGCTGTGCCTTGCTGAGTGACATGCATATGCCTTGGTCAGAGAGGTTCATGTGGTGGAGTTGTTTCAGAGAGTGACTCTTCCTCTGAAGAGGATGTTTCATGTCACAATATTGTGTTAATCCATTTCTAATTTTATCTTCCTTAAAACCATGGCATGTAAAAGTATGTTCTTGTTCTTGACCCCATTGATAGTCAAGCATTTCTGAGTTGCATAAATCTTTTGTTGTTTGACATATAACCTTGTCAATTGTAGGTAGGTTAAATCTACACCAATTGTGATATAGGAAATGAACTCCTCTTTAATATGAGGGGTCATTTGTGTATATAGGTTTAGTGGTTATGATTTTAGGACAATATGAATTACCCATACCCCCATCCTACATCTTCGCTTTTGCCAACATTTTGTCATCAGAGGGGGCTCGCAAAAGTGTTGACTGTGTTGTTGCGCAAGAGTTTCACCATTGCCAACAATGGTTTTCATATACTCAAAGGGTGTCTCTTTATGAAAATCAACACAAAAATTTTATAGCAGACCGGGCAATTTTTTTTTAATTTTGATCGGTTGGCTCCCGGACTAAAGGGAGCACATCTTTCTGGACTGAGGGGAGCAGTTTGTGGGTGGTAAATCACTCTCATTGAAACAGAGTTGTCACATTGTGAAACTGACCATTTCACATGTTGTTCAAACTTTTGAGAGATTTTACCTCTCCATGGCAGCTTAAAGTAAACTGGACACTTTTCTGGTCCAAATATGATGTCCTCAGACAGATTGGCAGTATTGCACTGTATGAACCCACAGATGAGTCACTCAGGGTAGCCATTGTCCCAGAGAATGGTTTTTATGCACTCAATTTCAGCATCAAGTCGACAGGGTTAACATATGCCCCATGCTCTATTAAGTGTCCAGTGTTGAACTAAAGTTGAGCCCGATATGTAATGGGCTAGTTTTACTTAGAAATCTATAATGTCCAAATATTTAGATATTTTTCTGGTTTAAAACCCTATACTTCTCCACATCTGCACATTTATATCTTTACAAGATTCCCTCCAATAACTTCAACAAAAGAGTCATTACAAAGATAACTTGAAGGGCACTCGGTGGAGAGCATACCTCCGCCACAAAATTCCTGATCCACGAGAACATATCAGGCCCATTTCATTTTTGAAATATCATGCTATGCAATACAATATCGTTTTTGGCCCTGTCTCTCAATGGTGAAGAATCACTTTAAAAATTAAATGATGAAAAGGTAACTATTAGTCAAACGACTCAAACCGAATGTTTATTTCTGTGATTGACGGTTTCTACTGTAAGATCAAATCAGTGGACGAATGTCAAAGGCATTTGAGTCTGAGCAGTTTTTTAAATAATTATTTCAAATACTCTCCAATCATGAAATGTTTCATCACTTGTTGCAAAATATATTCCTCAACATCTGTTAATATTTTGTTCCACAAGATAGGATAGAATGGATGTAAATATTTCGTGTTTACCTTTAAAAGACTCCCTGAGTTTATTTTTGAAGGTTTGTATATCTTTGATGCTGTGACATCTAACGTCTAAATTACCAACTTCTTGTATTTACATTCTTGTTCAAACGTCATGGAAGAAAATGATGATTTTGAGGGGAAAAGACAACAAATGACATTTGGGACAAACAAGGGAATAATGGAAGGACAGAAAGAGAGGGGGAGTGGAGTTAACAGGAACATGGTTAGGTTAGGGTTAATGATGATTGAAAAGATTGTGGGAAGGAATTCGAATGACGGTTGGGGGCGGGGGGAGGTGGGGGTGACATCAGATGGTGGAACATGCATAACATACAAGAAGCTCCGATGGGGAAGATTGTGATTGAATACCGAGCAAGAAGGTTCCAAAAGTGAGAGAAGAGAAGAACAGAGCAATGAACGTTAGCCTGAATTTTTGTAATCCAACAAGGTTTCCTGAAAGAACGTACTGAACGAGGGATGATCAGAGTTGATAATTGACTTGTTCTTACCAGTTCTCCCTCCCATGATGCTGATGCTTAGAAATATTAACTTAGGTGTTTTGCCCATAAATTTACTAAATAAAACATAGAAGTTTATGAAACTTTGTTGTTGGTTTATATCGTCATCATTTGTGTGTGGCATTCTTCATATATATTGAAAGTGATGTGTATTATTCCAAGTGCAGTTGATTGTTGATGATGCAAAGTGGAATCCCTCAACTTGAATCGTTTCTCTTCCAAAAGTTCGAAGATCTCCTCCGGATGTTCATCGAAACAAGGAACTAATCCAGCATGGTAATTTACTGCACGAGGCTGTTAAATTTGTTACTAATTACCCCCACTAGCACAAAGCGAAAAGTGGGGTGAAACAATTGGTTCACTTTGTCTGTCTCTGTCTGTCTTTCTGTCTGTTTGCACATGTCATTTTATGATTGAGGATCCACTTCATATCAATTCAATGTTATATGTTAAACACGAATCCAAACACAAATCTGCAGTTTAGACTTACTTTGGATCTGAATTTGGAAAATTGTACGGAATCTCGTCCTGGTTGTACATCCACACAGAGGAGTAAGGTGGTATTTTTACTTTGAAGGGGTATTCAAAATGTTCTTGGAACGAGATGTTCAAAATAGTCCAACAAAATAAAACTGCTCGTGTGTATTAAACAGAGTAGTCGGAAAGAGGATCCTGGCTCACCTGATAAAAAGTTTAGGCCCAGCTGGTAAAATGTGTTTAAAATCTCAGACAACTGAACCCTAAATGAACCAGTTCAGCCAATACATTGTGGTTGGAAATGTGGTTGGAGCAACATGGTTGCTTCAACCACGTTTCCTTGTTTCATGTCCTTCATTTCTGGAAGCGAACAAATGATGAAAAGGTAACTATTAGTCGAACGACTCAAACCGAATGTTTATTTCTATGACTGAAGGTTTCTACTGTAACTTCAAATCAGTGGACGAATGCGAAAGACATTTGAGTCTGAGCAGTTTTTAAAATAATTATTTCAAATACTCTCCAATCTTGAAATGTTTCATCACTTGTTGCAAAATATATTCCGTGTGAGATGTTAATATTTTGTTCCACAAGATAGGATAGAATGGATGTAAATATTTCGTGTTTACGTTTCAAAGATCCATTGAGTGTATTTTTGAAAGTTTGTATATCTTTGATGCTGTGACATCTTACGTCTAAATTATCGACCTCCTGTATATAAATTGTTGTTCAAACCTCATGGAAGAAAATGATGATATAGAGGGGAAAAGACAACAAATGACATTTGGGACAAACAAGGGAACTATGGAAAGAGAGAGAGAGAGAGAGAGAGAGAGAGAGAGAGAGAGAGAGAGAGAGAGAGAGAGAGAGAGAGAGAGAGAGATAGAGAGAGAGAGAGAGAGAGAGAGAGAGAGAGAGAGAGAGACAGAGAGACAGAGAGAGAGAGAGAGAGAGAGAGAGAGAGAGAGAGAGAGAGAGAGAGATATATAGAGATATAGAGATATAGAGATATAGAGAGATAGAGAGATAGAGAGATAGAGAGATAGAGAGATAGAGAGATAGAGAGATAGAGAGATAGAGAGATAGAGAGATAGAGAGATAGAGAGATAGAGAGATAGAGAGATAGAGAGATGGAGTTAGCGTTAGCAGACCATGGTGAGGTTAAGGTTAGTGATGATTGAAAAGATTGTGGTAAGGAATTTGAGGGACGGTTGGGGTAATGTGTGGGGAGGGGGATGACATAAGATGATGTAGCATGCACAACTTGCATGAAGCTCTGATGGGAAGATTGTGATTGAATACTGAGTAAGGAGGTTCCACATGTGAGCGAAGAGGAGAACAAAGCAATGGATGTTAGCCTGCAGTTTTTGTAATCCGACAAGTTTTCCTGAAAGAACGTCCTGAACGTGGGATGATCCATCCACCCATTGGGATCATTGCAGAGCGTTGGTGCTGCCTAAGCAGTCTCCCTGGCTATTGGGCACAATCCAGGACGGGTCGCCACTCTGACACAGTATATCAGCAAGCTGGCACTCATTTTCCCGACCTTGGAAGGATGGAAAGCAGAGTGAACCCCAACTGGTATTAATTCAAACAACTCAGCCGGATTTGAACTCAGGACCCTCGGATCCCAAGCCCACCACCCCAACCATTAAGCCTACTCCAGGCATTGGGATGATCAGAGTTGATAATTGAATTGTTCACACCAGTTCTCTCTCTCCTGATGCTGATGCTTAAAACTATTAGCTTGGGTATTTTGCTAATACGTTTTATGAATAAATGATAGAAATTTATGATACATGGTTGTTGCTTTCTTTAAAAATCATTTGTGTGCAGCATTCTTAATTTATATTGAAAGCGATGTGTATTATTCCAAGTGCAGTTGATTGTTGATTATGCAAAGTGGAATCCCTCAACTTGAGTCGTTTCTCTTCCAACAGTTGTGGGATATCCTCCGGATGTTCATCGAAACAAGGAACGATTCCAGCAGGGTAATTTACTGCATGAAGCTGTTGTTAGATTTGTTAATAATTGCCCCACACGCACAAAGTCAAAAGTGGGGTTAAGCAATTGGTTCACTTTGTCTGTCTGTCTTTCTGTATGCTTGTAAACGTCACCTTATGATTGAGGAACAACTTCATATCAATTGAATGTTATATGTTGAACACGAATCAGAACACAAACCTGCAGTTTAGCCATACTTTGGATCTGAATTTCACAAATTATACGGAATCTCGTCCCAGTCGTACATGCCCACGGAAGAGTAAGGTGGTATTTTTACTCTGAAGGGGTATTCAAAATGTTCTCAGAACAAGATGTTCAAAGTAGTCCAGCAAAATAAAACTGCTCATGTGTATAAAACAGAGTTGTCAGAAAGTGGATTCTGCCTCACCTGATAAAAAGTGTTGGCCCAGCTGGTAAAATGTGTTTAAAATCTTAGACAACTGAACACTAAATGTACAAGTTCAGCCAAGACATTATATCAGGGAGGCCAGAAACCTCATTTTAATACATTTTTAACAATTTAGACCACTTAACCTGTGATGCATTAAAACGAGTTTTAAAATAGCAGAAAAAAGAACAGATATTTTCGAAGCTTATTGTTTTGCAACTCGTCAGGACACACGCAAGAATACCAGAAATGCAGACACAAAATGAAACAATTTATTTGTTTAGACCATTGGGGATTAGTTCTTTGGACTGTTACTGACACTCCCATTTTTATGGATCCAGGTCAGAATAGATGCATTGTTTGCACATTCACTTTTTGTTTGCAATGAACAGGAGCTCGTGTATGTAGAAATGTGTCTTCAAGAACATGTAAATGTGCTTTAGTACGCACACGTGCCGCAATCTGGAACCGTTCAACATGATATTCCTGGGCACAATCTGGATTGTTCAGAAGGTGGTGACCAATGGCAAAATCACTTTGAGCAGGCATGCTTGTTGGGTTCTTACATGTACGGGATGGTTGTGTACGACCAGTCTCCAAGTTATTCCGGATTGCAAATGGAATATGTTGCTTGATCCGATCCTCCAGTCTGAGTGATGTGCATCCTACATACCTGGTATCCCACCGGTACTGAAATGAAATTGGTAAAGAACATTGTTCAGGTTTATGGAAGTAGTCCGGGAGCCAACCTGTGTACGAGGCTGTTTTAGGGTTGGACCTTACAGCCTCTGCTATAAAATTTTACACCCCCAGGATGTTTAGATATATTTTTGCAGTTCATGAAAACCAATGTTGGCAATTCATAAGCTCTTGCGAAAAATTTTGGCGGACGTTTTTGTTTGAGGAAGATTTGAAAAATTTGATAAAACAGCAATTGTCAATAAAATTTCTAAAAAAATTAAAAAATCACATTCATGAAAAATAAATGTGAACTAAATGTAAGAATTCAATCAGTGCATTGTAAAATGACAAAAAAAAATTCCCTTTGTGGAAGTAAACCTCGTAAAAGTACATAATTTTGTGAAAAATGCCTTAAAAATAACGTTTTTTGAAGATGGCCTTTAGAACTTTTCTTATCATAGGCAGATGCTGCATTAGAATACTAATTTCTCTTAATGTGATATGAACATGGTATCCATGGCTAATTAAAACAGCAAATTTGAGTGAGTTCTATCAATTTTTAAAGAGAAAATTAACATTTTTGTCAACCAAAGTTACCCCTACCCCAAATTCCTCTTGCTCTATTGAACACAGTTCGGTTAAGGTTTGCTAGATCCAGGTTGGGTACTTCACAGTTCACTCTTCCAAAGGAAAATTCAATGGTGTTTGGAGTGACATGGCCCTGGAGCAGACATACAACAATGAAGGGAAGACATCGCTGTTCAAAGGCATATCTCAGGCACCAGCTGCTCGAGATAAATATGTGAAGACAGCACCATTTCTCACAGCTGTATCAGAGAACATAAAGTCTATGGCTAATCTAGGCCAACAGGAATCTACTCATCATGGAGAAACACATAAGCAGGCAACAGAAGAACATATGCATGTTGAGGAGATCAAGAAAGTGATATGCCAGCAGATGATAAACCCATTCCAGTGTAACAACCAAGTGGATCTGCTCAATAGAGCAACTGGTGAGAAGGATGCTTCAAAAGACTTGGTCCATGCTCAAGCTAAGGGCATGGAAGCCATTATGAAAGCAGAAGAGGTGGTCTCTATTAAGATTGAACCACTGAAGCTGGTAACTTTCTCCTCACAGAAGAAATCAAAACCATCAAGGAAACAGAGTTTAATCAGGATCTATCAAGATGAGACTGCAACTACACGTGTGCTGTGTTTCTATCGAGATGCCGACCCAGTCACAAGACAGATTGCATTTTCCCATGAGTGGACAGACTATCCATCATCCCTGTTTGAGGTTGATCCACACTTAGCACAGGGGTTTGTAATGCGCAAAGGCAACAAGTCTGATTTCGTGGCAGTGCTAATTGCTGAAGCTGAGCAGGATGTTGTTTTACAGCTGCCATCATTACCACAGAGTGACCTATACACAGTTTATCTGGTAGACACAATGGCATTTGTAAATAAATACCAAAAAATGGGTGCAAAAACATTTGGTGAACTTCCCCAGCTGTATCTTCGCAAGCTCCTTCAGTTCAAACCTGAAATGTGCAACTGTGTCAACATCATTGGTGATCAGTATGATTTTGATGATAGCCATACTTTGAAGGGTCATGAGCAGCAGAGGAGAAACCAGACAGACCAGGCAAGACAATTCTCACCATCCAAGAGTCTAGAAATTCCGGACTGGAATTTACTCATGAAGAATCCAAGAAATAAAGGAAATCTTCAGAACTTCATTGGCACTTCCCTTTGTGAGAGTCCTGAAGCTATTCCGGATGGAGTGACCATCATTCTTGGTGGTATGATGGAAAACAAAGGTCACACTCTTTCCATCACATCAGCATCAAGTTCAGTTCTGGACTTACCTTGTGAAGAACATGAAGAGGCAGACACAAGGATTATTGCTCATCTTGCATATTGTGTGGAATATCCTGATCACCATTGAGCTGTTGTGCATGCAACAGATACAGACATAATTATGCTGTGTATATATCACTTCTGCTGCTTGAACACATTGCAAGAACTCTGGATACAACGGCAGAATCAATACCTACCTATTCATGAGCTGGTAGAAGTGTTGAGCAAGAAGTACCAGAAAATCCTCTTGATGTCGCAGCTACACTTCTGTGCACATATGTGTTGTGTGGATGTGACACAGTGAGCTACTCATTCAGAAGGGGAAAAGAAGAGGTCAGGTCAGGTATGGGAGCATGTGCCAGAACAGCGCGTCGCTGCGTCCACTTTCCGCCGGTACTCCAGGGGCCTCCGTCTGGCCATCCCCCAGGCAGATGCCAGGCCCATCCCCATCTCCTTGAGATGATGGTCAACCTGCTGCAACCATGAGGCACGTGGTCGGCCCACTGGCCTCCTCCACTCATGAGACTCCCTCGCTGAGAGAATCTGGTGAGCAGGATCAGCGTCAGGAAAACGAGCCACATGTCCATACAGCCGCAGCTGACGCTCACGGACTATGCAGGTAACAAATCTCATCTGAGTCTCTCTCAGCAACCGCTCGTTGGACACAAAATCCGACCAGCGATAGCCAAGGATTCTTCGAAGAGACCTGGTACCAAAGGAATTAAGTCTCCGTCTCAGATCCTTGGTCAAAGTCCAAGTCTCGCACCCATAGAGCAAGACTGGAAGTACCAAGGACCTGAAGACTCGGACTTTCGTCCTCCCGCACAGGTACCGGCAGCGCCACACCCCATGATCCAGTAAATCCATGACTCCCCAGGCCCGACCCAGACGTCTATTGACCTCCGGCTCACAACCTGCGGAGACATGAATATCACTGCCAAGGTAAGTGAATCTATCCACGACCTCAACATCCTCACCACAAACAGACACAGACAGGACAGCAGCATCCAAGATGTCACCGAAAGCCTGGATCTTAGTTTTGACCCAAGAAATCCGTAATCCCAACGGCTCCGACTCCTCATTCAGCACCTCGAAGGCCCCCAAGAGGATGTCTAAAGTCTCCGCAAAGATGACTGCATCATCTGCAAAATCAAGGTCCGAGATCTTGACATTGCCAAACGATGCACCGCAACTTTATCTCTCCGACATCCTCCCTAAAATCCAGTCCATACAAGTGCTGAAAAGTGTGGGGGCAAGTACACATCCCTGACGAACTCCAGTAACAACTGGAAATAAGTCAGAGATGGTACCACCACACTTCACAGCACTCTCAGTACCAGAGTAGAGTTCAGACATCAGATCGATCAGTTTCGGTGGCACCCCACGAAGACCAAGAATTCTCCAGAGGACATCCCGATTCACTGAATCGAACGCTTTACAGAGATCAACATAGGCTGCAAGCAGCCCCTGCCGAAACTCTCGTCTGCGTTCGGTGAGGACACGAAGAGCAAGGATACGGTCAATCGTTGACCTCTTTGGTGTAAAGCCTGACTGTTCTGGACGCTGGTGCTCAAGCAGATGGTGGCGAACCCTATCAAGAATTATCCGAGCAAAGACCTTGCCCGGCACTGAGAGCAGCGTCACCCCTCGGTAGTTGTTGCAGTCTTGGCGATCACCCTTCCCTTTCCAGAGAGGGACAACAAGGCCCCTCTTCCAGTCAGTTGGGATGATGCCTGTGTTCCTGTGAAAAGAAGAGTGGCACAGGTTTCTCTGGGACTGATAGGAAACCTTCCCCACCTTGTTGATTTTGGAAGAGATAGTGAAATGGCAGCAACAGAATGTGTCATTGATGAGGCCAGAGTATACTGGACTGCTCTGCATGGCCAAAAAGGGTTCAGCTGTTTGGATACCCTCAGGCAGCATATGTTTGTCTCTTCAAAATTAGACCTTAGGTCACTGCCAGCAACAGAAGATGCGTTTTACTTCTTTGTTTTAAGAGCATTGTATCAATTGCTTCTGTATAGACGTGCACATCTCAGTGACCGAGCACTTCCCCCAGCCACAACATTTGGCAGAACCCTTATCAATGGAAAACTGGTCCCAATTCTCATGTCTAAGCCAGCCAAGCCAAACATAGACAAAACTGTGTCTTGCATGTGCAAATTATCCAAATGTCTGAAACGATGTTCATGCAAAAGGCTGCTGTGCCTTGCTGAGTGACATGCATATGCCTTGGTCAGAGAGGTTCATGTGGTGGAGTTGTTTCAGAGAGTGACTCTTCCTCTGAAGAGGATGTTTCATGTCACAATATTGTGTTAATCCATTTCTAATTTTATCTTCCTTAAAACCATGGCATGTAAAAGTATGTTCTTGTTCTTGACCCCATTGATAGTCAAGCATTTCTGAGTTGCATAAATCTTTTGTTGTTTGACATATAACCTTGTCAATTGTAGGTAGGTTAAATCTACACCAATTGTGATATAGGAAATGAACTCCTCTTTAATATGAGGGGTCATTTGTGTATATAGGTTTAGTGGTTATGATTTTAGGACAATATGAATTACCCATACCCCCATCCTACATCTTCGCTTTTGCCAACATTTTGTCATCAGAGGGGGCTCGCAAAAGTGTTGACTGTGTTGTTGCGCAAGAGTTTCACCATTGCCAACAATGGTTTTCATATACTCAAAGGGTGTCTCTTTATGAAAATCAACACAAAAATTTTATAGCAGACCGGGCAATTTTTTTTTAATTTTGATCGGTTGGCTCCCAGACTAAAGGGAGCACATCTTTCTGGACTGAGGGGAGCAGTTTGTGGGTGGTAAATCACTCTCATTGAAACAGAGTTGTCACATTGTGAAACTGACCATTTCACATGTTGTTCAAACTTTTGAGAGATTTTACCTCTCCATGGCAGCTTAAAGTAAACTGGACACTTTTCTGGTCCAAATATGATGTCCTCAGACAGATTGGCAGTATTGCACTGTATGAACCCACAGATGAGTCACTCAGGGTAGCCATTGTCCCAGAGAATGGTTTTTATGCACTCAATTTCAGCATCAAGTCGACAGGGTTAACATATGCCCCATGCTCTATTAAGTGTCCAGTGTTGAACTAAAGTTGAGCCCGATATGTAATGGGCTAGTTTTACTTAGAAATCTATAATGTCCAAATATTTAGATATTTTTCTGGTTTAAAACCCTATACTTCTCCACATCTGCACATTTATATCTTTACAAGATTCCCTCCAATAACTTCAACAAAAGAGTCATTACAAAGATAACTTGAAGGGCACTCGGTGGAGAGCATACCTCCGCCACAAAATTCCTGATCCACGAGAACATATCAGGCCCATTTCATTTTTGAAATATCATGCTATGCAATACAATATCGTTTTTGGCCCTGTCTCTCAATGGTGAAGAATCACTTTAAAAATTAAATGATGAAAAGGTAACTATTAGTCAAACGACTCAAACCGAATGTTTATTTCTGTGATTGACGGTTTCTACTGTAAGATCAAATCAGTGGACGAATGTCAAAGGCATTTGAGTCTGAGCAGTTTTTTAAATAATTATTTCAAATACTCTCCAATCATGAAATGTTTCATCACTTGTTGCAAAATATATTCCTCAACATCTGTTAATATTTTGTTCCACAAGATAGGATAGAATGGATGTAAATATTTCGTGTTTACCTTTAAAAGACTCCCTGAGTTTATTTTTGAAGGTTTGTATATCTTTGATGCTGTGACATCTAACGTCTAAATTACCAACTTCTTGTATTTACATTCTTGTTCAAACGTCATGGAAGAAAATGATGATTTTGAGGGGAAAAGACAACAAATGACATTTGGGACAAACAAGGGAATAATGGAAGGACAGAAAGAGAGGGGAGTGGAGTTAACAGGAACATGGTTAGGTTAGGGTTAATGATGATTGAAAAGATTGTGGGAAGGAATTCGAATGACGGTTGGGGGCGGGGGAGGTGGGGGTGACATCAGATGGTGGAACATGCATAACATACAAGAAGCTCCGATGGGGAAGATTGTGATTGAATACCGAGCAAGAAGGTTCCAAAAGTGAGAGAAGAGAAGAACAGAGCAATGAACGTTAGCCTGAATTTTTGTAATCCAACAAGGTTTCCTGAAAGAACGTACTGAACGAGGGATGATCAGAGTTGATAATTGACTTGTTCTTACCAGTTCTCCCTCCCATGATGCTGATGCTTAGAAATATTAACTTAGGTGTTTTGCCCATAAATTTACTAAATAAAACATAGAAGTTTATGAAACTTTGTTGTTGGTTTATATCGTCATCATTTGTGTGTGGCATTCTTCATATATATTGAAAGTGATGTGTATTATTCCAAGTGCAGTTGATTGTTGATGATGCAAAGTGGAATCCCTCAACTTGAATCGTTTCTCTTCCAAAAGTTCGAAGATCTCCTCCGGATGTTCATCGAAACAAGGAACTAATCCAGCATGGTAATTTACTGCACGAGGCTGTTAAATTTGTTACTAATTACCCCCACTAGCACAAAGCGAAAAGTGGGGTGAAACAATTGGTTCACTTTGTCTGTCTCTGTCTGTCTTTCTGTCTGTTTGCACATGTCATTTTATGATTGAGGATCCACTTCATATCAATTCAATGTTATATGTTAAACACGAATCCAAACACAAATCTGCAGTTTAGACTTACTTTGGATCTGAATTTGGAAAATTGTACGGAATCTCGTCCTGGTTGTACATCCACACAGAGGAGTAAGGTGGTATTTTTACTCTGAAGGGGTATTCAAAATGTTCTTGGAACGAGATGTTCAAAATAGTCCAACAAAATAAAACTGCTCGTGTGTATTAAACAGAGTAGTCGGAAAGAGGATCCTGGCTCACCTGATAAAAAGTTTAGGCCCAGCTGGTAAAATGTGTTTAAAATCTCAGACAACTGAACCCTAAATGAACCAGTTCAGCCAATACATTGTGGTTGGAAATGTGGTTGGAGCAACATGGTTGCTTCAACCACGTTTCCTTGTTTCATGTCCTTCATTTCTGGAAGCGAACAAATGATGAAAAGGTAACTATTAGTCGAACGACTCAAACCGAATGTTTATTTCTATGACTGAAGGTTTCTACTGTAACTTCAAATCAGTGGACGAATGCGAAAGACATTTGAGTCTGAGCAGTTTTTAAAATAATTATTTCAAATACTCTCCAATCTTGAAATGTTTCATCACTTGTTGCAAAATATATTCCGTGTGAGATGTTAATATTTTGTTCCACAAGATAGGATAGAATGGATGTAAATATTTCGTGTTTACGTTTCAAAGATCCATTGAGTGTATTTTTGAAAGTTTGTATATCTTTGATGCTGTGACATCTTACGTCTAAATTATCGACCTCCTGTATATAAATTGTTGTTCAAACCTCATGGAAGAAAATGATGATATAGAGGGGAAAAGACAACAAATGACATTTGGGACAAACAAGGGAACTATGGAAAGAGAGAGAGAGAGAGAGAGAGAGAGAGAGAGAGAGAGAGAGAGAGAGAGAGAGAGAGAGAGAGAGAGAGAGAGAGAGAGAGAGAGAGAGAGAGATATATATAGAGATATAGAGAGATACAGAGATAGAGAGATAGAGAGATAGAGAGATAGAGAGGTAGAGAGATAGAGAGATAGAGAGATAGAGAGATAGAGAGATAGAGAGATAGAGAGATAGAGAGATGGAGTTAGCGTTAGCAGACCATGGTGAGGTTAAGGTTAGTGATGATTGAAAAGATTGTGGTAAGGAATTTGAGGGACGGTTGGGGTAATGGGTGGGGGAGGGGGATGACATAAGATGATGTAGCATGCACAACTTGCATGAAGCTCTGATGGGAAGATTGTGATTGAATACTGAGTAAGGAGGTTCCACATGTGAGCGAAGAGGAGAACAAAGCAATGGATGTTAGCCTGCAGTTTTTGTAATCCGACAAGTTTTCCTGAAAGAACGTCCTGAACGTGGGATGATCCATCCACCCATTGGGATCATTGCAGAGCGTTGGTGCTGCCTAAGCAGTCTCCCTGGCTATTGGGCACAATCCAGGACGGGTCGCCACTCTGACACAGTATATCAGCAAGCTGGCACTCATTTTCCCGACCTTGGAAGGATGGAAAGCAGAGTGAACCCCAACTGGTATTAATTCAAACAACTCAGCCGGATTTGAACTCAGGACCCTCGGATCCCAAGCCCACCACCCCAACCATTAAGCCTACTCCAGGCATTGGGATGATCAGAGTTGATAATTGAATTGTTCACACCAGTTCTCTCTCTCCTGATGCTGATGCTTAAAACTATTAGCTTGGGTATTTTGCTAATAAGTTTTATGAATAAATGATAGAAATTTATGATACATGGTTGTTGCTTTCTTTAAAAATCATTTGTGTGCAGCATTCTTAATTTATATTGAAAGCGATGTGTATTATTCCAAGTGCAGTTGATTGTTGATTATGCAAAGTGGAATCCCTCAACTTGAGTCGTTTCTCTTCCAACAGTTGTGGGATATCCTCCGGATGTTCATCGAAACAAGGAACGATTCCAGCAGGGTAATTTACTGCATGAAGCTGTTGTTAGATTTGTTAATAATTGCCCCACACGCACAAAGTCAAAAGTGGGGTTAAGCAATTGGTTCACTTTGTCTGTCTGTCTTTCTGTATGCTTGTAAACGTCACCTTATGATTGAGGAACAACTTCATATCAATTGAATGTTATATGTTGAACACGAATCAGAACACAAACCTGCAGTTTAGCCATACTTTGGATCTGAATTTCACAAATTATACGGAATCTCGTCCCAGTCGTACATGCCCACGGAAGAGTAAGGTGGTATTTTTACTCTGAAGGGGTATTCAAAATGTTCTCAGAACAAGATGTTCAAAGTAGTCCAGCAAAATAAAACTGCTCATGTGTATAAAACAGAGTTGTCAGAAAGTGGATTCTGCCTCACCTGATAAAAAGTGTTGGCCCAGCTGGTAAAATGTGTTTAAAATCTTAGACAACTGAACACTAAATGTACAAGTTCAGCCAAGACATTATATCAGGGAGGCCAGAAACCTCATTTTAATACATTTTTAACAATTTAGACCACTTAACCTGTGATGCATTAAAACGAGTTTTAAAATAGCAGAAAAAAGAACAGATATTTTCGAAGCTTATTGTTTTGCAACTCGTCAGGACACACGCAAGAATACCAGAAATGCAAACACAAAATGAAACAATTTATTTGTTTAGACCATTGGGGATTAGTTCTTTGGACTGTTACTGACACTCCCATTTTTATGGATCCAGGTCAGAACAGATGCATTGTTTGCACATTCACTTTTTGTTTGCAATGAACAGGAGCTCCTGTATGTAGAAATGTGTCTTCAAGAACATGTAAATGTGCTTTAGTACGCACACGTGCCGCAATCTGGAACCGTTCAACATGATAGTCCTGGGCACAATCTGGATTGTTCAGAAGGTGGTGACCAATGGCAAAATCACTTTGAGCAGGCATTCTTGTTGGGTTCTTACATGTACGGGATGGTTGTGTACGACCAGTCTCCAAGTTATTCCGGATTGCAAATGGAATATGTTGCTTGATCCGATCCTCCAGTCTGAGTGATGTGCATCCTACATACCTGGTATCCCACCGGCACTGAAATGAAATTGGTAAAGAACATTGTTCAGGTTTATGGAAGGGAGCGCATCTTTCTGGACTGAGGGGAGCAGTTTGTGGGTGGTAAATCACTCTCATTGAAACAGAGTTGTCACATTGTGAAACTGACCATTTCACATGTTGTTCAAACTTTTGAGAGATTTTACCTCTCCATGGCAGCTTAAAGTAAACTGGACACTTTTCTGGTCCAAATATGATGTCCTCAGACAGATTGGCAGTATTGCACTGTATGAACCCACAGATGAGTCGCTCAGGGTAGCCATTGTCCCAGAGAATGGTTTTTATGCACTCAATTTCAGCATCAAGTCGACAGGGTTAACATATGCCCCATGCTCTATTAAGTGTCCAGTGTTGAACTAAAGTTGAGCCCGATATGTAATGGGCTCGTTTTACTTAGAAATCTATAATGTCCAAATATTTAGATATTTTTCTGGTTTAAAACCCTATACTTCTCCACATCTCCACATTTATATCTTTAGAAGATTCCCTCCAATAACTTCAACAAAAGAGTCATTACAAAGATAACTTGAAGGGCACTCGGTGGAGAGCATACCTCCGCCACAAAATTCCTGATCCACGAGAACATATCAGGCCCATTACATTTTGAAATATCATGCTATGCAATACAATATCGTTTTTGGTCCTGTCTCTCAATGGTGAAGAATCACTTTAAAAATTAAATTAATCTCGTATTCAGATCCAAATTGGGATTTTCACCAAAATCGAATCAATTCGTCCTTGTGACATATCCACCCAACCTGTCCAACAAGTTTTATCCGAATCCACCCACAACATTTTGAGATATCCTGCACACAGATATCCGTTTTTTTTATTCCAGGTGTTAAACAAGCTCGTGATTTGAAGTTCTGCAGAGAGGGAAGTGGCTGCAGCCTTCCTATCTGAAGGTGGAGGAATGTTACGGCAGAGGGTGGGGTCATCAGTAAGGGGATAGGGAGAGTTTTTAAAAAAAATTCAGACAGAAGGAACAGATAAGGAAGATAAGGATAAGGAATGTTGATGAAGATAAGGAACAGAACTGGGCCCAATATACTGCCTTGGGGCACTCCAGCATCGACAGGGAGAGATGAGAAAATCCCATTGAAAACTGCAGTGCCTCAGACAGTATTCACACCCCTTGACTTTTGTCATATTTTATTGTGTTGCAGCCTGAATTTAAAATGGAATAAAATTTCTTTTTGTTATTATCACCGATCAACACAGAATACCCCAAAATGACAAAATGAAAACATGTTTTTAACATTTTTACAAATCAATGAAAAATGAAAAGCTGAATGTCTTGCATCAATGAGTATTAAACCCCATGATTCAATACTTTGGAAAAGCACCTTTGGCAGCGATTACAGCTTCGAGTCTTCTTTGGGATGTCTGCATCAGCTTTACACATCGGGATTTGGGAATTTTCTCCCATTCTTCCTCGCAGATTTGCTAAAGCTCTGTCAAGTTGGATGGGGAACGTTGGTGCCGATCATGTACAGTCTTTTTGGCTGCTGGTTGCATCATTAGTTGGAGGCGCGGTGATTCCGCTGATGCAGTGCCCCTATTACCAGTACACTGGTGCTCATTTCGGCGACCTCGGAAGGATGACAGGCTGAGTCAACCTCCTGGTGTATATTAATTCAGTGGCCGACGGGGCTTGAACTCAGGACCCTCGGATCCCAAGCCACCACCCTAACCACTAAGCCAACACCAGGCTGTTCTTATATCAACCTTATACCGTATTCCCATTCAAATTCGAGTGGGATTAAGAAAATGTGGAAAATGAGTGTGGATGTGGAGGGGGATCACCCTCCAAATAATTTAACGAATAGGGGAGGACTTTGAATTTTGGAGTGACAGAGAAAACTTTTGAAATAAAATGTGGATTCTTATTTAATATAAAGAGCAATCCTCATGTGCTTTAAAATCACAAACGTTTGATGAGAAACATTTTTCTTGGTTCCACTTTAATCATTTAATATTCCTTTCTGCTTTACCAACAGGTTTGGAAGAGTACAGAGAGATACCATTCAATCGTTCCAAAAGGGAAAGGAAATCACAGTTGTGCGCAGTTGGGTATTGAAACCACTCTCTGATGAGGAGATCGTCAGACGTTGTGAAAAAAGAGTGGGCGATATGATTAAGTTTGATCCAGCGAACTATAATTGTCAGCATTTTGCAAACGAAATGCGTTACGGACAACCTGTGTCTTACCAAGTCCAGGCCACTTCTGCGGTAGGTGGTGCTGTGCTCGGGAGTGTTGCTTTTGTTGGTGGCCTCGCTGTAGCTCCTGCATTAGGAGTTGTTGCCGTTGGTTCTGCGGCTACCTATTACATTGGTTCTGCGATTTCTTCGAAATGGAGCAATTGTTGTAGACAACGAAACAAGGAAAACGTGAAACAAGAATGAAAGTATATTTCAGTAGGTTCAGAAACGAGGTTTGTAATGTCAGTTAATCCTGTGCAGACAGGATATCGCTCATTGGTGGCATACCCACCTTGAGTTATCTGGTGGGAATTTCAATCCCAGTCCGAATACAAACCCTCATCATGAGGCTTTGCAGAAATGTTGTGCATCAATAAGTAAATGAGTAGAGCATCCTTCAGAGCAGAGGTGGGGAACCTTTCCCTTTCCAAGGGAAATATCAACTATTAGTTAACTTGGGGAAGGTTAAATGTATGCTTCATGGTTTGTTAGCAATTTAAATAGCACATATGCAGGATTACTAGTAATCCAATTCATTCTGACTTTCTCAATGAAAAGCACAGCACTCTGAGTCAACTTTCCGCTTGACGTTTTATCAACCTCGACCAATGATAAAGCAAAATATTTACTTATTTCACTGCTTTTTAACTCGTACTGTTCAGACTTTTTTCTGGTGATGGGAATACAAATTAATTCATGTTTGTACTGGCTTTTATTTCGAACGATGAGGTTGTTTGTATACTGACAACAACATATGTACTAAGATACAGAGCATGTGTTTGCTTGCAAAGTTTACAGTCATTTCTGTCTTCATGTTCACTTCCTTCTAAGACTCATCAGTGATGCTGTCACTTCTAGTGCTGATTATGGTTCGATGCAACTTATGAGGATTAAATAAGTTAAAAACTTTTCTTGGGAAATAAATTGTGTCACTTTTAGCTTGTATTCGTAATTATCTTTTTCTTCCTTGTGCCAAAAGGTGCACAGGGTTTCCAAGGCAGTTTCATTGTTGTGACAGCTGGGAGTTACAACCTGACTGGGTCCTAACTGATGTAGGATAATCAACTGCAAGTGAAGGAATTTGTAATTTGTTCATGGTACCGGCAATAGCTCACCCACTCTTCACGAAGGACACTGTGGGATATTTAATGTCTAACAATTAATGCGAGCAAAGGGGACACCAAGTTTAACATCCATCCGAGAGACAGAGCACACATTGATGCCTCACCCTGCATGTGAAACACCAGGATGGCAATTTATAGCTGACTCTCGATTCAAACCAAGGCGAGTTGGTTCAGAGGAAAATCTGCATACATACACGTTATCCTGCCAGTCTTTCCTTTATAATAACTGCTGAAAATACTGAACAAAATGTCACCACGCTGGCCGGAGCAAAACATGCCCAGGGTCATATCTGGCATGGCAGCTGGAGGTTCCTAATGCCTACTTTAGAAGGAACGTTAAACAACCGCACGCTTGCCTTCAGTGGTGAATGTTAAAGATCCCACAGTTCATTTTGAAAATCTGGGTCGGCCGCACTTTCAGCTGACTGTGTAAACGCCAAATTTCTGCATAAACAAGTCATGGAGCTTGAAAATTATCGAGGAGATAACTTTTATATAACACTCAATATTTACAGAACTGGGAAACAAAACTGAAGGTGGAGGCGGAGAAGTGAGAAATTTATTTTGTCCCCGTAGCAAATACCAACTTCAGGAAAACCACATGTACAGTTGAACAACGCAAGTAGTCAAGTGATATGGGGGGGGGGTAATTTTGTTCCCATGACCTGACCCTGGGTGATCCCAGCATGGACACCAAATTTGGTGGAGGTCAGCCAAGCCATTTTTGATTCTTCATGATTTGATGCAAAAATAAGTTCATATGCAATCAGGGGCAGCCTATGATTGAGTGTGGGGTGGGATAAGGTCGGGAAATGAATGGATGGATTGAGGACCTTTTCATTAAAGACCAAATTTAATACACTTGGCTTTGTCTTGAACAGTTGCAGCATGATAGTAGGAACATTGTCTTGGGAGAAGACAAATGACTCAAGAGCTTTTCATGACATTTCTGACAATTCTGTCGATTAGTTGATCTTTTATATGAGATCATCAGTGTTGGGTCCAATTGGGCCCATCACCTTCATCTCCATCCAATTGCACAGAATCCTTTGCAGTTTTGTAATTCTTAATAACTTCGAAAGCTCGTGGAAAAGCTGCCACACACCAAAATCATGTACTCACAAACAAACGCCAAACATCACACTACTTGACTTCTCAGAGGCAGAGTTACTTCCCAGAACAATGAGTGGCAGCAGCACCATCTCGAGGTGTCACTTTGTCAACAGTCAACAAGACACTAAGAGAAAATCTCTCCCCAAGGGATGCTAATCCATGGAGTTTGGCCATCCACCCAACCTCCAAATGCTGATTATCAAGCGATCAAGCATCATTTATCATTTAGAGTTTTTGGTACAACTGGCTCGGTTGGAATAGAAACGTCAACTTCCTCGACTCAGAGCAGACCGAGTCTGATTTCGCATCTTTAACAATTATAACCCTGTTGATAACTTCTGAACAGCGGCTTTAAAAGTGACCCCATTTTGCATTTCTGAACCTCCAAAAGGTTGCCCTACCAGTTCAAGCTAATCCCACGATTTCGACAGTAATCATGGGGAAATTGTCACTTCCAAAACATTCCTCACAAACCTATTATTTGCATTTCGCTACAATATATGAAACAACAGGTTAAACCCATGGTCACTACCTTCAGATATCCTGCTATTTTTAATGTCAAACCCAAAATCCAGAGAGGACAGGTAACTTTAGATTTTCATGCATTGCACAGTGTGTTTCAAGGTGCAGCACCCACACTGGTGTTTTCTCGGAACTGCAGTTTAAATTGAGCCACCCTATTGGTGATCAAACACAGAGCAGACATCAAGAAGACCAACATGCTTTCTCTGAGTAGCACACCATGAGATTCTTCATTGTATCCTGAATCTTAGACAGCTAGCCTAATGTACCCAATATAATTTAGACAATGACAGGCTCTTTTCCCTTTAGTCATGGATCCACGCCGTCGGGGTACTACGAGGATTCTCGAATCCGAGAATTTAAGGCATTGTGAAACTGGTTGTTTCAGGCACACAGTGTTTGTTGGACTGTGTCAAAGCACGTAACGCATGTCCAAAGTCCTGAGAATGCTTACTTTGGAGCACCGTGAAAAGCCGCAAAAAACGTAATCTTATGCCATTGCCTGCTCGCCCACCTGGATATTCGTGGAATCCTTTGATAGGTGTAAATGTGAGCCACCGTGATGGAGGTGTTGATTTCAAGGCAAACGAGAAGACTTCGACGGGAGGTCAGACAGGCTGGACTTGCCATCAGTTTGCACCCTGAGATCCGCCGGGACTCTGCCCAATGAACATGGACTCAGGGAGTCAAAAGTTTAAAATAATTCTGGAACATAAAAATGCTTTTCCTCCCAAGCACAGGCGGTTGGCCATTGGTATTTCTTGGGAAGTTTTTCACAAATGCTTGACGACTTCCTGGAGGTCGTTGTTCCATGAGATTCCCTTGGCACCTGTTCCCCAGCTGGTGGAACTTCATCAATTTTCCACACACCTTAGCTACCCACGATCATTTGCATGAGGGTTAACACAACTTAAGGGTCAAGTTCACGAACTTCGGTGTTGAGGACAGGATTCTTTATGCAGGTTGTACGAGTGTCACGCAAAGGTCACGTTAGCTTGGAATGTCGGTTCATCAAACCAGTTCTTTTTGGGTATTCCTGGCTCGAGTAGGAAATGCCACACACGTGGAAGGAAAACCCTTTTGCATTTGTCCCACCTCAACACCCATGGCCCCCACTTTGCCTCCAAGCTTCGTAGTGTTTTCTGTTCCCTAAAAATCAACTCTTTGTGGTAAAATCATTTTCAGCAAATCGTGGAGAACAAGAGTTCTTTCATAAAGGCCGTTTTCTCCGCAAGAGGCCACCTTGGAGATTATATGGAAATGGAATTAGAGACTTTTACTTTAGCGTACACAGACCAACGTCTCGTTTCTGATTTTCCTGTCTGCTTTGGCCTTCAGCCTCGAACATGTGCTCCAGTGAAAGCATCACCTGTGATATAAACATGTTATTCTTTTGCACTGCACATCTGTGCCTGAAACCATTGTTTACTGGACTTACCTCTCAGAGCAGCATTCTTAACTGACTTCCCGTTAGACGATTCCTTGCAAGATGCTTTTCACACTTAATGATCGATTGTATAGAGAGCAGATGTTTGGATTTCCATCCCTCTCCAGCTCCATTTAAAAGTGAAACACTGATATTGCAGGAGCTCGATCTGTGACGTTGCTCGTGTTCCCAGGAAGACATGCTGTCCCTGTGAAGGGTAAGAGGACACGTTTTGGATTTCATCACACAGTGAACACTCACGGCTGTTAGTGTCAAACGAGGAACATTTATTTGAAAAACAAAAAAAATCCCAATTTTTAAAGTATATGCCACTCAGGATGGCCTATTGGTTATACACATGCCTCTGAGCTGTCTTGCCTGAGTTTGAATCCCGACCAAGTAATAAACTATCATGTTGGTATTCCGTAGACTGGGCGAGGCATCATTGTGTGCGTCATCCCTTGGATGAACATTAAGCTAGAGGATCTGGTCGTTAAAGATCCCATGGTGTCTTTCGTGACGCGTAGTTGAGCTATCTTTGGCACTCTGAACAAATTGCAAATTCCTGCCCAAACACCTTCAGGTGGTCAGGTATCGCCAGCCTGTTCATTAAAGAACTTTCCAGTCTTGGCCCAAAAACTTTCCCCAGATGACCGCACAAGGTGGGAATAAATGAGGTTTAGTAGTAAGTAGCTTCAGATGTCAAGATTATCTCTCATCCAAAACAAGAGGAACATATATATATATATATATATATATATATATATATATATATATATATATATATATATATATATTTACAGACCAGATTATACGTAAGGGGAAGTTCAGAGCTGTTGTGTGAGTTTGTAAATGTATAAACGGACGTTTATTGCTAGTTTACGACACTTTGTCACTTTTAACAGAAAATTTATGTTCTGGAAACCTCGACGACGTGCGCTCAAGGACTGTTCACCTTTTCCTCATCCATCTCCAAGCCGTTACCTTATTGTAGTATATTACACTGCTGTTTATTATTGTTCGTGTACTTGGAGGCCCGAGCTTTCATTCCACGCTGATTCATGAGAAGCTGGTGGTCCAGAAGATGCTTGCGGAGCGTTTTATTGAGGAAAGCTTGAGGGTGAGGTTTGTCGAATGGACAGCACGTTGACTTTTTCCAGGATGGATTGTTGTGAAAAGCTTGGTTTCTGTTTTACATTTCCCAAAACATTCAACAAAATGTTACATGATTGTACTGCGATGTTTCGAATTATTCAAACGGCTTTAAAAGAATCTGGTTTTTCAACTTCGTTTCTTTTCCATAACTGTCCACGACATAGCGAACGTCCATGTTTCTGTCTGAGTTCGTTACTAGTCCAGCCAATCAGTGCACATGATACTTTCAGTTCATCTCCTGCTGGTTGATTAAAGATTCTTTCAATTAATATGGAAATGCAGTGAAATTCATCAAATAATAAGGACAGAATGAGGCCATTTGGCCCATCATGTTGGTGCCCTATTACACACTCATCATGGTAACCCCCAAAAGGGATTGTTATTCTGCTAACCACATCTTGTCTATGCTTAAAATGATCATCAATCGAAATGCATATTCGGTGGCAGTGGCAGGATACCCCAGAGGTATGCACCCTCGCCTTTGAGCTGAATAGCCTAGGTACGAATCTCTACCCACTTATAAACTGTCATTCTGGCATTTCATTTACAGGGTGATTCATCAATGTGGGTGCCCTCCCTCCCTCAGATGGATGTTAAGCCAGAGGACCCTTCTGCCAGCACTGATCATTGAAGATCCCACGGTTTCTGTTGTGAGGAGTAGAGGAATATATTCACCAGCAACCTGAATAAATTACAAATTCCTGCGTAAACTTTCTCGCCAACATGGCGACGTTGCTGATACTCCGAACGTGATTCCATAGACGCCTACATTCAGTTGTGGACTGAAAACAGTTTAGTTAATATGGTGACAGAATGCAGATGTCGCAGCCGACTTTATGTGCCTTTCCGAAATACGTTGTACTCAGTTGTCGTGGACTGTATCAGTATTCAATCCAACATTGAAGAGAATCGAACATGTGTGAGAAACTCGAGTTTGTAACACTGTACACTGCACAGTCTTGAGAAACAAAGACATTGGTGGCGTCTGCGAGCAACAAACTTGATTGGTCATGTTGACGTAAAATGACGTAATATTTTGTCTAAGTACTGCTGAATGGAAAGGTTTTAAAGTGCTGAAAATGTAATTTGTGTTCTACAGTGTTCATCTATATAATTCAATTGAAATTTAATAAAATAAAGATTTCAAAGCTTGCAGAACCCCCCCCCCCCCCCCGAGAAAGTTTACCACCATTGATGCAGCTTCTTTTACACCACCTTATTTAACAGGTTACAGTGGATCTTCATGCCTGTTATTTGTGTCCTTTATGTCCATGACGTCCATAAAAACAGTAAGTTTCCCGTTTGGAATGGTTTTCAATTTTGTTGGACTTTTGTTTGACTATTTGAAAATTATCTCACTCCTCTCTGCACATGCGCAATCGGGACGACTTCAGAGCCAAGCTACTGTGAAACTACAGGTTCGTTTTCAGATTCAAGTTCAAAATATCAAATTCAATTGAAATGAACTTATTCCTCGACTTCTTTTGCACGAGGTAATTAGCTCAACAGTGAGCACGTGACCACAACTTATCCAGTATTGTTGTGCGATGCTGGAAAATGCAACATTGTAATATCGAATATTCAAATTACTGTATAAAACATTATTTTGTATTCATTAAGAAATGCAAAGTGAAGGTGTTCAATGATCGCAGCAACATCTCCAATCGGCCATTGTCTCTCAACACAGACTCACCTTCTTACCGTTGGGTCTGTAGTTTACAACAGCCAAGTTACCATCGGATGACCTTTTCCTTTCTCATACCAGTTTCTCTTTCACAACCGGCAGCTTTATAAATTGACATCGGTGTTTGTCCTCTTGTTCCCATCGACCTTGTTATCAGTTTGCGGACCTTCCACCATCCGTCGTCAAGCTCTATGAGCCTTGTTCTATGTGTATGAACAGTTTGTTTCACTTTTTACCTTAATATGTCAAGAATAACACTTTGGGATAATTATTTTCATGGTTTTTTTAATTATTTATTTATTATTTTCAAGTTTGGCTCCAATTCTCTTCTTTGCAGTAGTTTTGCTCCAAGACAAAAAAAAACTCACTAGAAGTGCATTTGTTTCAACATTTCCTGGTCTCCGTCCCAAGTTGTCTCGACCTTGTCTTTAATCGACCTTGGCATAACAATGATGTATTGGCCTAAGTAACATGCTTGGAGGTCATTTCATCACCTCTACTTATTGAAGTTTGTCATTGTACAAATCGTTTGTAGAAATGCGGAAACAACCACTGGTTATAGAGTTATATGGGCATTGGTAATGCCTGGTGTTGGCTTAATGGTTATGGGTGGTGGGCTTGGGATCCCCAGATCCTGAGTTCAAATCCCACTCAACTATTGAATTAATACCAGTTGGGGTTGACTCTACCTGTCATCCTTCCGAGGTCAGCAAAATGAGTGCCAGCTTGCTGGTATCCTGTGTTGGAGTGGCGACCCGTCCAAAATTGTGCCCAATAGCCAAGGAGACTGCTGAGGCAGCACCAACGCTCTGCAGAGAGTATGGTCCCAATGGAATGGATGGATTGGCACCGGTTGAGAATCAATACCATTACCATCATGGGAATGTCATTGGCTGTGTAGTTTCTCATTATTGTCATTATGTGTCATGCTGGGCTGGTGAAGCCTGAGTTTGACTCGTGACCGAGCTATCATTTGGAATCCTGGGGTTTCACAGGCAGGGCAAGGTCGGTGTGTACTGGCCATTCGATGGATGTTGAGCTGGAGGATATACAGTATCTACCAGGTGGACCTTGAAGTGATCACATTGTCTTTCTTGAAGTATCATAATATCACTGACATCCTAACCAAGTTGCTAATTCCTGTCCAATTCAAATCAGCTCCAGTAAAGACTTGGGCCAATAACTTTTGCTATCCAACCCAACAACATGGTGTTTGTCTGCATTGGGGCCATTAAAGTCGTTATGGTGGTGAGTAGCAGTAGTAGTAGTTGTAGTAGTAGTTGTAGACCACGTAATTACACCACCTGTCAGTAATGCTGAAAGTGCAAACACGGCATCAAACCCGTGACGTTCCCCTAGCACTTGCTAAGAATGTCAGGCTAAGGGAAAACGCGCAGACTTTGTGTAACTTGGCGCCTCTATTTCCCGGGACATACAGGGATGTTAAAGTTTATTATTCACCATTTGACGAGACTTCATTAGTTGTCAAACAAAATGCCTGTCCATCATTCCATTTTCAATAAAAAGTGAGGATATGAGTTCTGAAAAAAAGAAATCGTCCTTGCAAAAATGCGCAATTCCTATTTCCAGCTTAAACTTCTGATATGAAAACTGAACAGGTGGCGAGAAAGCTTCGGCTTTGTGAGTTTATTTGCTGTCATGACGGTGAAGACGATTTGAAGAACTGTCAAGCCAAAGAAAACAAACAGATTACAGAAAAGATTTAAGATTCTATCCTGCGAAATAGTGTCATATTTGGTGACTTGTTAAACTTTCCTCTTAAATGAATGATATGTGCATTAAAGGATTTATGAACCGTTTTGGGGATGTTTTCTGGAAAGTATTGGGTTAAGGATATATCAAATACCATACATCACTAAAAGGTTTTCAAAACAAATTGAGGTCGATAAATATGAAAGAACAATATATTGTTAGCTATCGTTTAATGCTGAATATTCTTCGGAAGAATGGACGAGTGAGGTCGGAGATGACGTGTTGGTGTGAACGAGGTGTGCTGAAGTTAAATGTCAGAGAATTCCGTGGTAAAATGGTTGCTTGTTGAGCTAATATGTGTAATAACAATGGATGTGTGAGGGGGAGAGAGAGGGGTTGTGGGTCTAACAATAGATGGTGATGGGGGGTTCAGGGATGTGTTTGTTTCACTTCCCAAAGGATCCTGTAATTAG
>NC_140964.1:61904677-61918731 GCF_056783735.1 Eptatretus burgeri | reverse complement strand
AAGCACGTTACTCATAGGTTAAAAATTAAGTTTCCGGTATGCTAAAAATTACCTTGACGCGTTTCGACTTATGAGTAACTTACAAGTAACGTGTGTCTGACGTGTGACAACGATCGCGGAGCGTGCCGAGAACTTGTGCTAGCGTATGCGGAACGTGTGAGCCATACGTCGAGTACGTCGTAAAATTTTCAGCATGCTTGAAATTTCACGACGTACTAGACGTATCACGGAATATGACAGCGTACTTCATTGTTTTCAGCATGCTCCTAACGTATACACAACGTACCCATACCATATTCGACGTGTGCCAGCGTTTTAGACACATTTTTCATAGGTCGGCATATGCTGGCTAAATTGTCAAGGTGTGACTGAGATGTTGACACTTCCAATTTTCAGGCGGTTATTATTTAAATCGGCGTCCGGCAGCTTTTTAGCAGGCTACGCCACGAGTTCGTCGGCGATACGTGCAGCACGCTATGCCTAAGTTAAACTATCGTTGGGCATAGGTTGTGAACGCTGACAACAGGCTAAGCATTCGTTGGTATAAGTTATCTATAAGACAACGAAAAGTTCTGTGCCCATTACTAATATGTTATGCATACGACCAACACGTTATGAATATGACCAAAACTTAAAAAAAAAACCTCAAAACTTCAGCGTACGCCAACGTTTTACATACATTTTTATACGTTGCCATTGCTGGCTAAAATGTCAAGGTGTGACAGCGCCTTAAGAACGGGTCATAGATTAATTATAATATTGTCGTGAATGCTTTGCTTGTGTTGTGTTCCCCGATGTGTCCCCAATAAATCTGGCTGAGTTATACGAGATTTGCCCCCTTGAATGTATTCGTGCCGTGCCGAGGAACGATCCGCTCGATTTGGATATAAAACCTAAATGGTTACGGACTGGTCGACTCAGCTCGGTCTCTGAGAAACCAGTCTGTAACCGGGGTCTATTCGCCCAGCTGGCAAGGCACAGGTGTATCTTGGTATCGTGATCTGAGGTGCATAACCCGAGAATTGTGCCGAGCAAGCCGGAATTATAACCCCGGAGACGGCAGTGCTGTTAAGTGACGCCGAATCTTCAACATTTGGCTGTCAAGAATAGGGTGTGATTGACATCACTCGTCCGATTCCTTAACACTGAGGTCAAGAGTCGGGTGTGAATCCCGCCACCGCTGAATATATATATATATATATATATATATATATATATATATATATATATATATATATATATATATATATATATATATATATATATATATATGTACCTGGGTATAATTTCCACAATCATAGAACACACTGAACTTTCGTGCTTTTTCTCCGCAACCGCTTGTCGGATTGAGACAAAATTTTCACCATTGGTGTGACTACTCAGGTAGAATATTTTACTGATAATTACGACATCATTGATCATGTGGTGTGGCAGCCTCATTGGAAAAACGTAAAAACTTTGGACCTCTGTATCTCTGAAATCACACCGAGAAAAAAATTGAAACTTGGCACAAAGTAAATACTCCTCATGGGGAATGAGTTTGATTTTGTTAATGATGTCAAAGTTGCCTTCATTATGACGCCATAATTGCATATATAGAACACCACATCCGATCAGTATGAAAATTTTTGAGGGTCATCTCAGGATAAAATGGTTCACAGAAAAAAAATTGATGATGTCATCGATCACGTGATTCGGCAGCCATATTGTTTAAAAAAAAAACCTTCAAAAATCTTCTCTGAAGTGGCTGAACAAATTGAGGCGAAACTTTACACACATATGACTGTCTGTCCATGAGGACAAAAGTTTCATACATATGATATCATTGGTCACATGGTTTTGGCAGCCATATTGGATTTACCCTAAAACCTATAAAAATTCACCACTCAAAAGAAGTCCTGGTGAGGGTCTGCAATCTCTGATTGCTCTTTTTCTTGTTTGCAATTTGAATACAGAGATAAGGGTAGACAGGACAATCAATAAATAATGGCACGGATCTGGAGGTTGACAGTCATAGATAGGGATGATGGGAATGCAAAGTTATGTACAGAGATGACAAATGTGGAATAGTGTTGGTGCGGCATCGGGCTAGTGTGGTGCAGGCCTGGTGCAGCACAGGGCTGGTGTGGCACAAACCTGTTGGTTGGGATGAGGAAGTCCATGCAGTTTGAAACCTGCCCATGAGGGTAGGTATCATATTGCATTATATATTACAATATATTTCCACATTATCATGTCAGGGGGTCCTGCCAATGCAGATCTTCTATGCTTGAGGTCCTCCACAAATGGCCAAATGATCTTGTATGCTATTATGAGCACACATGTATGGATACCCCTCCCCCCCCCATTTCCTTTCATGTAACACAATGTATATGCATGTATATTTTACATTTTTACTTATTTGAAAAGGACACTTTGGCAAAGTATTTTGTAATATATTTGGAAATGAAAAATTATTGCATCATCATCGTCATCATTATCTATCCATTACACGTGAGTAAGATGTGTTCTGCTCTTCTGCCCTATGGGTTTGTAGGGGGCTGCTGAAGAGACCATTCTTCAACAAATAAGTTTTGTCGCACTGGGGACAACTGTTTCCAGATGAAAGTAGAGGATCAGTGTTGTTGAAATGTTATTTTGCTCTCTCCTTTCTCCTCCTCTGGCTGACCTCTGGTTTCTTCAAAGTTTTGGCAAACTTCTCAGACTTTAAGCTTCCACTTGGGGTGAGTATGGGCAGCTGTTTCCCAGGTGTTTGAATTGATATTACATTTCTTCATGGTGGTTTTAAGGATGTTTTTAAACAGTTTTTTCTGCCTGCCTGTTGTCCATTGCCATTCTCTGAACTGGGAGAAGATAATCTGCTCTGGAAGACATGAGTCAGGCAGACAAACAAGATGTACAGCCCATTGAAGTTGATGGCAGATGACTATATGGCTTCATTGCTGGTTGTGTTGACTTCTGCCAATATGCTGTTGTTGGAGCATCAATCCTCCTTGATTCTCAATATTTTTTACAGGCTGCATTGTTGGTACTGTTATAATGCATCTGCTCCACACAACGGTGGGATGACAATGGCACTATAAACAAGGAGCTAATCATGTAATCGTTTTCAAAGACTTTCCTACTGAGGTGACCAAAGGCTACACGAGCACACTGAAGGCAATACTGGATCACCTCATAAATATCAGCTGTGGATGAGATAATGCTGCCAAGATGTGGAAAGTGATCAACATTCTCAAGGGTTTGTCCATCAATTCAGATCTGTAGGGCTTGTTCTTGCACATTTGTTGTGGGCTTATGGATGATCTGGGTCGTCTTTATGTTTAGAGAGAGGCTTAGTTTTCTAAAAGCTTCAGTTAAGTCATTAACAATGGTTTGGAGATCTTCTGAGTTCTTCTCCTTCTTCTTTTGTTTGCCACACTTGGCTGTGAATACCACCACTGGCTAAGTTGATGGGTGGGACTTTGGTTGTGCCACTGATGCAATGCTGTCTGTAGGTTAATGCAGGAATTTGGAATTAGTTCATGGTTCTGGTGACAGCTCACATACTCCTTGCAAAGGACACCATGTGATCTTTCACACCCACCAACTAATGCTGGCAGTCAGGTGGCCGTTTGACATACATCCAAGAGAAAGCACACACATTGATGCTTCGCCCTGCCTGCAAGACTTGAGAATGACAGTTTGTAGCTGGGCCGAGATACAAACCCAGGCCCGATGGCTCAGAGGCAAGTGTGCGCACCTATATCCTGCCAGCCCTATCTGAGTGAGCAGAAACTGAGACATCATCTGCAAATTGGAGTTCAATTGAGGGAGTTGTGGTATCCTCTTAGATCACAACCAACTGAGATTAATGAGCTGCCCATCGACTATACAAATGATTTCCACACCAGCAGGAAGCTTGTTCTTAAGAAGCAGAAATATAGTAGAAATGTACACACAGAGCAGAGAAGAGTAGAAGCGATTACACAAGCTTGCTTAACACCTGTTTTCACATTGAAAGGTTGTTTCACCACTGTAAACAAGGACAATAGCAGACAAGTCATTAAGCAGGTGCAATATGGTGATAACTTTTGGCAGACATCAATTTTACGAAAGACCTTTGAAAGGTTGAAGAAGGAACAGAATAAAAAGGCTTTTCTCGGTCAAATAAAATGTAGAGTGGCGTGTGCTGCTCAAGATGAGACATTTATCCTGGGTCTCTCATGCAGTGAAGATTGTGTCAGCTGTTCCATGGTTTGGCCTGAAGTCTAACTGTGGTACAGGCAGGATATCTTCCACCACAGGTAATATACGACGAGCAAGGATCTTGGCAATGACTTTTCCCACGACCATACAGAGCAAAGAAATATGCCTCAGTAGATTCTGCAAGCAGCTTTGTCACCCTTCTTGAAGATGATTACTATCATATAACATCTCTCAGTTCACTCGAGAGTTCCTCAGCATCTCAGACTTTGCAAATGAAAACATAAAACTGATGCGTAAGCTCCTGTCCACCTTCATTGAAAATCTTTGCAGAAATCCCATCAGCTCCTGTTACCTTGTTCCTCTTCAGTCTTTTGATTGCGTTATTGACCCTGTACAGGGTGGGAAGCTCTCCAAGCGCTGTCTGGACTGGATGTTTGGAGGTGGAATTTAGGGCATCTCCATCAACTTTGGTATCACGATTGAGGAGTTCCAGGAAATGCTCTCTCTATCGAGCATTGATGGAATTCCAGCCATGAAGGAGAGTCTGCCCATATTTGGATCTCAATGGATTTGTGTTTTATGCTGGGTAACAGTAATAGTCAGACAGCAGTTGTCACTATCTGATCAGTACTTCAATAAATTTACCAACTTTGATTTTTCACTTTTATTTGTTCAAGGACATCATACTGAATCACTTTCAACTTGTCTTTCAATTTTCAGTGTCATATTTCACCACCTGGGGGTGCTTTTTCAAAATGGCTGCCAAAATCACAGAAAATGTTAAAAACATAATATTGACCACACATATCAACTGATATGATGATGTTTTCTGGATTGTTTCATCCTAGTGATACTAATTATGAACTCTTGTTGTTTTGCAGGGCTCAAGCTGATGCCGGGCCATGTTGTCTGTTACCATGAAAGCAAACATCTGACCAATTGAAATATGGAACAGTGCATCATTTGTGCAGAAAAACGGAAAGATGAATTTTCAATAGCAAGTGAAATATCTCTAAACAATATTAAATTGTTCAGTGAAAGATGGGCTAGGCTTGGTAAAAACATTAACATTCATGATAGAGTAAAGCAGATGAACATTGTTGCTGGGGCAGAATATCGCTGCCACATAAAATGCTACAAATCACTTTGTAACCAAGCTAACTTTGAGAAAGCTGAAAGAAGTCATGAAGATTTAAAATGTACAATGAACAAAAAGAGAGAGGCCAAGTACAAGTTCTGTACCGTCAACTCCAAAAACAAGGAAAACGTTTGATCAGGAATTGTGTGTTTTCTGTCAGGGCAGTAGTGTGGTAAAACTGCATCAAGTTTGCAGTGAGCCTATGGGAAGGAAGTTCTTACAGATAAAGGAACCGAGCACAAATGAAGACGTGAGCACAAATGAAGACGTGAGCACAAATGAAGACGTGAGCACAAATGAAGACGTGAGCACAAATGAAGACGTGAGCACAAATGAAGACGTGAGCACAAATGAAGACGTGAGCACAAATGAAGACGTGAGCACAAATGAAGACGTGAGCACAAATGAAGATGTGAGCACAAATGAAGACGTCCGCGCAAGATTGGCACTCCTTTCTGATGCCATGGATGCATTTGCCCAAAATTGTAAATACCATTTGACCTGTTTAAGAAAGGAAACCAGACACATTGAATCTTTCCAGAGTACAAACACTTGTTCGTCTGAAAATGAAGCCAACGGAAAGGCCATATGTGACATTGAAATTGTCAACATAGTGCAGTTGATAATCACCAATAGTGACAGTTTCCCAAGCATTGACATGAAGACAATCAACAATGCCTATATTAAACTCCTTGAAGAACATGATGTAACACTTCAAAGAACTAACTTTAAGCAGCACCTGAAGTCCCTTTTACTTGAGAAGATACCTGGGATTGATTTTGTCAAGCGTGGGTCTAAAGCAGAAATTGTTGTGTCACAGTTAGTCAAAGACAAAATCCTCACATATGAGTATGAAACATCAGATGTGGATGAAGAGATGGAAATTCTTAGTAGGGCTTCAAAGATAATTTGAAGAGAAGTTGACAACATGAAAAACTGGCAATATAAAGGATCATTTGATGACTTTGAAACACCTAAGAAGCTATTGCAGCTAGTGAGGTGGATAACCTATGGTCCACATACTACTTTACAAGTCAAAAGAGAAAGAGAAGCTGAGAAAACATCAAGAAATCTAACTCAGCACATCATATCTGCATATAGAACGAAGAGACAAATTAACTACGAGTCCAAAGAAGGTGGCAGTTTTCACAAGGATAAGACTACACCATTGACTGTTGGCCTTGCACTGGTATTATATCAAGCAAACAGGTCACGTTCACAAGTGGAAATGCTCCAAAGCATGAAGACGGCTGTTTCATATGATGAAGTTGAGAGAATGACCACAATAATGGCCATGGCTGTAATGGATGACCTTAATGACAATGTTAAAGGCATGCATGTACCCCCCTTTCTAAAGCAGGGAGTGAGACCCTTGTTTGCTATAGCCAATATTGACTGTGATAGTGAAGTAGGGCCATTTCATGGATCTGACTTAATAGTAGAACAAAAATTAGTTGAAGGGAACCCTCTTCTTGGTACAAAACTGAAACTTAACTTAAGTATCAAAGAAAGAGCTCGAAAACAGAAGCTAGATATGCAGTACCTGGAATGTGACAAACCAACTAATCCTAAGGTTGACAATGATGGTTATAAATTGAACACTTTGAAAGGAATTGGCCATGTCTATGAGCAGATTAATATTATGTGGTTATTGGTCTGTAGTTGGGTTCTATCAAAGTTATTGGGGGGTGGAGGGAATGCACAAGAAGAAGGAACAGAGGGAGGTGACACTGAATATGTAGTTGACAAGGAAAGAACAGAATCAGAAGAAAAAGAAGACACAAATCATGAAGATGGAGGAGCTTTTTTAGACCAGTTCATATTTGACAGGCCCTATAATATTAATCTGCCATAGACAATACAGGGGTGATGAACTTACGAGATATAATTTGAACTTCAAATGGTATTGCATGGAAAATGTTCATTACACTTCACAAGTATTGGTAACTAAACAAAATTGATGTCAGGATACTTGTCCAAAAAGCGTAACAATAACGTATGGCGGTCTGGGAAAAACCCGTCAGAAATCGCGCTGGACAAGTTCCTCGTTTGAACAAACGGTACAAACACATATCAATCTATGTTTACTTCCCATTGTTACCATGCACGCCTATTAACCTCCGCCATCTTCGAAGATCGATGGAGGTTACTGTTTTCACCCCTTTCTGTTTGTTTGTTCGTTTGTTTGTGAACAGTATTACGGAAAAACTCCTCGACGGATTTTGACGAAACTTGGTGGGGGGGGGGTTAGGTATGGTCCAAGGATCATGCCATTAAATTTTGGACTTGGTCCCCCCCCCCCAAAAAAAAATTGTTAGAGAAAAATTTTTTTTTTGCATTTCTACATGTTTTAAGTGATTTCCACCGCCCCCCCCAAAAAAGAGTTTTTTTTTTGCATTTCTACATGTTTTAAGTGATTTCCAACCCCCCCAAAAATTGTCCCCCCGCAAAAAAAATAGAGAATTTTTTTTTGCATTTCATGTTTTAAGTGATTTCCAACCCCCCCAAAAAATTGTTACCCCCCCCCAAAAAAAGATTTTTTTGCATTTCTACATGTTTTAAGTGATTTCCAAAACCCCAAAAAATTGTTACCCCCCCAAAAAAAAATTAAAGAATTTTTTTTTTGCTTTCCTTCATGTTTTAAGTGATTTCCATACATCTCAAAAATTGTTATAGAAAAATTTTTTTCCAACCCCCCAAAAAAATTGGAGAAAAAAATTTTTGCAACTTTTTTTTTCAACAAAATTTCGATTTCTGTTTTTTGCATTTCTACATGTTTTAAGTGATTTCCAACCCCCCCCCCCCCAAAAAAAATGGAGAAAAGAACTATAACTCTGTTAGCACTGTTGACATCATATTTAATGAATAAGATATAAGGTTCACTTGAGTGACCCAGCAGTATTGGCGGCGGAGGTTTTGCACTCTCCCGAGTGCTCCCCCTTTAGTTCCAAAAGAGTATGGACCTGCTTGTTCCATACTCTTTTGAATAGGTGGAAACGATAGGCAGAACTCTTTTTACGATAGGCGGAAAAAAACAATAAGTTGTTAGGTTGCATGACCGTTTTAAACAAGGAACTTGTCCATCGCGACTTCCGATGGGTTTTCTCAGATCACCACACATATTTCATCTGTAGGCCTACAACAGTATTGTATACGAGTACACAATAATTGATTGAGTTAAGGTGTATCCAAATCACTAAAACCTTAATATGTCAAGTAGTGAAGGAAATCATCTTTAACTCGTGAAAACATTAGGGACACTGCATAAAGGTGAACATTTTCAGCTGAATTTGAATCAAATCGCTAATCTTTATAATGAATGATACATTTTATGGGAATTTTTAATGATTTTGGCCGCCATCTTGGAGAAATGCGCCCTCTGAGTAGTTAACTACAATGTTTTGGATACTTAAGCTTACTGTTAAACTTATTTGAAGATCATTTGGCCAAAATATTAGAAAATATCATTCTAAATTGCTGGAATTATTGGTGAAAATTACGTTTTTAACAGCTTTTTATGATTTTGGCAGCCATTTTTAAAAAGCGCCCTCACATGGTGAAATACTTAACTGAAAATTAGAAGACAAGTTGAAAGTGATTCATTGTGATGTCCTTGAACAAATAAAAGTGAAAAAATAAAAGTTGGCAAAATTCTTGAAGTAGGTGACAACTGCTGCCTGACTATAAACCACTTTTTTTTTTTTTAGCTTTTAAGCCACATAACTCATGCACATTGGCAAACTTCTGCATCACATTCACGTTGTCTGAATACTACTTGGCCTTTGTCTATTTTTATGCTTTGGACTTCTGTTTCAGCTGCCTTTTATGCCTGTTTTCGACATCTGATGCAATGTCCTTCTGATAAGGTGCTGGATAAGGTTCCAAGATTGTATTCGCCGTGTTTTATGTTGAATCGTTCGTCGAAGTATTTCTGTTGTATCCCATGCGATATCTCATGTTAATTCGTTCGTTGTTTTGTGGTATTCATTTCGTTCATTTTGTATTGTCAAGGCTTGAATGGCCTGACCTCAGATATAAAGTGTATCTGGCTGTCTTGCATTTATTCTGGATATATTCCTGGGTATCTTGATTCTATTTCCCAAACACTATTCTATTTCTTCTCCTTGCTTCAAAAAATTAAAACAAAGTACTATATATATATATATATATATATATATATATATATATATATATATATATATATATATATATATATATATATATATATATATATATATATAATAACACCAAGCTTGCACACTAAAAACTCGGCTCGCCGTCACACGATCCCCATGAAATTGCTGTGGCACTTAGCGGACATGCCGACAATGTTTGGGAAGTCTTGGCGTTCCATAGTACCACTTGCATTTTGCACAATGCGTATTTTTGTCATTCCCCGTGTACGGTCTGTCGTCTGCTGCCAGCTATGTTGTACTGCTATCGCGTGCATGTGCACAGGTATCGCTAGTGTATATATATATATATATATATATATATATATATATATATATATATATATATATATATATATATATATATATATATATATATATATATATATATTTTCTCATTTATACTTGAATTTCTTTCTGCTTCTGGTTCTACACCCTCCCCCTCCCCTTTTCTCCAAACTGAATCTACATTAAATATACAGTATACGCTTCTTGAAAAAAAAAAAATTTAAAAGGATGCATTTCAACTCTTGTATCTCCTTCATAAATGCTGTACATGTTGTTCTTCCCTTCTCAACCATGATATATGTCTCTTCTTCTTCAAAAGGATTATACTGCTGAGGTGTTTGTCTGCTCTGCACCTGTTCCACCAACATGGAGTTGCACTTTACTTCAATAACTCAATTTCTCACTACTTTTGCACTCGTCTGACACCTCTCAACCCCCAGGAGTACCATTGGCTACGACTTCCCATGTTCTCCCACCTCTTGTTCATCAGTGTGTTGTACCATTCTCCAAACAGTGATGACTCCATCTACATCTCGCTCAGACAACACAGGCAAACGTTTAAGCACTCGTCCCAACTCTCTCTTCCACATATGTGGCGATTTCAATTGTCACCATTCAATTTGCTTGAGTGTGGATACCTCTCTCATCAGCCATGGCACTTCAGCAAACGACTTCTGTGGCTCCACGAGACTGACACAATCTGTTAACTTTCCAACAAGGAATACTCCAAACAGTAAATCCTTCCTTCTGGACTTGGTGATGACTAACTTTCCTGCAAATGTCTCCTGCTTCTCCTCTGCTCCAATTGGTCCGTCTCAGCATATGCTTGTGAAAATCAGCATCTCTCTGGCTATTCTCAGAGAGCTGCCTCAATGCTGATGAGTCTGGCAGTTTACTCAAGCAGATTGGCAAAACTGCAAGCAGCCATCTCTATTCAGGACTGGTCTCCCATATCTACTGCCCCTGATGTTAACTCAGCCTGGGAATTTTTCCACAGAAACATGCTCTCTCTCATGCACAGATTCTTCCCATCTCATCTTGAATTACACTGAACAACAAAAATTTTTTACTGGAGATGTGTAAAGCGATTTAGACTAATTTGGGTACGCTGATTTCAAAAATCATAACTGTTTTGCTGTATCACGTCAGGATTTTCAGTAACAGAAATATTCCCATTGCCTAGAAGTCAGGATTTCAATGAAATTTACAAAAATTCATTTATTCATTTATTTCATCATGAATGCTTCAAAATTATAGAAATTACAGAAAAACTCCACTAGAATGTAATTAAAAATGCTTTAGGCATTTGGCTTTGCGTTTGTGCTGCTCTGTGTCAGTTTCACGATGCAGGAACCAGCAGAAATCGCCCATCATGTTCGGGTTGTGCCGCCCTTGGTAACGCGTCTCCATGAGTGAAATCTCTTGGTGGAATCGCTCGCCGTGCTCGTCCGAGACTGCTCCCAAGTTGTCAGGGAAGAAGTTCAGGTGCTGGTGTAGGAAATGGATTTTCAGGGACATCCTGGAGCCAAGTTTCCTGAAGGACTCCAGCAGCTGCTGCACTATTTCTTCATAGTTGTCCGCGCGCTCGTTCCCCAAGAAGTTGTCCGTCACAGCTTTGAAGCTCCTCCACGCTGCCAGCTCTTTGGGGTTTAGAGTTGTCGGAAAAGTTTCGTCCTTCATAATCTGTCGGATTTGCGGTCCAACAAAGACACCAGCCTTGATCTTGGCCTCCGACAAGGTGTTGCCAAACTTTTCCTTGAGGTATAAAAACCCACGCCCATTCAGATCCATTGCCCGTACAAAACTTTTCATCAAGCCGAGCTTTATGTGGAGTGGTGGAAGGAAAACCTTGGCTGGGTCGACAAGGGCGACATGCTTCACGTTGTGTCGACCAGGTACATGCTCTTTTCGCTCTTCCCAATCTTTCTTCGTCCAGTGATTCTTGTCGTCTCTGCTATCCCAGAGACAAAGGAAGCACATGTATTTCGTGTAGCCTGACTGCAGCCCTAACAACAGCGCCACCACTTTCAAGTCTCCGCAGATGTGCCAGTTGAAGTCATTGTACTTGATGGAATCAAGCAGCTGCCGCATAGTCTCATAGGTCTCTGTCATGCCGAACGCGTGAGCCAGTGGGACTGATGGTTTCTCGTTGCCATTGTGGAGCAAAACAGCCTTCAAGCTGTTCTTCCCCGAGTCGATGAAGAGGCGCCAGTCTGCAGGATCGTGATCACACCCAAGTTCTTTCAACAGACCGTTGATGTCACTGCAGAATGTCATCGTGTCTTCCATCTCAAAGAACTCAGCCATGTCTCTGTGACGTGCTCTGAACAAGGATATCTTGGTGTTAGGTTCAAGTAGATTCCACTGCTGCAGCCTTGATCCAAGCAGCTCTGCCTTCGCCTTTGACAGCAAGAGATCTCTTACAAGATCATTTAAGTCTCCCTGGTTCAGAAGGTGTGATTCTTGAGTGTCGGGTTCAAAAGGTTCATCATCACCATCCTCTTCACCACTGCTTACAGCTATGTTCTGATCAGCTGGAGGTGTTGGAACGGGGTTCTCGTCATCATGAGGCACAGGTTTACGAGCAGAGACGCAGTCAGCGTACTTTATGTGACCTTTATTCTTCTTGTTGAAGCCGGCGATGCTTGTGCAGCAGAAATAACAATCATCATGATGATTCTGCGGCTCACGCCATATCATGGGCACCGCAAATGGCATGCTCGCGCGCTTGCCCACCAACCACTGAGTCAAGGTTGTGTGACAGCTTGTGCAGCAGATGTGTGGTGCCCAGCTCTGTTCTTGGTCCCCCACCTTACACCCGAAGTAGTGAAAGTAGGCGGCCTTCATTTTCACTGCTGTAGATATACTTCGCTGTTGATCTTTTTTGGTATACCGACCACAGACATAACAGAAGTTGTCAGGATGATTGGTACAGGAACGCCTACTCATCTTTATCTGAAAGAAAGAAATATAACACAAGTTAACAACAATTGTACGAAATAGACATGTTAAAGACATATGTAAATTTCATTGAAATCCTGACTTATAGGCAATGGGAATATTTCTGTTCCTGAAAATCCTGACGTGATACAGCAAAACGGTTATGATTTTTGAAATCAGCGTACCCAAATTAGTCTTAATCACTTTACACATCTCCAGTAAAAAAAAATTTTTGAAATTTGTTGTTCAGTGTTATCCTACCCTTCTTCCTGCCCATGGTACAGTGAATCCTGTGGTGGGGTAGTTGTTCTGAAATAACTTGCCTTCTATTATTGGAAGGCTCAACCGACCAAAGGCAATCTCAGTGTATTCCAAAAAGTCTGCAACAAGTGTGTGTCCACTCTCAGGAGAGCCAGAAAACATCACCTGTCCGACCTAAAGAATGAACGTTCAAACTTTTCTCTCTCCTCTAAAACCTGATGGTGCTTTGTAAAGTCTGTCTCTGGAGTTTGCTCCCCTTCCATTCCTTCCCTCTCCTCAAATGGCACCACAGCCGACTCAGCTTATGAGAAAGCTGAATGCCTCAATTCTGTTTGCTTCCATTTGTATCTTCAACCCCTCAATTTCAGTTACCATCCTTCCCTTTCATATCCAACTGCTCCTGGACTCTGTCTTTGCACTTGAGAAGGTGGAGAAGGTTCTTTCAACCCTCGACTCTGAGTCTGTGACTGGACCAGATGGCATCAGCTCACGTGTCCTAAAAACCTGCTCTGCTGCTCCAGCACATCCTCTCTGGCATTTCCTGTCATTTGGGCTAGATCAATTTCTGTCTGCATGGAAATCTGCCAACATCATTGCATTACATAAAAAAGATCACTGCATTGCACCATTGCAAAAAAACTGATCCCCTTAACAACAGACCTATCAACTTACTTCCAATCATCAGCAAGGTTGTGGAATCCATCATTGTAGGTGATATGAAATCTTTCCTTTTCTCCAACAACCTCATCTCAGATCACCAATTTGCTTTCAGACCTGGTCACTCTACCTTGGACATGCTGCTTCTACTCACCCTACAATGGATGAAGGTCACCAATGTCAGACACGAGATCAGGGCAGTCTATCTGGATATATCTCTTGCTTTTGATACAGTCTGGTATCCTGCCTTGCTCTCCAAACTCTCTACCTATGAAATCAAAGGCCAACTCCACACCAGGCTTTCTGACTTCCTCTACTCTCGAAGCCAATGTGTGGCACTCAACAGAATCCTTTCATCTCCTCTCCATGTCAAGGCTGGAGTGCCCCCAAAGCAGTGTTTTGGGCCCAGT
>NC_140964.1:61894677-61902177 GCF_056783735.1 Eptatretus burgeri | reverse complement strand
GACAAGGAGGCCTATGTGCGAGGAATCTGTGAGGGGGTAGAGCATCACCTGTGGACAGGTGATTCTCGTCCCGCTTACAGGGGAATTCACGCATTACGTTCATCCAAGCCCATCCCTCGGAGCACTACAGTTCGAGCAGAGAGTGGTAGGCTCTTGACAGAGGAGTCTGAAGTGAAGGCCCGCTGGGCCGGTTACTTTGAGCGGTTGTACCAGGCTGATCCCCCAACTGTCGAGTTGGACGTCAAGGGTGTTACAATCCCTGTTGCTGACCCTCGAATCAACTGTGGTCCACCTACGCTTGTGGAAATACGGGCTGCGGTGAACCAGTTGAAACGGGGCAAAGCTCCAGGGATCTGTGGCATCCATGCCGAACTTCTCAAGGCTGGTGGAAATGCTGCACTCGTGTCGTTGCATGCAGTTTTGTGCTCTGCCTGGAACACAGGCATCATCCCAACTGACTGGAAGAGGGGCCTTGTTGTCCCTCTCTGGAAAGGGAAGGGTGATCGCCAAGACTGCAACAACTACCGAGGGGTGACGCTGCTCTCAGTGCCGGGCAAGGTCTTTGCTCGGATAATTCTCGATAGGGTTCGCCACCATCTGCTTGAGCACCAGCGTCCAGAGCAGTCAGGCTTTACACCAAAGAGGTCAACGATTGACCGTATCCTTGCACTTCGTGTCCTCACCGAATGCAGACGAGAGTTTCGGCAGGGGCTGCTTGCAGCCTATGTTGATCTCTGTAAAGCGTTCGATTCAGTGAATCGGGATGTCCTCTGGAAGATTCTTGGTCTTCGTGGGGTGCCACCAAAACTGATCGATCTGATGTCTGAACTCTACTCTGGTACTGAGAGTGCTGTGAAGTGTGGTGGTACCATCTCTGACTTATTTCCAGTTGTTACTGGAGTTCGTCAGGGATGTGTACTTGCGCCCACACTTTTCAGCACTTGTATGGACTGGATTCTAGGGAGGATGTCGGAGAGATCAAGTTGCGGTGCGTCATTTTGGAATGTCAAGATCTCGGACCTTGACTTTGCAGATGATGCAGTCATCTTTGCGGAGACTTTAGACATCCTCTTGGGGGCCCTCGAGGTGCTGAATGAGGAGTCGGAGCCGTTGGGATTACGGATTTCTTGGGTCAAAACTAAGATCCAGGCTTTCGGTGACATCTTGGATGCTGCTGTCCTGTCTGTGTCTGTTTGTGGTGAGGATGTTGAAGTCGTGGAGAGATTCACTTACCTTGGCAGTGATATTCATGTCTCTGCTGGCTGCGAGTCAGAGGTCAATAGACGTCTGGGTCGGGCCTGGGGAGTCATGGATTCACTGGATCATGGGGTGTGGCGCTGCCGGTACCTGTGCGGGAGGACGAAAGTCCGAGTCTTCAGGTCCTTGGTACTTCCAGTCTTGCTCTATGGGTGCGAGACTTGGACTCTGCCCAAGGATCTGAGACGGAGACTTAATTCCTTTGGTACCAGGTCTCTTCGGAGAATCCTTGGCTATCGCTGGTCGGATTTTGTGTCCAACGAGCGGTTGCTGAGAGAGACTCGGATGAGATTTGTTACCTGCATAGTCCGTGAGCGTCAGTTGCGGCTGTATGGACATGTGGCTCGTTTTCCTGACTCTGATCCTGCTCACCAGATTCTCTCAGCGAGGGAGTCTCATGAGTGGAGGAGGCCAGTGGGTCGACCACGTGCCTCATGGTTGCAACAGGTTGACCATCATCTCAAGGAGATGGGGATGGGCCTGGCATCTGCCTGGGGGATGGCCAGACGGAGGCCCCTGGAGTACCGACGGAAAGTGGACGCAGCGACGTGCTGTTCTGGCACATGCTCCCATACCTGACCTGACTCTCTGCTGTTTCCATGATTTGTCCCCCCCCCCCCAAGTTTTTTTGCAGGGCTCACAGGGTCCGCCATCAACACCCTTCTGGTGAAATTACCCAAATCCAAGATCACTGCACACCTCCACTCATTTGTTTCTCTTTTGTCCCCCACTGTGGAACCAACTTCCACATTCTCTTCACATTCTTCCTTCCAGGTCTTCAAGATACCTGTTCACAACCATCTCAGATCATCCCCAATCCAAAACCATGATTTTTTTTTCTACCATCGTTAACCCCTCCCCTCCACCCGACCACAATCCCTCCTTCTAAATTTCCAGTTTTCACTCCTGAGTTACCTTCTGTATCCATCTTTCCATCCCATGCATGTTCTCATGCCACCCCCCCCATTCCTCCCCACACCCATTGTTTGTCTGCCTCCCTTTGTCTTGGCCTTCTGCTCTGCTTTTGGTGTTTCCCCCTCTCTCTCTCTCTGCTGTTCCTTTTGTCCTGTCGCATCCTGATCCGTTCAGTGCACTAATGCTAGCTCTTCCATGAGTCTCGAAATGTATACAAAAAAAAGACTGGAAGGCCTTTATTTTCTGATTAATAAGATTCTGCATTTCTTTATTGCTTTCATCAAAACAGTCTTTATTTCCTGGTTGTATAACCAATGGTCTCCTCACAAACAGTAAGGATGGCTGTCTTGAGTAACTGCAGGTGCTGCTCCACACTTTTAAAGAAAATCTGTCAAATTCAAACCCTAACCCGAAGTAACCCAAACACTAACATGAATCAAACCATGCCTAACAAGGAGGTGTTATGGGAAACGTCTCATGTTATGCCAAGCATCAATCAAGATGTTAGGTTACCTGCCACACGTAAAGCGCACGCTATGTTTGCTATCTTCGTGTTCCATTGACAAGGAAAACAGCAGCACATTTGAGGAAAATTAATTATGGTGGAAGACATTAAACAACCTGAAGTGCAGTCTTTGCCAGGGTTCAGTTTGATTAATAGATGTATACTTTTTCCAAGTGTTTGAGACAGGATCCATTTGGCCGGAGTTTTAAAGACATACCAAGGTACTGATTATATACACTTGGCATTGTCTTCAGATTGATGTACAAAGACAGTTACACACAGACAGTCACGCATCAGGTATGAATGTCGGTTTATCTCCCAGCTCGTAATGATGCTCTACAGGCTCATAGACCTACCTTTGATACACGATATTAACTTTCACCAAACTCTGTCCAAGGCTCAGTTGTCTGAGGCAATTCCTTCGGGACCATCTATTTATCATGTATGCACCAGCAGTTGGGGTGGGTACTGGGTGGCTAAAGTGAGAAACTTAAAACTGATAAAAGTAGGAGTAGGGTGGATGATAGAAGAAAGTCAGGTAGGGAAGTTTGAGAGTAGGAAAGAAGTTTGTGAGGAGATATGACTTAGGGGAGGCATGGGGCAACTGTGGAACATGACAGAATGGGGGAGGGCGTGGGAAAGGGGGGGGGGGGTTGGGGTGGGTAAGAGGTGGCTGAAGTGTCGTTATAATTTGCCTTGTGTGCGTAGGTGTACAAGTAAATTGGGGGGGGGGCTTAATTAGAAAGCAACAAAAACATAACTGAGTGTTTGGGACCATGGTACGACCACTTCTTAATTTGTAGAGGATTTGCTCAGACATAAAGGAAACAGTGTGACTACTCCTTGGCTTTTTTCACAATAATTTGGCTATTTGTTCTTTACCTTGGCGTCTTGGTTTTCTACAGGTTTTCTTGGCGTGTAGGTTTTCTATAGGTTTTCTTGGCGTATAGGTTTTCTATTATAATCTCTTTTCTGAAACCTTGTGAATTCTTGGCATTTTTCATTTGCTCACCTTGGCATTTATGAAAATGATGAGTGGTCACACTGAAAGGAAAGGTTTGGAATTGAAATTATGGGAAAGAAAAAGAAAGAAAGAAAAAGAGGAAAAAAACGATATGTTTCTCCTCCAGAGTAAACATAATATAAAAATACATTGTGTTGAGTGAAGACCTCATACAATTACCTTATTGTTAACACAATACATGAATTCAAAATAATGTATCGTGAAAACAATACCTATTATCAAAAATACATGATAAAATCAATACCTTACCTGAAATGAAAATAATTGGATGTAAAACTAATACCTGCAATAAAAATACCTTACACTAAAAACAATACCTGAAATGAAAATAGTTTACCTTAATACCTGAAAACGCTGCAATAACATGAAGGTGAGAGTCTCAAGAAATATACTGTGACCATTTACCAAATATACCATGTTTACCATGCCTTATAAATACACTCTGTTATACAATATACCATGTATACCATGACTTGTAAATATATTCTGTTAAACAATATACCATGTTTACCATGACTTGAAAATATACTCTGTTATACAATATACCATGTATACCATGACTTGTAAATATACTCTGTTATACAATATACCATGTTTACCATGACTTTTAAATGTACTCCATTATACAATATACCATGTTATGCCACATACAGTGTAAATATACCATGTTACACCACATACAGTGTAAATATACCATGTTATGCCAAATACAGTGTAAATATACCATGTTACGCCACATACAGTGTAAATATACCATGTTATGCCAAATACAGTGTAAATATACCATGTTACGCCACATACAGTGTAAATATACCATGTTACACCACATACAGTGTAAATATACCATGTTATGCCACATACAGTGTAAATATACCATGCTATGCCAAATACAGTGTAAATATACCATGTTACGCCACATACAGTGTAAATATACCATGTTACGCCACATACAGTGTAAATATACCATGTTACGCCACATACAGTGTAAATATACCATGTTATGCCACATACAGTGTAAATATACCATGTTTACCAAATATACTATGTATAGGACTTGGGAGTCACTCTGCATGGACTTTAACCTGATGGAAATAAATCTCCATTTTGAGTTAGCAGCATCTCATTCCTGAATTTATTCATTTAATGGACCAGTCAGAAGGCGACTTATTGTGTGAATCAGAAGACCCATTTTCTATCAAAATATACATATATATATATATATATATATATATATATATATATATATATATATATATATATATATATATATATATATATATATTTTCCTCGTATCTTTCGATAAATTTAACCAACACCTAAAATTTGTATCCCATGTTATGTTTATTAGGTTTTGATTGACTCAATACCCTTGTCTTTTGCATAATAAATAGATGAGCTTCACATGAGTTTTCGACACAGCAGAGAAGAAAGACTTGGTCATTAAATAAGCAAATGCAAGAATGAAGTACAACCACAGTAGTTTAAAAATGGAAACTGAACAGTGAAGAGTGGGCATGCGTTTCATGAAGCTCGCCAGAAGGTTATTCAAACAGCGGGATGCGGTCATGAACTCGAGACCATGGGACATCCATGTGCATTTGGCGTCCCAGTACGGTATCGAGTTTCACCCAAGGACAGGAAACGATTCAAACAAGGCTCTTCTCGCCACAAGTCCCACACAGCACCTAGGCACAGGAAATACTTTGGCATCTCATGGCCAATTTGCTTTGGCAATGGAGAGCATTTTCATCTCACCAGGGTTACGGGATGTGTGATTGCCTTGCTGTTACCCCGAGGATCTCGGCTGCTGCCGGTGCTCGCAGGTGGCATTTCAGCCTAATCCAAATAGGCCAATTTTTACTTCCAGAATGTTCACTTGAGCTGTAGAAATAACACTGCTGCATATGGAAATGCACAAAAGCACAATGAAGAGTCCTCTACATCACCAGACTTTGGCGATATTTTACGGACTAAACTGAACCCATCAACGACTCACCCAAATGTGGGATTTGAATGGATGACCTTTTACTAAATCATTCCTCACTCGCTATAGTTTTGAGGTGTTTATAATGGGGAATGGTCGAGGCTCTAATGCCAGGTTGATCAGCCTTAGACTTACTCTGAACTTATAGCCCCCTATTCATTGTTGAACAATATCAGGTTATATCCCCAGCGAACCACAAATTATCCTTATTGGTTCAGTGAGGATATGCACATTGTTGTACATTTGGTGTCATTTGGGTTTCTGGTTGATACATAGTAAAGAAAAGCAGTGGCATGCCCACCATATATAGTTGTGAATAGTATTCCACAATCAAACAACTCATGTGTAATTCACAGGTGTTATAAGAAGGAGGTTCTGAGAGAGACAACCCGAAAGTTTCAGTAAGACGAAGGGTACCTGTCAATCACAACCACTTCCTTGTTTAGCCAACCAATTACAGCCAAGCACTAATGCTCCACGCATCGTTTTCACAAACTGTGCAGGTATGCGTACGATACTTAAGAATAAGAACTAAAGTGGCACTCGGTATAGCGAATACCTCTGCCAGGCTGAACAGTTTACGTTTCGTATCCCACTGATAGGCCGGATCTGCATCCAGACCTGAACCAAAATCTAATCAGCTTGTCCCTGTCATCTTCCCCAGTCAGCCACCAACTTTTGTCATAAGATGTCCACAACTTTTTGAAATATGCTTTATATCGTTTTTGGCCCCATCTCTCAATGGTGAAGAATTACGAAGAAAATTAAAAACTTCTCGGATCTGGATCTGGATCTTCACTAAAATCGAATCAACTTGTCCTTGTCACACACCAAACCTGTCCACCAAGTATCGTCCCAATCCGTCCTTTTGAGATATCGTGCGATGGGGCTTATCTCTCAAGGGTGAATAATCACTTTAAAATGACAGTATCCAGATCGGAATCTCAACCAAAATATAATCAATTTGTCCTTGTCACACACCTAATCTGTGCACCAAGTTTCATCCAAAACATTTTGAAATATCCTGCTCAAGGAGAGACAAAGAGACAAACACACACACAAACTATAATGGCACTCAGGAGAGTGCATACCTCCGCCAGGCTGAATGGTTTACCCTTTGTATCACATTGATAGGCTGGATCTGCATCCTGACCTTAACCAAAATCTAATCAGCTTGCTCTTGTCACTGAGCCAACTCATCCACTAATTTTTGTTATAATCTGTCCACCATGTTTTGAAAACCTGTCCATCAAGTTTCATCTGAATCGGTCCTTAACTTTTTGAGATATCCTGCTCACAGACAGACAAACACAAACAAACAGACATGGGTGAAAACATAACCTCCATCCACCTTCGGTGGCAGAGGTAATAACCTCGTTAGTTATCACCCTGTCCCCCAGCAGTACCGTTTCAATGAAAAGCAAGGTAATCATACGAGTGATCAAGAATGTACATGCAATCGAGCAGCACCTGAGAGTGTACGAGTATGACCCATTATAGATTCCTAACTTGGGTCCTTCCATTTGCACTCTGCACCACACAAACCAGACCACAACTCTAATCCAAACATTTACACAAGGGCTAAATGTTAAAGAGAGGTGAGAGTTGCTTCCCTTTGCCTGAAAGAGGCATTCAAACTGATCGGGCACAAAGGGGCACCAGGAAAAGCAAAAGTGGCATTCGAGGGAAAACCTTCCAAAGGCTGGAGTCTTATCTGAAGCAGGAAGATGGCTGCTGCTGTTGGGGAGTAATCAACCGTTAAAATTTCTAAACTATGAAATAATGGCATGTTTAATGTTACGATATGAACACTTC
>NC_140964.1:61877177-61887177 GCF_056783735.1 Eptatretus burgeri | reverse complement strand
AAAGTTGTATTTTTTTGGGACACCTGTATATACATTATAAAATAGAGAGGGGGGGGGAGGCAATTTCCAACAAGGCCGGTCATATTAACACTCTCCCCCTCCCCCCACCCCCCACCCCACCCTCCATGGCCGAATCCTGCAGCCCACGGGAAAATTCCGACCAAGGCTACTTTAAAATGAATTTGAAAACGTGGCCCTTGTGTGTCCAAATGTGGCTGCTTACACCCCAGTTACTCCTGGGCCTTTTTGCCCCTCCTTGCAGCCGCTGCTTACCTTGAGCCTCCCACCCTTCCAACTCCCTATTGTCTCGAGCAACCAAATGCTTGTGACTCACATCTCATACATTAATAAAAAAACATTTCAACGCCGATTGGAGCTTATACTGACAGGCCCACAATGCCTGCCTCTCTCTAAGCTATCTGCTGCTCCATCTATTCCTTTTCCTGCACTCTGCAACTGCGAGTACACATATCGTGCTCAGTGAGTCGACGACTCTTGGTGCCGAGTCGACCCCGACAGAGTCCACCTCAAACACCCAGGGTCCCAGTACGACACTCGACACCAGCTCACACACCTCGATGGGCATAGCTTTGCTCAGCAGCATAGGTCCGGACCCACTACCTGGCAGAGATCTGACCTTGCTCCCAGACTGTGTAGACTTGCCTGTTGCCCACACATTGCAGGCTTGGAGACCTGGCTCACTGACTCAGCTGCCTGCACGATCACCAGATATGTGGTCGTGTCACACACTTCGGCGTACCCAGGTGTGCCAGCACCCCTGCTGGGTCTAAAAGCACACCCATGAGTGCTATACCACAATCCTTGAGGTTGTTTCACAAACCACAGGGCCTAATTTTTCCCCCTCTAAACTCTCTATCTGGCTCATCACATGGATAGTCTCTTCACTCCAGAGCAGAGCGATATCCACAATGGTTCCACACGGTCAGCCATTTTGTGGACTTCTGCCATTTTGTCCACTCTTCCAGGCACGCTCAAAATTGAAAATAAAATAACTTGAATTTTGGATGCTCAATCACACCTTTTGGGGGGGGGGTCACAAATTTGACTATAAAATATCCTTGGGGTAATTAAATGAGTTAATATACCACTCCTGACATCAGATGTTGTATGTGATATGCCTCGGTGCTCACAGAAAGACAATCTCACAAATGTGATATGCTCACCAGACAAGCTCACAAATATGATATGCCTTGGTGCCGGGATCTTTGATTCCACGAGTCCAAAAGGTTTCTCACTAAACTGTTCAACTTAAATTACTACAAACTGCATTCAGATGTTACAGCTGACCGTTCCCCAAGAACACCCAATGGAAAACTGAATTTAGCGGCGGAACAGATGGGATGTGGAACAGACAAATGAAGCGAGTCAACAGACATGAGCAGTGAGAAAGGAACATGCAGCTTATATACAATTAAAGGAAAATGAATCCCCCCTCCACTTAACAATATATTGTAAAGGGTATGTCACCTGGTCACGAGTGACCTCTATCAGGCCCAATTTCCAAACTTTGACCCTGAAGCCAACAAGCCACTGATAGCTGCACAACCTGAAGGGTTGCTGAGAATCTGCAGATGCCGGTTGAGGGAGCAAAATCTAACAGGTTCCTCGTGCCAACAATCGCATTACCTTACTGGTGATTTAGCGATACTGGTTATCTTACTGGTTACCTTACTGGTGGTGAGTGACTTCCCTCCCTGTCTACATATTATGCATGGCTGAACGAAACCAGAGGTGGAAGTTCGGCTCAGCTCGTTGAGTGAATCAATGGGACACAACTTCCCGTCTATATATATATTATGTACGCTATGTCTAACCAATGGTTGCTAAGCAACCGAGCAGGCTTACAAACAACAAATATTGCATTAACAGGCATGTATTTACAAGTGACTGCAGTATCACATGAGAACAGTCTTACCCTTAGCACTCAAAATAATCCATAATGCAATAGGCCTGAAATAATATACAGGCAGGCGCCACATTCATCCAGGGAAATTGGACAGAAAGAAAGAAGAGGTTGGGGCTTGTTGTACATTGTTCATCTACACAGCGGGGTGTACACTGCTTCATACAGGCACCCTCCTCATACCATTCAATCAATCATCAATCCAAAAAAATTGCCATGCACTTTATTCACACCCCATTACTTGACAACATGCATTCCTCCATTCATCCCTCAATTGTCAGGACAATGAGGAATAACGAGAAAGGCTCTAATCTGTAGTCTTCCAATGGCAAAAAAGAATAAGAATAATCAAAATCCCAACTCATCCATTTAAAACATTTCTAGTTCTTCTAAACCTATTATTGTCTCAATTCTCATCAATCTGCATGCTCAGCTCCATGCCTTTCTAAATTACATACCCTGGTTCCACCACAGACCCAGGCTCCATCTTTCATGCCTACGCATGCATGCCAAGGAAACCCAACATCATGCTACAAACTAGGTGCTGCATCTGCCACACCACTCATGCTGTGACCTCCCTCAGTACTTACTCAATGGACTCATGCAGAAAGTATATGGAAGATCTGTTGTGTCACGCGACCCCCTGCCCACAGCTGTGGTTGCCACGCCTACTCCGGCCTTGCCTCCAGCATGACCCACCCATCGCACACCCTGTGCGCTGCACATCACGTCACGATTTTCGGGACAGCCCACCTCCTGCATGCCTGGCGGTCTGGCGCATACACTCACCGGGTCCGCATGTTACTACCTGCCATCAATGGTATCCCCACTAATCCTCACAATTAGCACGGGGACACTGTGGAAACTTTCCTCAACTCCCAGCTCCATTTCTTCAAGGCTCTTTGTGAATCTGTCTTGCACCCCAATTTGCCTTGTAACTTTGAACCACTTTGTAGGGCTTTCCGGGGTAATAAAACGCACCAAAACAGCAGCGTTTTCTTTTTAACTTCGAGATTCTGTTTTCAGCCCAACGTGAGTATTTCAAATCCCATAATCTATCTCTGCAAAGGGCTGCCTGCACACATGCTCGCACATGCAGAGATATTTGCACCACACCGGTCGGCTCACCCCAAACCGTTTGAAATTTAAACCTAAACAGTCTATCTCTGACGGCTTCCCCATATGTGTTCCTCTCACCTCCTCACGGTCCATACGTGCCCACATGCACTGGTGCAATGCTCACTCTTCACACTCGCACATGTGCACGCATTCATGCCACCATGACTGGAGCACACGACTTCACTCTCACGCACTGGTAGCTCAACATGCGCTGAGGCACACGCATCGTGTCGCCGACTGGTGGTTCGATTTCCACCGTGCAAGTCTGTGACGCAAATACGAGTGTGGACAGCGGCTTGCCCTCACTCTTGCACTCACCCTCCTCCACACCATGCCGGATAGCACGCAATGGGCAGCTTCAACCACAAGGCACGTCCGCTCTCCACATGACAAAGTACCCAGCTCGTGAGACAGCTGCGCCATCTCCACCACTCTGACCTGTGCCGCTGGCCTGGGTGCGAGTTCGGACTGTGTGCGTGCAGGACTCGCACCCCACCCACATGCAAGCACACAAACAATCATGCACATACTCTTCCCGAGAATCCCTTCAGAAACCCCATACTCCCTATTCGCATGGTGTGCTGTCCACGTTCCTGTTCATGGCAATTGTCAGCTCCACCCCATGATCGGAATACACCGCTGGCTCCCGCTGCATACATGTGCTCAACTGTGGGGTCACGCACCTCCTGCACAGATTCCCCACTGCATATACCTCAATCTTCTCTCTTTCCATACTTTTTTTTTTACTTGTCCCTCTGGTGCCCCCCATTTTAAATGAAAACTTATCACGTTCCAGCTTTGTGCATAATATATTTTCTGTTATCTCGTGTTCTGGGTCTGCCTCAACTATCTCTATCTCCCATGGTCCTGTTTCATTCCTTACCCATCATGATGCTAATGTACTTTCTATTTTGCCACGGGCCTGACCAGTCACCATCACATACTGCGTGTCCCACACACATTCCGCATTCGCTTTCACCACATTCGCTTTCTCCTTTCTTGCCAGGGTCTGTCAGACCAGCCTTTGCCTCTGCCAGTCCAGCCCGTATGTTCGTGCTTATAGCTTCTATCTCAGCCTTTGCTTCTGCCTGCCCCGCATCCAGCCTTTCCTGCCCATGTGCCTCAACTCCCCCTTATGTCATTACTCATCCTTTCCATGATCTCGATATGCCTCATCGACATTTTTTTAATTAATTGGGCTATCCAGAGCACCACATCAGGCTGTATTGGTGGTGTCGACCCGCTGTCCTGTGGCGCTAACTTTATGAGCACTTTGTTTTCCAGGGGCTAGGGGTGGGGTCCATCAGTCACGATGGGCACCTCTGTTGTACCCTCTACTGTTCCCTCATCCACAGTTTCATTCTGGGGCATGGTTTCCACCATCTCCTCCATCAAACCCACTTGATCCTGCCTGTCTTGGTTAGTCATGCCTGCCTTAATTTAATTTCCACCCTCGCTATGCTCCAATATAAAATTTTGAGGTGCCCCTGGTCATGCCTGGGGTCCAATCCCACTCCTGACTTCAAATATCCAGTACCTTCAGAAAGTATTCATACCCCTAGACTTTTGTCACACTTTGTTGTGTCACAGCCTGAATTTCAAATGGATTAAATTTAAATATTTTGTCACTGTTCTATGCAAAATACCCCATAATGACAAAGTGAAAACATGTTTTTAGAAATTTTTACAAATTAACTAAAAGTGAAAAGCTGAAGTGTCTTGCATCAAGTATTCAATTCCCTCTGAGTCAATACTTTGTAGAAGTGCCTTTGGCAGCGATCACAGCTTCAAGTCTTGTTGGATATGTCTGTATCAGCTTTGCACATCCAGATTTGTGGATTTTCTCCCATTTTTCCTTGCAGATTTGGTCAAACTCTATCAAGTTGGATGGGGAGCATTAGTGAACAGCAATCTTTAACTCTGAAGAACTGAACTCAATAACTTGCAATTTTTTTGTCATGGTTTGATGAAGCTAATTATGAATGTGTAACATTTTTAGTTTGTCGTTTGGCTTGCATATCATTGTAATCTAGTGCTCTTGAATATCAATATATCTCTATCACAATCCAATTCATCAAATATATAAAGCTAATATGTATTATGTCTGTACGTAGGATGCATCCGAGTTGTTGCTTACAGTGGGCACCAAACACAAGATGTACCAAACAAAAGATGCATTTCTTGCACTGTTGTGACTACTTCGTTTGTAGAAACTTTTGAACGCCCCAGGTAGGATGACTGCAGGTGAGAATTGCTGCTTCACAACGAGCCTGTTTTTAAGGGGGACAAGTATAAGGAGTTCTTGAGTTCAGCAAACAGTTGCCTGGAAAATCTTTTTCCTACATTTAATATCACCAAACTCTGTTTGCTCCATTGTGACATCTCCCATGTCTAGTCGAATTTACATTCAGTAAATGTTTCTCATTTGTTGCTCACATTTATAGCTTACATTTCAATGTATCCACAAATGAATGCCTTCAACATCAAAAAAGGCAATATCCATGGCTATTTACATAAATAATATGTTGTCATTTTTTTTGTGGATTTTTCAAAAATGAAGATGTTTTCCTTTTTAAGTGTGTATTTCAATAAATAAATAACATGATTATATCATGCAATTTTGTGTTTAAAGGGTTAAAATTGCAAATGTGTGCTTAATATTATTATTAATAATAATGATAACAATAATAATAACAATAAATAATACTGAAACGCCTGGTATGATCCTGGAATTGAACTCTGTTATTATTAAGATTCAAAATCCCATAAACCCTTCACCCACCAGCACCCAGGGAAGTGCGAGTTCAACTTCAGTTTCATTAAAACTCAAGCAGTAATGCTTCAGAGAGGGGGAGAGAGAGCGGGAGGAGGAGAGAGCGGGAGGAGGAGAGAGGGAGAGAGGGAGAGAGGGAGAGAGGGAGAGAGGGAGAGAGGGAGAGAGGGAGAGAGGGAGAGAGGGAGAGAGGGAGAGAGGGAGAGAGGGAGAGAGGGAGAGAGGGAGAGAGAGAGAGAGACGTTGAAATCGTTTGCATCATGACACTTTTAGAATGAATTTGATGGAAATTCTTGAAAATTCAAACAACTTGAAGTAATAAAACAAATCCCCGAAATCTCTTGCCTGCTCGACACGTGTCACACTCAAGACTTACCAACGTTTAAAACCCCAAAAGAGGGTTGTGCGTCACACGCGGTTTCCCTCTAAGTCCGGCACGGATCGGGTCATGTGACTTGTACTTTCACTTAATTTTGCAGAATCACTTCTCCACGTTCATTACATGGTAAATGCATTAAAATGAACTTGATCGATAAAAAGCTTCTTTTTAAGTTCTGGTTATAAAATGTTGATGTTAAGGACACCAGTGATAGGCACCGTGATGTTTTACAGTTGATGTCACCAATGGTACTTCATTCACTATTACATCTTCTGTGGTTTCTTGTTGAGTTTTCTTATTTTAAACGGTTCAAGTGAATTTAGTGAAAAGCGAAAAGTGAAGAACGTGAACAACCTACGTGACTCCATAATGCCTCATCCATACATACATCCCTCATGACAAGTGGTGTCCGTTTGGGGTTTTCCATCGTCGATCCACCGGTTATCCCACGGTGTCGAGTTTTAAAAAATCGAGACCATTCTTGTAGCACGTATTCACGTTTCAATCAATTTTTACATTTGCTTTTCATAATTTTCAGGACATCCATTATTCCCTGTGATGTTATTCTCCACTCAGAGTATCAATTGGCTGTGACATCATAGATCCGAGCCTTATGATCATATACACCCTCAGCACCATCAGTGTTACATTGCCCCAGTGGTGAACGTATCAGCACCATCAAACTTTTCTTGAAGGTTTGGATCAATTATTTGTAATGAGGAAAGTTCTAGGTTCGACTCTATTATATTTTTCTTGATGGCTGTAATACAAGATATTACTGAAATAAACAATCCTGTAATCGTTTCAAAATGATCAATTAAATTGTATAGATTTAATGCATTGAGTCGTGACGATTAAAAAGAGTCTAAAATCACTTGATTTCTTTTTTAATTACTCTCAAGACCTTTTGATCTCCTCTCATGATAAGTGTGCAGCATTGTGGAGCATGTCCTCATGCAGAGCTGAGATTAAGCCAGCCGTTCCATCTGCATCCCCTTGCAATTCAACGATGCCTACTTTCTCGCCGAACGATAAGTCTTCGGAGAAGTTTTTTTGTTGTTGTTAACGTTATTTTCAAAATCACCAGTTGAGAGATCTTCGATCATTGGTCCATCTGTGTTGTACAGCCAGTTTTGTTCCTGGAAGGGCTGACCAGACAGTAACGTTTAAAGCGTGCGATTATGTCGGCCTACCTCCTGATTGATTATCTTCCAAAGTTCAATACACCAAGGAATCGCTTGGGACTGAACCACGGTAAGGTCCTGATGCTGGCTGCTCATCAGGTCTGCAGTTACTCCGAAGAAATGGCACACTTTGATGGGAAAACAAAATATGGTTTCCAAACCCTTGGACAATCCTAGTGATTTGTAAGCTCCTTCGAAATGTCTCATCTTTCAGAAACGAGATCAATCCACTTTTTTGCAATGCTTCACATTCCAGATGTGATTTAGTGAATGGATCCCAAGAGAAATCAGCATGCATCATTGTCACTTCTGCAACCACCTGTTACTAGATCATGATCTACGATTGACTTACTTCTCAAGATTAAAACTGCATGACGTTGTTAAGATTCCGTAAGGAGATAACTAACATGGTATTATTTTTCAACAGTGTCCTAAGACTCATGGAAGAACCTGTACATACGTCAAGTGGTGGACAAGGATATTCGTGGACATCAGTGTAGTTTTACTGAAGTTACCAAGACGTTAGTAGATGATGGACAAACACATTTGGTACATGGGATTTTAACCTAGGTTCCCTCTGCATCGTGAGCTTGGCGTTGAGATTGGAAAACACACACACACACACACACACACACACACACACACACACACACACACACACACACACACACACACACACACACACACACACACACACACACACACACACACACCCAAAAGGATTTCTCAGGGTTATAAGATTCACAAAGTAACAATAGAGTGCTGGAGCCAACAGACACTTGAGGCATTTAAACAAACTTGGCTCGACTGACCAGAAAGATTGGAGTTGCATGCATCAGAGTCATGATGACGTCATGATAACCTGCCATCTTGAAGGACTGGAGTAAAATGAGAATGTGTACAAGGAGTTAGACTGCCTTTTACAATTAAATTTATTACTTCTCCTCGTTTCCTCCTTGTCTTCGTGGGTGTCCATTTCGCTCCTTTACACAATGTTGCAGCACATATCTCAGTCTGTCGGAACTCTTACCCAGAACTGTACTTCTTCATCTTCAGTGTTTTCATTCGTACATCTTCAGTGTTTCTCCATAACTTTATTTCTGTACTCCCCTGCGCTCCAAACACGGTCAATCTATATATTACGTACGCAAAATAATGGAAGTCTTACCCTCCCCGACTTATCCTTCCCCCATTACTGGTATCCTAATTGGACATCATTTCCGCTTTCTTCCCCTCCTTGATCATCCACAAACCTCCATATATTTATTTTTCTTTAATATACTTACTTTTTCTGAAAAAAAAAAATTGTTTATACATTTACAGCTCTGATGGAATAATTTCATTTAGGAATAATTTAATATGATGTTGTACTATGTGGTACTATGTTGTTGGCTATTCTGTTATAATCGTGGTACTATGTGGTCGGCTATCCAGTTATACTATGTGGTACTATGTACAAACAACACGACAAATTTATCGATTGCTCATTCCAATCCATAAATCAGTGTCTGATATAAAACACACACTCACTTTCATTTTAATTGATATCCCTCTTATCATTTGAATATCATCTCGCAATTTATATCCACAAACATGCACTTACTTGTCTCGGCACTCACTCTCAATCATAATTTAAAATTTCATTAATTGCAGGTCAGGCATGTGCACAAATGACTATTAATTACTACGTCTACGACTATTACAAATAATGTTTTAACTTTCCAAATTATTCCCACTTTCTTGTCTTTCACGAACCGGCTGGCCAGGCCCGACGTTCGACTAAGGTGAGGGCAGGAATTTGGAACTCGGTCAGGTTGGCGCTGATGACTCGTCGGCTTTTCATGAAGGACACCGTGGGATCTGCAACATCCCCTAACGAATTCGATAAGATGCTTAAAGTTCAACCGAGGGATGGTGCACTTGATCATGTAACGCTGTGCATTTGGACCACCAATGCGACAATTTTTTCATCTGGTCGTAAAATGGTCGCCAGATGAGACAACGCAAAGGTAAGTGTGCTACCTCTGTACCACCCTGTCGAAACTACACTGAGCACAAAGGAACAAACAACTTATTGCGAGCTGGAGTAAAAACTTTAATTTCATTTTTGATTTTCCGTTAACAAACCCGAGAAGATACGTGTATGCGAGCTGTCTAGGTAGAGGTGATACGTGAAGTTTCATCATCTGGATTTTTGCCCTGGCAGGGCTGGGGTTGGTGGGATCTGGATGCAAGGTGGAGTGGTTGGTAGGGCTGGGGGGGGGGGACTCGCACACGGAGGCGAAAAAGCAGCGTCTCGCTCCCTTCTCCAAAGCACAAAGCCCTCTTTGTTTGATGCTGATTTATGCATTCCCAAGTGAATGCTTTGTACCGGGAGCTAACCGAATCGCCATCCCTCCTTGTCAAACTGCGATCTCGCCTGCATGATTCGAGAGAGGCAAACAGCCTGGCTAATATGCATGCTAAACTGGTATACTTGGCCATGCTGCTTTGATACCCATTTGCTTGCAGCATACCGAGCGCACACAGTTCTCGCAGTCCCCTCGATTACAAAACAAACATCCAGGTCCTTCAAAGTTCTTACGAAGCATTTCGAAAAAAAAAAAAATTGGAACTACAGC
>NC_140964.1:61857177-61869677 GCF_056783735.1 Eptatretus burgeri | reverse complement strand
TGAACTCAGGACCCTAGGATCCCAAGCCGCCACCCTAACCACTAAGCCAACACCATACGTGGACCATGTGCCTACAAATATTTTCAGCAATCAGGAACAATGAAGGTGAAGAACAGCTCAGTGATGAATGGTTACGGGTGACCACTAAAAATAAAAGTCAACGAAATGACGTTTGGTTACTTTTAACAAATCAATATTTCTGAAGTCAAGTTGAATGTGTTAACTCAGGCCACATAAAATAGGTTCAAAAGGTAGAGGTGAGAACCTGACGACAGCTTTTTAGAAGACATGCACATCGAACAACACCACCAACAATAGCAACAAAAATAAAAGGAGCATCTCAAAGGCATATACACAATTACGGTACATCATAAAGAACAAGGTGCATTTAAAAAGATGCAAATTAATAAGGCGAGGATTACAAGTTGAAAAACGATCCAGGTGACGAAGGATTGGAGGGTCGGCACAAAATGTTATAAAGTGATGGGAAATAACAGTTTTCTTTCAAAAATTTATTGCAGTTGAGTAGTTGTTCAATATTGACAACTTAAACCGCAAAGGAAAAATTAATAGATGGCAGAGGAAATCGAGTAGGTCTCTGGGAATATCAGGGCTTAATTCCCAGTATCTCGGCCACATTGATCAAGATCCTATCAGTTTGCATGGGAATTAAAGTGTCATGAAAATGATTTCAAAAAATGCAAGATCAGTTGAAATGTTTTGCAGTCAAGTGTAGTCTGTCATTATTGACTGCATAAACTGAAAGGAAAGTATCCAAACCAGTATCGATTAAGAAAATGCGAGTGGGATTAGCTTGGCCTCGGGGTTAGAAAAATATAAATATTCACATCTTATAATCGGAACATCAGAAGTGAAAATCGCACACAATTCAATTAATAATATAATTTTGGCATTCGTCTCAAAGATTCATGTTCATGGAGAAGAGGTGAGTAAATTAACACCATATAGGAGGTATTAGGGAGAATTTTGTGGAAATAAAGAAATTTCATGGAGGAATTTTGCGATAAAATTACGTACCGGTAGTTTGATTGACCGAAAGAGTTTTGGCACAATTCCCACAGATTAGTGTTGATCGAGAAATGTGGATAAAATTAATTTCGTATTAAAGGAATTGGAGAGAATGAAACAAAAAGATGGCATCTTGAAAGGTCTGATGTGAAAATTACAAATTATTTGATTTAATGGAATTTCATTCTTTGAAGTAATCCGATTCTCAATGGCCATGTCGTCATCTTCCAAATGAATTTCTTCATCTAGATTATAATGCATATTATTTAGACACAATATACTGACAATACACTGATTGTAAAAAAAAAAACGGAGGACATTACAGTATTCGATATTGAAAAGAAAGTGTTAAAAATACAAAATTAACAACGAAAAAAGAAATCAGCTTGTCCCTGTCACCTCACCAAATCATCCACTGAACTTTGTCATAATCATTCCATAACTTTTTGAGACATCATGCGAGATATCATTTTTGGTTCCATCTCTCAATGGTGAAGAATCACTTAAATATTCTCGATATAGAAACCCTGATATAGAAATCCCCCTCTGCCTTCCCCACACTTCCCTCCTAAATTACTACCACATTTTACTCCCCAATATGGATGCTAAATTTGGTTGTGATTACATCAGCATCTATAAGGATTCCTCTCTTCCAGTTATAAGGATTCCCCTTCCCTGCAACCAGCATGCTCCCAAACACCCAATATCAAATGGAACAAAATGGAAAAGGGTAAGCGAGTACTCATTTTGCCGACCTCGGAAGGATGAGAGGCTGAGTCAACCTACCTGGTGTTGATTCAAGGGCAGGGGCTCAAACTCAAGACCCTAAGATCTTACCACATACAACTTATCAGAGAGCGAAGAAGCAGAGAGATGGATCTTACAAGACGCTAAATAAACAAAAATTTATGTACAACTCTCACACCAATAGCAGATTTGAGGTGAGAGTGAGAGTGAGATCAAGGTGAGGAGGAGATGTAAAAAAAATCACAATAGCCTGGAAAAGGGGAGTGTTTTTGAATGGGTCATTTGAGTGGAGAAGAGATCACAAATATGGATGGTGGATGACCTGAGATAGTGGTGAACAGCTTTCTTGAAGCACTGGAGGAAAGAATGGAACTGATCAGACTGTTTGTTCTCCAGGTGAGAGAGAGGAGGAACAAATGAGTAGAGGTGAGCAGTGAGCCTGTATTATGGGAGTTGAACAAGAAGAGGGTTACTGGCAGAATGGGTGTGCCCTGCAGAAACCGAGGAGAGACATAGCCATGATAGGGCAGACAGTGCAAGACCAAAAAGGAGGTGGTAAAATACAGAGGCCACCAACCTGTCTGCAATATGAGAGTAACAGGCCAAGACACTCAGCTTCATTGGAGGAGATGCCAATTATTTTGAGGGTCATTCTTTCACAACACCAAGAAGGGCAAGGTGTGTGGTAGGATCACCAACCCAAATGCACTGATGCCATTTCAGCCTGTTACAGAAGCGGAGTTGAGTTTTGCAAGAAATCTCTCCACCTTCTCAGGTGACAGAGACACAGTATCCAGGAGCAGTTGGGTATGAGAGGATAGGGTAGGTACAGAGAGCGATGAGTTTAGGTACACAAGATTTGGAAGCAAACACAGAATATAGGTATTCGGCCTCATGAGCAGTCAGCTGTGGTGCCACTTGAAGTGAAGGAAGGTATGGAGAAGTACACAAGAGACAGACTTGACAAGGCACCCCTAGGTCTTTGAAGGAGACAGGTTTGAGAGTTCAGTCTTGAGGTTGGCCAGATGTTGTTTTGTGGCTTTCCAGAGAGTGGACACTGACGAAAAAATTTTCTGAATGCTTGTTATAACCAAGGTGCCTGATACAGTCGTCCGACTGTACATGTAAACATGTAATCATATTAAAATATTGTCATGTCAGAGGCCCAACTAACAAGGACACTCTGCATCAGAGGTCAAAGGACTTCCGTGAATGACCAGACCGATGTTTGAATTCACTCGAAACTGTGTTTTTCTTAAACAGGTTACTGTGTTCATTTACCATTTATGATCCTCTAAGGGCTGACCAATGAATAAACCAAATATTGAAGGCAGGAAGATAGGAAGGTGAGAAAACGGTTCCTTGCAATAAAAATGCTGATTTAAATGTATATGGGGAGGAGAGAGAAAAGATGCAAAATATAAATAAACAAAACAGAAAAGGCACCCAAAGGACAAATGAGTATGGAAGCACACACACTATATACCAAATAAACAAATGAAAAAGATAAAATGTTAATGCCCCCATTGTTTTCGTAATTTTGCTGTATGGAGTTAAAGGGTGAGCCCATATTTATGTACAACTAAAATGGCCGCCAGTCTACCAGTCGGCCATTTTTGATGAGATCGCAAATGAAAGTGAGACATGTGCATGCCATCATGGACTGTGCATATGCAAAGTTTGAACAAACTCGAACCATGCATGTCTGAGAAATGGTCGGGGACACATTTAAGTAACAAAATGGCCACCAGTCACCCATCTTGGATCTGATCTCGAAAATAAATGATGTGCATATGTAGGCCATTATTCTTGATCTGCCTGCCAAGTTTGAACAACATTAGTAAATGCATATCAGAGAAATGGTTGAGGATGTGTTCAATATCGGGGTTTTTACAACTAAAATGGCTGCCAGTCGGCCATCTTGGATCTGATTTTGAATAGAAATGACATGCTTATGTAAACCATCATTCCTTATCTGTGTACCAAGTTTGAACAAGAACAGAAAATACAATTCTGAGAAATGGGTGAGGATGTGTTCGATACCATTTTTTTTTAAACAACTAAAATAGCCACCAGTCTACCAGTTGGCCATCTTTGATCAGATAGCAAAATAATATGACAAGCACATGTAAGCCCTCATTCCTTATCTGTGTGCCAAGTTTGAACAAGATCGGTAAATGCATGTCTGAGAAATGGTTGAGGACGTGTTCGACACAGGGTTTTTTTTTACAACTAAAATGGCCCCCAGTCAGCCATCTTTGATCGCATCGTGAAACAAAATGATGTGCATGTGGATACCATTATGTGTTGTCTTTTTGCCTAGTACAAATAAAATCGGTCCATCCATCTCCGGCATATGGTTGCGGATGCACGCACACATGGACATGAAAATCGAGACCAAATCCAGAAGCCCCCGTTTTGGACGAAGTCCAACGGGGGCTAATAACCCCACTAATGGTGCCGACAATATTATATTCAAACCATAAACAAAGGGGCGGGCAGGGACTTGTGGAAGGCATCTGGTGTCGTTGTACCACAACCTGTGGCTACGCAGGCTGGTATAGCACAGGGCAAAGGTGTAGCACGGGGTATAATATGGGAGGAAGGTGATGAAAAGGTGGCATTTGCATCTCCACTCAATGTCCCACTTGGGGAGCGAAGAATATGTCCAACTGGTATATGATGATCGAGGTATATGTCCAACTGCCTTACACATGTGCAGACATGGCTTTTAAGCTACACAGCGACTGCCTTTCCAGCACGCAGCTGGTCACGGAATTGGCCGCTCATTGCTTGTGGATGGCACCATCTTTCAGCCTGTCCCGCCGTGAGGAGGAGCCCCTCAAAAACATTCTGCCATTCTCAAGGGCTCCGCAGCTCGATATAATGCCATGGCTTGCTGTCTTTTGGCCAAACGCCCCATGTTGTTGCCCATTTACTACTGCTCATCACGCTTTCCTGTTGCCTTTTGTGCCCAACTTCTCACCGAGCCTTGCCTGTACAGGAGGTTTTACACCATATATCCTCACACTATTCTGCTCGACTGTTTACAATTACTGCTGCTGTATGCCTGGTGTTGGGTTAACGGTTATGGTGGCTGGCTAAAGATCTTAGGGTCTTGAGTTTGAGCCCCTGTCCTTGAATCAACACCAGGTAGGTTGACTCAGCCTCTCATCCTTCCGAGGTTGGCAAAATGAGTACTAGCTTACTGGTAACAGGGGCACTGCATCAACAGCACAGCTGCACTTCCAGAAAATGATGCCCTTGTCAGTTCATATATTACATACAACTTACCCCAGACAGATCTCTAATACAGCAGTATTTTTACCATGCTCGAACACACAGTTCACACTATTCTTAACTACATTCTAGCTATGGAACCCACACCTCCCATGTCATGAAAAATCACGTGACATGCCATTGTTTTCAGTCAGGTGACCCACCAGGAGCTGGAACAAATCTCCACCAGCCAACTTAATATTTTTGTACACAGTGTCAGAGCTCGTGGAAGAGCTTGAAGACTGGATGGATCAGGACGCAGCAGAACAAAAGGAACAGTATAAAGAAGGGGGTGTCGGGGGTACATGGGGATGGGGTACACCATAGAAAGATATAAATCGTACACCAAAGAAAGATATAGAAAGATGGGGTACACTAACAGCGGAGTTGAAGGACAAAGTAGAGGGAGACTTCAAACAAGTGGGCGTGGGAGGTATTGGGGGTAGAAATGGGTGTATATTTGGATGGGATGGATACAGAAGGAAGCTCTCAGGAAGGAAAAACTGGAAATTTGGAAGGAGGTGGACTTGGTGTTTGGATTCGAGAGTAGAAAATATCATGGTTTTGGATTGGGGATGATATGAGATGGTGGGGAACAGCTATTTTGAAGACCTGGAGGGAATAATTAGACCTTAGAGAATGAGGACGATGGTTTCACAGGTGGGGAAAAAGGGAAACAAAAGAGTGGAGGTGAGCAGTGATTCTGGAGTTTGGGAGTTTTACCAGAAGGGGCTTAATGGTGGACCGTGTGTGCCTTGCAAAAAACATGAGGGGAGGGGGGACAAAGCACAGAAAGAGCAGAGGATGCAAGACCAGAAAGGAAGTGGAAGAAGACAGAGAGAACACCGATCTATCTGCGATAACAAAGTGATAGGCCCATACAGTCAGCTTCATTGCAGGAGATTCCAATGACCTTGAAGGTCTTGGTTTCCATGGCATCAAGCAGAGTAAGGTGTGAGGCAGGAGAGCCAGCAAAAATGGAAGAGCAGTACTCCATCAAGCTGCAGATGAAGACCTTGTAGGTGGATAGGAGTTCAGGTGTGCCAAGGAAGGATTTTGTACAATGGAGGATGCCCAGTCGGCGACTGGCTTTGGAGGCGAACTTTGAAATGTGGTTTTCCGAAGAAAGATCATGGGTGATTATGAGACCCAGGAGTATGAGTGACTGAACTTCAAGAGGATTGTTAAGAAAGTAGATGGGACGATTTGCCAGATAGTCCTTTCAGAGAGAGAGATATAGAGAGAAAGAGAGAAAGAGATAGAGAGAGAGAGAGATAGAGAGAAAGATAGAGAGAAAGATAGAGAGAAAGATAGAGAGAAAGATAGAGAGATAGAGATAGAGATAAAGATATTTGTCTGGATTGAAAGATGTATTCCAAGTGTTTCTGCAGCTTGTGATTTTGTCAAGGTCTGAAGAGAGTAAAGAGGCTGCTGCCTATCAACAGGATGAGGGATGTAATGATGGAGGTAAGAGTCATCAACAATTAGATAAAGGGGATTTTCCACAGAGTCAGATAGATCATTAATGAAGATCAGGAATAGGACTAGGCCCAGACCACTGCCTTGGGGCACTTGAGCCTTTGACAGGGAGAGGATATGAAAGTGATCCATTAAGAGGCACATGTTGGTTATGAGAGTCGAAGAAGTCAGTAAGCCATGTGGGGAGTTGGACTTCAATGCCATAGGCAGAGAGTTTGGAGAACAAGGTGGATACCAGACTGTATCCAACCATCCATCCATTCATCCATCCATTGGGACCATACTCTGTGCAGAGCATTGGTGCTGCCTAAGCAGTCTCTTTGGCTATTGGGCACAATCATGGACAGGTCGCCACTCCAGCACAGGAATACCAGTAAGCTGGCACTCATTTTTGCCAACCAAGGAAGGATGATAGGCAGAGTCAACCCCACCTGGTATTAATTCAACAGCCGAGAGGGATATGAACTCAGGATCCTAGGATCCCAAGCCCACCACTCTCACCATTAACCCAACACCAGGCATAGACTGTATCAAAAGCATAAGATATGCCCAGAGAGACAGCCCTGATGTCTGATGTTGAGGGCTTCCATCCATTGTTGGGTGAGTAGAAGCAACATATTCAAGGTAGAGTGGCCTGGTCTGAATGCAAATTAGTGATCTGAGATGAGATTGTTGGAGAAAAGGAAGGATTTCATATCAACTGCGATGATGAATTCCATGACCTTGTTGATGATTGGAAGTAAGCTGATAGGTATGTTGTTAAGGGGATCAGTTTTTGCACATTTTTATGTAATGCAGTGATGTTATCTCATTTCCAAGCAGATGAAGATGATCTAGGGGAAATAATGGAGTGAAAATGGCCAAGAGAGGATGTGCTACAGCAGTAGAGCAGGTTTGTAGACACGTGAACTGATGCCATCTGGTCCAGTAGCAGAGCAGCAGGTCCAGTAGCAGGCTCGGTTGACAGAAACTTTTTCCATCTTCTCTGGTGCAAAAGACACAGTTGAAGAGCAGTTGGGTACAGAGAATGAAGGGTTGGGGACACAAGTTTGGGAAGCAAACACAGAATTGAGAGATTTAGCCTTCTGACGGGCAGTCAGCTGTGATATCATTTAAAGTGAGGGAAGGGATGGAAGGGGAGAATACTCCAGGGATAGACTAAAATGGTGCCATCAGATTTTAGAGGAGGGAGACAAGTTTGAACAGATGTTGTTTTCTGGCTCTTCTGAGAGTGGACACAGATAGATTTGTTGCGGGCATTTTTGGAATGCACTGAGGTTGCTTTCAGTTGGATTTGCCTTCCATGAAGAGAAGGCAAGCTGATTCAGAACAACTGCCTCACATCAAGATTCAGTGAACCATGTGCAGGAAGAAGGGTAGGATAACTGAAAACGAGATGGGAAGAATCGGTGCAAAAGAGAGAGAGAGTAAGATTCTGTGGAAGAATTCCTTGGCTGAGTTAATATCAGGGGCAGTAGATATGGGAGATCAGTCATGAAGAGATATGGCTGCTTGCAGTCCCTGCCAATCTGCTTGAATGAACTGCCAGACTGGCTGGCATTGAGGCAGCTCTCCAAGAATAGCCAGAGAGATGTTGACTCTCACCAGCATATGATCAGATTAACCAATTGGAGCAGAGGAATAGCAGGAGATATTTGCAGGTAAGTTTATCACCAAGTCGAGAAGGGAGGATTTGAAATTGGTAGAAATCCGGGTGGAAAAGTTAACAGATTGAGTCAGTTTCATGGTGTCACAAAAGTCCTTTTCTGAAATGCCATGGCTGTTGAGAGATGTACCAACACCAAGCTAATTTGCATGGTGACAATTGAAATCGCCACATATGAGGAAGCGAGAGTTATAATGAGTGGTTAAAAGTTGGTCCATGTTGGCTGAGAGATATGTAGAAGATATGGAGAGAGAGAGAGAGAGAGAGAGAGAGAGAGAGAGAGAGAGAGAGAGAGAGAGAGAGAGAGAGAGAGAGAGAGAGAGAGAGAGAGAGAGAGAGAGAGAGAGAGAGAGAGAGAGAGAGAGAGAGAGAGAGAGAGAGAGAGAGAGAGAGAGAGAGAGAGGTGTGGGAGGAGGGTGCTGCACTGTATTTGGAGGGGGGAACAGCTTCATCTCTCACTCTCTCACAGCTTAATCACCAAGAGAGCATCAATGCGCCATTTTCGGCACGTTTTCCTATTCAGTGACGACGAGGTATGGCGAACCCCAAGTTTCATAAACTCATCTCTGGGCACAGAGCTAAGTGCCGGGAGAAAGGGAGGCTTATTCTTTTATTTATTCGGTCCCATTGTCTGCATTAAAGTCTGTGTGGAGGCGCCTCAAATAAAAATTTAGGAGACCTCACGTTTCATTGCCCCGCTTTGATTTATTCCCATTATAAATGTTTGATTTCTGTTCATTAAACCCCTATTTATTAACTTTGCTTGTTTTGTCTATTTGTCGTGGGTTCGAATATAAACCATTGTGCTGTGCTTCCATCTGCTGTGTGCCCTCGCCGCCCTTCCTTTCCCGCACACACCACAATCTCCAAGGATCACGTGTTCGACTCCAAGGGAGAACTGTTTGGCTATCCATCCAGGAAGGGGTAATCCCTCCGGACATGACAATATAGACGTTTCAGGGATATGTTCACAAACATTAATCGTTATAAACAGCTGCGTGTGATGGATGTAAAAAAAAATTGTCGGTAATTTAGAAAACACATTAATACGGAAAACCTCGCTCAGAATGACGCAGCACAAACCACACGCTCAGGATGAAGGAGCACGAACCACTCGCTCAGGATGACAGAGCACAAACTACTCGGTCAGGATGATGGAGTAAAACCACTTGCTCAGGGTGATGGAGCACAAACTTGCTCAGAATTAAAGCCGGTCTTCACCGCACCCACAGTAGTTAAAGAAATGAAATGAATTTGTTCAAATAATGACTTTATCCACAAAAGAGTTGGTTTAATATAGAACAACCCTGGAAACATCGCAAAGTTTAAACGCCCATGAAATAAATATTGCAGATAATCTGCCTCGCTGCATGCTCATTTGTGCAGGCGTCACGTGGTACATCGGTTCACGGTCCGCGCAAACGTTATAAATTAATTTTAATACGTCTGTTTTTCATCATATTTGCTTTCATTCCATGTCAAGCACCTCGCAAAACCTCTGAAAATACAGACAAAAGATGTGGCAGACACTATGGATAACAGTCCCTCTAGGAGACAGGGCATGAGGTGAAGCAGTGAATGCAATAAATCATATAGCTCAAAGAACCTGGTAAATTTTGGCACATTCCAACATCATTTGTACACTCAATTTAATTCTCCAAACAGAAGAAAAAAATTACTTTAATGCTTTGGAAATTTCACATTTTCTTTCAAATTTCTCGTGTATAAGGAGAAGGAGGGACCATAGCCTTGCTTGCTTAAAGTAAATAGGTACATAGGCTTAGTTATAAGACTTGTTATTTCTTTAAATCATCAGATTTCACACCAGATTTCAACACTTATTTAATCCGGACGATATATCCTCAAAAGCCAAAATAATATTTCAATGATACACTGCAATTCGGGTGTGAGAGTAGATCGTGGAAAATTGCATCATATAATGGATCAAATCCCTCTAACCTCCTAATTTGAAAACTATAGCACGTAAAAAAGTGATGTTCCCAGCGATTTGTTGCTATGATGATAAGGCATTCGATAATATGAGTGAGGAAAGTGAAAAAAATTTTATTGTTCAGAAATTCTTGTGGCCTGTTCCAAATCAAGGCAAAGTTGAACAAGCAAAAAACATTGCGGCTTCAGACCCCAGCGAGGTCACCTCGGATACGCCTTAAGACCCCATAGAGAGCGTGACCAAGGATGCGCCTGATAAAGGATATAATTAAATAAGGCTGGTAATTACCTTCAAGTGGAGTGTTTTAATTTACCCAAAAACCCAATTTTCAGTCATGCAATTCCTTGGAGTATTCTGAGCATGTATGCATGCAAAGTTTCAGGCTGCTGAATTTCATGCTTTCGGAGTTATGGAGGACACACACACATATTTGTTTGTATGTATGTATATATATATATATATATATATATATATATATATATATATATATATATATATATATATATATATATATATATATATATATATATATATATATTTGGGGTTTTGAGAAATTCAAAATGTGCACTCAGGACATGCAGGTCCTTCAGCAGAGTTATTTGCGTAGTAAATGTTTTGAGTAGTCCCTTACCTTAAATGGGTCAGTGGGATCCAAACTGCCTTGGAACAGGTAAATTAGGATACACCCCCTATTTTTCTTTTGCTGGTTGCTGGTTGTCGGACAACATGAAAGGTTGTCGGTAAGGCGTTGGCAGCCACTATATGTGGGTGTGTGCCGATCCGTTCCTCACATTCCCTTTATCATAAATGTCTCTCTCTTATTTATCATTAATTTCCTCTCCCTTTCTCTTGTCTCACACCACACGTAAGCACACACACTTTTATTTAATACAGACTGCAGTTTGACACGATCTCTTCCCGCACGCACGTAAGGCAATCAAGAAATTAAGTACAGTAAAATAATCGTAAACTCCCCCCGCTCAAAAGGAGATCCCTCATCCCGCTACCCTTGACCATTCACCCCATTGTAAGCCTTCTTGATGGCTTTCACGTGACTGGGCGATGTTTGGTCAGCATTGGCCTGAGAGAAATCGGCTCCGTTCATTTCCCAATATTCGTTTTTGCATGCCTCAAACCAGCCGAATGCTCGCTCGCCTTAAGCAATGGCAAGCGAGGTCCGACTTCTGACAGCTAGAAGCCCCAACTGAGAGGACTCGTTGCAGAAACTCAAATGGGTGGGGCGAGAGAGGAGGAACATCAATCTGCATGCAGGCCCCGCCCAATGACGCGCACATTCTCGAAGCTTCCAGGCCGGCCTTATAAAAAAGCGAACTCTGGAGCGTTTGCTCGTGGCTCCTTTCAACTGTCATTGCAGGCTGTCTTTTGCAACTGTCACTCATGGCTCATTTCAACGGTCATTGGAGGCTTTTTTTTGCAAAAATCACTCACGGCTGCTTTCAACAGTCAATGGAGGTTGTCTTTTGCAACAGTTGTTTGTGGCTCTTTCAACGGTTGTTTACACCTGTCATTCAACGGTTGTTTGGGCTCTTTCAATGAACGTGGAGGCTCTTTTCAATAGACATTTGCAACTACGGGCTCTTTCACCATCGTTTTATTTGCTCGACTCTTTCAACGGTCGTTTGCGGACACCCTTCGGCATGACGTCAATGGGCGCCGGATACTGTTCCCTGAGGTCGCACTGCTGGTTCTCAGCACTTTCGCTCCTTTGGTATTTACCTCACGAACTGTCATCACAAGCAAGGAGCTGAGGTTGTGATGGGGCAGGTGGAGCCAAGCCGATTAATAGGACCAAAATCAAGCTACACGATGGACACATCTGGTGGGATCTCACACTTATGCTGTCCCCTCACACATCTTTTCTGCTGCACCTTTCTCAGTTTCCCTTTTCAAATACACTCGCAGTACAAAGAGACACAGATATACATGACACTTATCCATGCACCCGAGACACCACACAGTCTTTCGTCCCACTTCTCTCCCACAGTGTTGAATAGTGGTTGTAACTTCTTGGGCCCATGTACTGTGTTATTGGTCGGTAAGGCACTTGTTAAGTTTGCTCTGTGTCTCTTTTCTCTTTCTCTGATCTCATTGCTGTACAAATTGCTAAACCCTCATTTCTCCCCATGCCATTAAAATCCTTATGTTCCCACCCCCTTCTTTTTCCTGCTCTTCACTTGTGTAAATAAACCTGTTTTTGTTGATTCTATTTCCGAGCTGTCCCTGTCCGTTTTTTCTACTATTGGTCAAGCACTGTCAGCATGTAGATAGCTTGGAATGTTGAGATTCCCGACGGATCGGTTGGGAAGGTCCATTGCATACTAGCGGCAC
>NC_140964.1:61787177-61839677 GCF_056783735.1 Eptatretus burgeri | reverse complement strand
GTCCTTTCCTTCCATTTGACGAGCATAGTCCGAACTTCGATAGACAGGGAGGTAATTATCACAGATTTGACCAAAAATAGTCGGCACGCACCAGCGGTTAAAACGCTCGGCCGCCCTAATTAAAATCTAATCGAGATAACAATGGTGCTTTGCCGAGGGCGCCCCACCCCCCCCCCCCTTTGCTCAGGTAACCACATGACCTCTAGTTAAACGGCATAATTAGAAGGTGCACACTGAAACTCATGGTTAACTGGGTTACATTTGTGGTTTTAAAACAACCAACCATACCACAACGTTAATTGTGAGCGGTGTCCCCAGGTCCGGCTCTTCCGAGGACAAATGGGGATTCATCCACCTGAGTGACAAGCTGGTGTCTCGGTATCCGTGGCCTCAACAATATATATATATATATATATATATATATATATATATATATATATATATATATATATATATATATATATATATATATATATATATATTGTTGTGGGCCGGGTATCAGTGGCGAGAACGACCACTTTTTTTTTTTTTTTTGTATACCTTGGTCGAGGCTCGTATGAGAGCAAACACACAACTCACATCAAGGAGGCATGAGACAAGAGGGGCGGGAGTGGAAGGGACAAAACAGTGGGGAACAGACACATTAGGTGAACTGTGGAAGGGAGAGGGATGGGGATGGGGCGGGGAACATGGCGAAGAGAAGATGGACATTTCAGGGACTTTCAGGAAGGAAAGCAGGAGAAATGAAGGAAGTGGGCTTGGGTAGATTATCGGGGGAAGAAAAGATCGAGGATTTGGATGGGGGAAGATAAGAGGTGGTGGTGAACAGCTGTTTTGAAAGCCTGGAGGGAAGAATGGGAAAGAATAGAGTGAGGAAGTTTATTCCAAAGGTGGGAAAAAGAGGAATGAAAGAGTGAAGATGAGCAGTGATTCGTGATTTTGGTAGTTTTACCAGAAGGGGGTTGTTGGCGGACCTTGAGCGCCCTGTGGAAATGTGGTTGGGACAAATCGCAGAGAGAGCAGGGGGGGCAAGGCTGGAGAGGAGTCGGTAGAAGACAGAAAGACCACCGACCAACCTGCGGTGATTGAGTGAGAGGCCCAAAGACTCAGCTTCATTGCGGGAGATGCCGATGATCTTAAATGCCCTGGTTTCGACAGCGTTAAGCCGAGAAAGGTGGGAGGCAGGAGCACCAGCCCAGAGGGGAGAGCAGTACTCCATCAGGCTACGGACAAAAGCTTTGTAAGTGGTCAGGAGCTCAAGAGGGCCGAGGAAGGACTTAGCATGACGGAGGATTCCCAGTCGGCGACTGGCTTTTGAGGCGAGGTTGGAAATGTGACTTTCCCAGGAAAGGTCATGGCAGATAGTGAGACCTAGAAGCTTGAAAGAAAAGACTTCTTCCAGAGGATTGTTGAGAAAGTGGATGGGGGGGTTTTGTAAACGGTCCTTTCGAAGAGACATAGTGAGAGTGTGAGATTTGTCTGGGTTGAAAGACATGTTCCACGTGTTGGACCAGTTTGTGATTTTATCCAGATCTGCAGTGAGCGAAGAAGCTGCTGCTTGCCGGTCTGAGGGATGACAGATGGTACGGCAGAGGGTGGAGTCGTCGGCAAAGAGAAATAGAGGATTTTCCAGAGAGTCCGAGAGATCATTGATGAAAACCAGAAAAAGAACAGGGCCCAGAACGCTACCTTGAGGAACTCCAGCCTGCACAGGAAGAGGGGATGAAAGAACTCCATTTAGGGCCACACGTTGACTGCGACAGGAGAGGAAGTCTGCGAGCCATGAGTGGAGATAGCCTTGAATACCATGGGAAGAGAGTTTGGTGAGTAGGGCAGGGTGCCAGACTGTCAAAAGCACATGATATGTCCAGGGATACAGCTCGGATTTCCTGTCTGGCATTGAGGACCTCCATCCATTGATGGGAGAGCAGAAGCAGCATATCCAGGGTAGAGTGACCTGGTCTGAAACCAAATTGATGATTGGAAATCAAGCCATTGGAGAAGAGGAAGGATTTCATATCTGAAGCGATGATGGATTCCATCACCTTGCTGATGATTGGGAGAAGGCTGATTGGTCTGTAGTTATAGGGATCTGTTTTTGCACCTTTTTTATGCAGGGCAGTGATGTTAGCAGATTTCCAAGCAGATGGCAGATGACCTTGGGCAAATGAGAGGGTGAATAGAACAGAGAGAGGGTGAGCAAGAGCAGAAGAGCAGGCTTTGAGGACACGTGGGCTGATGCCGTCTGGACCGGTTGCAGAATCTGACTCGAGGTTTGAAAGCAAAGTTCACTTGGTGGGGAAAACTACGTCATCTCCACCAGACTCCCCTGAATTGTAGGCTGTCGCTCCGGATAATTCCGTGACGTGGCGGGTCGCTGAACCAACCATGGTCGCCAATATTTCAACCGCGTAGCGTAGGGTCTATTTGTCTATAACCAATTTACCTAATTAACTATGCGATTTCGACTACCGGGAAAACCACGCCCTCAGCACGTCTTGCTCGAACCAGGTCACTCTACCAACTGCGGTTGAGTTCCAGCTACCGACTCCCAACTCCGGTTCGGGTGTAGCCGAGCGGAAACTGACAAAGCCGTGCCGGCTACAATTGTCCGATTACCGGGGATAAAACCCCGCCTAAACTCAGATCCGAACCATACTGGACCAATTCAAGAAAGGACGGAAATTAAATGGGGACATTTCTAACAATTTTATTTACAGTAAAAGACAAAGGCAAGACTTAACGCGAATATTCAAGCAGTATTTACAATGTTCCAAAAACACTTATGCAGTTCTACTTACCAGACAGGCCCACACGCAGACACACACACAAATGAAAAGAAACCCAGAGTTCTTTATTGGACCCTCACAGCTGAGGAGAGAGACAAGCTGGGGGTCAGAGTTCGGATGGGTACCTGGCTGTCGGAGAAAGGGGGTACTCCATGCTGCGACTCCTGACAATGGTCACTATACCTAACCTGACCAGTCGCACGTGTGGGACTCGAGGTTCGTGGCGGAGCTCGGGTGGTGAATGGTCGGGGTCCACGGAGGGGGGTCAGGGTCGCTCTTTCCTTCCTTGTAGAGGGCCAGCAGAGACACGGTCACTGCCTCGATGACCTTCTGCTCAACCCACGTGACAGCAAAAACCCAACAAAACTCTACTCTCAGAGAGTGCTCGGGGATTTTAATATTTTCCCTCAGCGGGGAGGGGCCTTGGTGAACACACCTCACTGTCCGCCTTTGATTGGACAGGGTCGCATGGCATACTATTCCGGGGTGGGGTGTCGGCCTTGTTTGGAGAAAGCCGACCCTCCACTCCGCCCATGTTCGAGGAAGGTCGTGGTGGTGAAACTGCCTCAAACATCCTCGGGAATCCATCTCAGGCAAAGGTGCACTGCAGCCCGCAAACCAAGGGCTGCAAGCACGATGGTACCGTGGATCGTAATAGGCCAAGGGGTCATGCAGATGGGATGGTTGTTGGATGGCTTGTTAGATGTAATAACCTAACTAAAAGAAATCGCAACGCCGCCTTTGATTCTCCCACAAGACAAAAGGAAGGGGATCTGACCACACACATACTTAACGACATAACTGACTTTTGGGACATCTGTATGTTGAATGCGTATGGTTTCCAGATCCGTAACGATATTATATATATATATATATATATATATATATATATATATATATATATATATATATATATATATATATATCTTAAAGTGTAAATTAAAGTTGCTGACCATATATATATATAGTATCCCGAAAGTTACTTTACCCCTGATAAATTTCTCGCACTTCCCTCCGTCCCTTCCCCTCTGCCCTCGCCCCTGACCCACTATGGTATGCGGAAACACTGACTCAGAAGAATGATGGAGCACATACAGATAAAATGACAAATTAATTATTGTAAGTACTGTGCAATAAAACCTGTATATTAAAAGAGTTCAAGAACAATGCTTCACTGGGAAGGGGTAAAGTGACTTTCAGGCCACCCTGTATATTTCCAACACATCTATCCATCAATACATACATCAGGCACAAAAGATCATCATCACAAATAAAACTAGAAGGGTACTCGTTAGAGTGCATACCTACACCACGTAATGCCTGATCCACGAGAACATATCAAGCCCAATACATTTTTGAAATATCATGCTATACAGTACAATATCGTTTTTGGCCATTTCTCTTCATGGTGACGAATCACTAAAAAATTTAAATAATTCTCATGTCTTGATCCGGATTCAGATCTTTGTCAAAATCAAATCAATTCGTCCTTGCCACACACCCAACCTGTCCACTATGTTTTGTCTGAATGCGTCCACAACTTTTTGAGATACCGTGCTTTATATAGTTTTTGCACTCTCTGAATGGTGAAGAATCACTTTAAAAATTTGAGGAGTCGGAACTGGATCCGGATCATCACCAAAATCTTATCGGTTCGTCCTTGTCACACACTGAACCTGCCCACAAAATTGCATCCGGACATGTCGACAACTTTTTGAGATTTCCAGCACACAAACAAACAGACAAACAAATAAAAAACCAATGTCACCCGCAGGGTGACCCGTATCTTGCCAAAAGGTGACCATGTGTGACTTCTTTAAGGTCACACTGAGGTGAACAGAGCTGCTATCCACCAGGAGCGATTCCTTGAGGAATATCTGCCTACGAGAGATTCCGATGAGAATCATTCTATAGAGTAACCATTAAAAATATGCTATTGCCTCATAACGTCACCAAATGACGTCATAATGTCTCAAGCTTGACATATCTAGAAAGCACTCATTGTGGTGTTAAATTTGAGGTATTACACGATATGGTACCTAAGATTTCAAAATTTGACCTTGGGGTCAAAAACTTTCGACCTCCAGCGCTAACCATGAAGGTCAAGGCCGATCGCCACCAAAAATTAATCAGCTGAGCACCAGACCATGAACTCTATTCCCATAAAGTTTGAAGACGATCCGATCAAAATTAGTCAAAAAATAAGGGTTTCGTCGCCTCCCCCAATTTGCGACAAAGTGACCTTGACCTTTGACCTTGAAAATTTTATGCGCTGAAAGGGACCTCTATAGGACTCTGATATGCGAAGTTAAAAATTTTTCCAATGATAACTGTGCTCTGCAGAGTGATCGATACGTGATTACAGACAAACAAACAAACAAAAAAAAACATACAAGCTGACTAACATATCTTGCAAAAACTTCGTTTTGGCAAGATAACAAGCCGGTAGGCGGCCATGGGTCGCCGAGCATCCAATGACCTTTGACCCCTGATCTGAGTTAATCTAGTACTAAGTACTTACGAAATTGCAAGCGAATCGGTTAACCCGTGTATGAGCAAGGGGGCTTTGAATGGTCATTTTGCCTAAACAATGCACTCATTGACCTTTGACCCCTGACTTAGCCAAGATAGGTCAATATGTCCTGAAGCAAAGTTGTAGGACCCATTCAGTACTCTGTACCTATGAACTTTCATTCGTATCGGTTAACCCGTGTAGGAGCAAGGGGGATTTGAATGGTCATTTTGCCCGAAAAATGCACTCATTGACCTTTGACCCCTGACATAGCAGAGATAGGTCAATATGTCCTGAAGCAAAGTTGTAGTACTCATTGAGTACTATGTATCTATGAACTTTCATTCGTATGGGTTAATCCGTGTAGGAGCAAAGGTGCCTTGAATGGTAATTTCGCCCGAAAAATGCACTCATTGACCTTTGACCCCTGACATAGCCGAGATAGGTCAATATGTCCTGAAGCAAAGTTGTAGTACTCATTGAGTACTATGTATCTATGAACTTTCATTCGTATGGGTTAATCCGTGTAGGAGCAAAGGTGCCTTGAATGGTAATTTCACCCGAAAAATGCATTTATTGACCTTTGACCCCTGACCTACTCGAGATAGGTCATTATGCAAATGAGCAAAGTTATAGTACTCATTACGGTCTATAAGCATGTAAAGATTCATTCGATTAGGTTCAACCGTCTTGGAGCTAGTGTACTTTGAATTTTCAGCGGGAATGCTCAATGGCCCTCGGACACCCAAGTTGAGAGGGTTACCATTTGGAAACTATCAGATATAGAAAAAAATGGATGTCATATCGTGGATAGAGAATCACCTTAAGATTATGCATACCAAATCTAATGGAGTTCAATCTACTGACAATTACTCGGTATCAATTTGAATGAAAAGTACCGAAAATGCGGTTTGATATCGGAAATCCCCAAAGTTCGAGGGGGTGCTGTGGGTAAACAAAGATATAAATCGAAAATCCGGCTTGATTGTTTGTGCAAAATGCATTCCAGATGATTAGTGTGAATTTTCATGACCATCTGATCATAACCCTAGGAGGAGTAGCATTTGGCGCGAAGGCACCTCCAGCTCTCGCATATTATTGATTTTTGCCCTTTGACCCCTGATCTAAGCAATATCGGTCAATATGTCCTGAGGCAAAGTTGTAGTACTCATTGCGTGCTATGAACCTGCAAAGTTTCATTCGGATCGATGCACTCATCTGGTTGCAAGGGGGCCTTCAATTTTCGCGAATTTTTGCGCATACCCTAATTGTAAGGGGTGCTGCGGGTAAACTATTCTGTATATCACAAAAACCGGAATATATTTGGTAGAGCATCACCTGTAGATGATGCATGCCAAATTTCATATGCCTATGTGGGATAATGGCTTTCGGAATTGATTTCGCGTGAACAGTACCGATTTTGAAGGTTTTTCGGCTGTTGCTTGGGAACCAAAGCGTCCCACGCAACCATCACAATTTCCAAACACGAGGTCATAAGATGCACCTACCACCTGAGTTTGGTCAAAATCGGCCCACGTTTACTACCAATTATGCTGATGACAAACAAACATCCAAACAATCAGACAGAATTACTGACAATAAGGGTCACCTATTTCGGCGACCCAACAGACAGAATGGCGTGAAAAGATAACCTCCTTCACCTTTGATGGTGGAGGTAAAAAGCCTTCATTTCCTTCTTTGCATATGAAAGTTGAAACTATTTAGGTCCACAGTAATTGCAATAAAGAAAGCCACGTTGTCATGGTATTCATGCACAATGGTGGATTGAAAATGGCAACCTTTACCTCCACTGGGATGACACCATCATGATGTGTCTGCCTCTGTTGTCTCTTGTATCACAATTCCAAAAGGAGAAATAACGCATCCTGTCAGTTTGCTGGTTCCACACTTGGTTCAAACACTTCATTTATGTAGGCCTGTTCCAAGCTGTAACACCTTGAACATCACCACATATGGTCTTTGTTGGCGAGAAATATGTCGAACAAAACAAACGCATTTTGGTTACATTTCCAGATTCGGTCATAATAATATCGCTGACGGATGTACTTTAATTATATTGTGTCAATCTCGAGGTGTTAAATTATTCATAATTAAGACGTACTGTGTGAAATTACTGGAAGTGGAAACACTCTCTCCTTTCAAACATTGGTTCTATGGAATTAAGTAGTTTTAAAGTGATCTTTGATAAATGTGTCCCAGTAGTAAAGATAAATGTCCTTGTAAAGTTTGGTGGGAAGCAGGTCTGAATTCAGTCCTCCTAAGTCCAGATTTTATTTATTCCATCTAACGTCAGACCTGATCATAGAGTTAAACATCTCCGGTCAGAGAGTCCCTTTATGACCTATTCATGGATGTTGCTATATAAAGATAAGGCGAGTATGGATCAGATATTGATTTTTATCAAACAAATGAGTCATTATTTACAGTGATGTTATCACATTACGGACATTCGACAACTGTCCAAAAAATTTAAGTGCAATCATTGGTTCAATGAATCAACTGAAATGCTGATTATATCGACAGGTACCTAACAAGAAAACGATATTACAAACCAGAAACTTTTCGCTTGTTTCATGCCATTAGTTAAAAGTCAAAGAATAAAACAAGGATTTCTGAACTTTGATAAGAATCATTGATCATATAATTATCATCATCACTGTTGTGATAACAAGACTATATATTGTGTTATAAAATTAAATAAAAATATTTTAACTATTCAGGTATATTAATTAACCTGTGTACCAATTCGGTATGTAAACCAAACTCATTTAAAATTCATCACACACACACACACACACACACACACACACACACACACACACACACACACACACACACACACACACACACACACACACACACACACACACACACTTTCCTCGTCGCGACGGGCATCTCATGAATACATGGGCTGACCAAGTGATGCCATTAGAGGGATAACGATGCAGTGTAAACGGGACCATGGTCTGCACTGCATGAACCCTATACATGGACTCCCTCGGGTGCTTAATTGGCCAGTTGGCTCCTTTAGCATGGAAAAGCTGCTGGAGACGAAATCAAAAGCCAAGTCAGCTTGAATGAGGAGTCCGAGTGGAAGGTGCTAACTGGCGGGCCTATGGGAAAGCACCGACTGCGCCAAAGAGTACCAGACGCGCCCTCGTGGCTCGAATAGTTATGTTAGCTTTTCTGTACAATGTGCTCTAAGGAAGAATTGTCGGCCAAAGGACGGGCCAAAGTATATGGGGTCCGGTGAGTACTGCTTCGTTTCACTTCTCAAGCGCAGGCGCGAAAAGAGGTTTGGGAGGGGCAGAAAGGGGCGGGAGGGCTGTTTAACAATCCCGGAGAACTGCAGTGCTGTTTGCTTTCATTGGGATTTGGCTCGGACCCCCGGCGGCAATCACAAAACCTTACTGGTACATTCACCGTGAGTCGCAAGCACTTTTAATCTGATTCAACATTCAGATGTTGATCGAATCGCATCCACCGGCACTGCACGGATCGGTGTGAGTGCCCCCATGGAGGAATACCCAGGGTTTTGGGAGAGGAGGGTGGAGGGTGGGGGGGGAGGTGGTTGGTGTCCAAGCTTTACATAGAACATGGCATGCCTGCAGATCGTTATACGAGACATATACAAGCACAACAGTGGTCTGTACAATTAGGGAACTGGTATACTGTGGAAACATGTCTGTGTGTATTTTGACTCCTTAAAAAAGACGATCAACATATTCTATATAATATTTGGGTCACGTGCATACAGACCTAAAATAAATAAGCCACAAAACCAATCACATGATGCACCAAGGAGATGATTGTATTCATATTCGTCTAATACTGCAGCCGAAGGAGAAGCGAAATGCTCAGAAGTGTCCCTTCTCTTCTGTTGCTTTGTTGTTCCTCAATGCTTCAGCTTAATACAGTGCAGGTGATATCTCTGAGGTCATGCTGAGGATTCATTTGGGGGGATTTCCGTATGAAGATGATGTAAATAACAGTGGTTTGTGTGCACGTCTTTGTCATTTTATTTGTCCATTTTCACAGCTTACAGATGTCTCAGAAATGATTTTTTTTAATGAAATTAGCAAGTTGATATGGATGGCATCTCTCGCGATTTTGTGTGTACTTCAACTTCTCATCGTCCGCTTTATCCAAGAAACGTCCAAATGCAAAACAAATATGCCTTCAAACCAAGCAGTATTTACAAAAATAATTGTTGGTGAAGATGAGGGTCCTGTGCCCAATTGAATGATATCTGTCTCTGTCTGTCTCTCTGTCTCTGTCTCTCATCCTTTGCCGTCGCATGTCATCCTCCATCCATACCCACAATCTTTTCTTCCCCCATGAATCCTACCAAACAACCTCATACTTGCAGGTTACCGTTTCCTCGCGCTCCTCTATTCCTCTCTTTTCATTCATCCCGGCGCTTGTTTTGTCCAGCTATTTCCCCATTGTCAGTTCCAACCGTCCATCATCCCGAACTTGTATATAAATAAATAAAACGATTGTTCAGTTGAAGACTATCTCAATGTAGTGTTTCTGTATAAGTGGGCAGCCTTCATCATTGACAAATATGTGTGCAGGGTTGGAATGTTAGGAATGTTAATATAAATAATTTAATATACAGTATATACAGTGTTAAGGACTGTATGTAACTCGGGACTGTTTTTATGAAAAGTTGTGGCATGTTGGATATACATGGATCACAATTAGTAGTATAGTCAGTACAATGATATAATGCAGGAAAGTGGTAACAATACAAGTGTGCAATTAATCGGTTCATTTGTTATTTATTATGTAAAATAATTCAGACAGTTCCATTTTAAGTGCTAACATGATTGGCGTGTTTGGTATTTCAACGCTACGTCATAATGGTAATTCAAGGCACATTCAATGATTTTGTATTGAGGAGGCAAATGATCAATGTGGTTCGAGAGGGTCATCCCTGTAGGGAATCATTCCACAATGGACCCTGTCCCGGAAGGTCATGATGGTTTGACGGGCGTGCCCGGGTCCGGTACCACCCGGTGTGGGCATAGCCATGCATTGTCGATGTATTGCACAAATACTATGAGGGAGGGAAGGGAAAGGGGGTGTGGAATTAAAGAAACCCAGCTGGATACTGTTAATTGTATCCCTACACGTAGAGCGGTCTGTACACATTTTAACATTTTACCCACTACTTGCGCCCAACATAATAGGAACGCCATTACGTTGAATTAGATGAATAAACCCTGCGCAAGCTGAAAGGATCACATCGAGTACATATAAAACCTTCGAGCAGCAGAGCCTCGATTGTACATCATCTCAACGAGCACTTTAAGGGGTCGCGTTTATACGTAAACACGATTGCACGCGTGGACTCCAAGCAAGAATAAGGCACGTACGGTAGTTGGGGTGGGGGGTCCCGGGAGGTATGGGTGGTTGTGTCGGTGTATGCAGCGGAAAGGAGAGGGGGGATTTGGGAAAGTAGGGCTGGTGATGTGGGTGCGTGCGGCGGGGAATAAGGGGGGAAATGGGGATGCGGGTCTCTCCGGGACCCGCAGGCGGCGCCTCGCCCACCACACGCACCTGAATAGATGCCTACAGCAGCTTGGCGTGAACGGACGAGCGTGTGGCTTACCGCGGGTAATTCGACCAAGGCTTCCTGAATTCCGCGCTTCGGAGTTAGGTGCGCACCAGGTAAGAGCGCCACATGTTGCCATAGAAACGCGTCATTGTGACAAGTGTTCGAACCGTTCACTAAATGATGATGATGTGTCTCGTTGGTGTTGATATATATAATCTATATACATATAGTGTGTGTGTGTGTGTGTGTGTGTGTGTGTGTGTGTGTGTGTGTGTGTGTGTGTGTGTGTGTGTGTGTGTGTGTGTGTGTGTGTGTGTGTGTGTGTGTGTGTGTGTGTGTGCGTGTGTGTTTTCTAAATTTGTTTCACAGATTCTCTCGCTAAGGTGACAATTGTAATCCATCTTCACACTTGTAAAGACTAATTACTTTACACACAAAATTACCATAATAAACACCATGAGGGAAATCAATACGAGTAAACTTCCCATTTCCATTAACATATGCTGCTTCGTAAATGTGGGAATTAAAATCATTTTGGAAATTAAAAAGCTCTGGAAATTGAAGGAATTTTGAAATATCCACCAGCCTCATTGGCACGTGCAAATGTACATAATTTGTATATGAAGTCGATGTTGATAAGTGTGTTGACATCCTAATTTCCATATTTATTTTTATATACAGTATTATATAGATATTATGTGCACAAATGTATATTATATTATATATATATATATATATATATATAAATATATGTATATACATAATGGAGGTGAAAGGTGAATTACAACATATTTATGCATATTATGTACACCATTGCATGCAGTAATTTATTCAGTACATTATATGGAGGAAAGCTGATTGTTAACTTGTGTATTGAACGCATATGACATACAGTAAAGGCGATGTATGTCCTGCAGGTATCATGTACAATATGTTATACAGTGAGGCTGATTTATACCCTCAATGTTTTGTATATAACATAATAGTACATTTAGTCTGATGTGTATTTACATTGCATACAGCATTATACACAGTGATGTTGATGCATCAGGACAATATATATATATATATATATATATATATATATATATATATATATATATATATATATATATATATATATATATATATATATATATATATATATATATATATACAGTTAATATTCGGGGTGTTTCAAAAAGATTGATACAACTTTGACTTCCTGCCATTTCTTTGTTTTTTGACCGATACCGATTTCCTTTGCAGGGTTTGATGATGTTATCGTGGTATTTTTTTTCCCTGGGATGTCTAGCTCCATAGCTAAAATATGCCATTGACAATAAAGCAGAAGACAAAAGTGGTGGTTCTGTGGTTTGAGACAATCATATGTAGACTTCCGCTGGAGGTTCTGCCTGGAATACGACCTCAAAACACGTGATGGACCCACAACTTGTGCCATTCAACATATTGTGAAACATTTTGAGCACAAGGGTACAGTGCACAATCAGAGCAAGGACAACAGTGGCAGGCCAGCATCAGTCACCAAGAGCCAAGCCAACATCAACGCCATGCGGGATTCTTCAGTGCACAGTCCCAAGAAGTCCCACCGCCGGCACTCCCGGGAGCTAGGCATCAAACCAACATCATCCTGGCGTATCCTTACTAAGGAACTGAAGCTTTTCCCATAGATCATCTCTATTAGGCATAAACTGAGTCAAGATGACATAAGAAGGAGACTTGATATGTGCAAATGGCTCAGTGACACGATGGAGCGGTACCCAAAATGGATCAACCTGATCTGGTTCAGTGATGAAGCTCATTTCCATTTGAATGGTGCCATCAACAACCAAAACAACATTTCCTGGCAGAGGTCTATATATGATTTTGTCTCAAACCACAGAGCCACCACTTTTGTCTTCTGCTTCACTGTCAATGGCATAGTTGAGCGATGGAGCTAGAAATCCCAGGGAACAAATACTATACCACAATAACACCACCAAACTCTGAAAAGGAAAATGGTACAGGTCAAAAAACAAAAAAAATGGCAGGAAGTCAAAGTTATATCAATCGATTTGAAACACCACACACATATATATATATATATATATATATATATATATATATATATATATATATATATATATATATATATATATATATATATATATATATATATATATATATATATATATATATATATATATATATATATATAAATATATATAATGAGCCTGGTGTTGGCGCAGTGGTTAGGGCAGCGGCTTGGGATCCAAAAGGTCCCGAGTTCAAGCCCCGTTGGGCCACTGAATTAATACACCAGGGGGTTGACTCAGCCTGTCATCCTTCCGAGGTCGGCGAAATGAGTACCAGTATACTGGGCCGGTGTATACCCCGGTTAAAATAGGTGTACCATATCCCTGTGTCGTAAGAGACGACCAGGGTTGCGTCAGGAAGGGCATCCGGCGTAAAACATGTGCCAAATCACTATGCGGATCATAAGGATGATCTGCTGTGGCGACCCCTAACGGGAGTAGCCGAAGGAAGAAGAAGATATATATATATATATATATATATATATATATATATATATATATATATATATATATATATATATATATATATATATATTTCTACACACACATATAGAAACATACACACAAACATGCATACATACATAAATATTAAATATGACATCCGAGTAGAAGAAGATACCCTGCAAAGTGTGACAGGGTTTTAATCCACATCATCAATTGCTCGTGCAAGCGATTTGGGTTGGTGAGTGTTTAGCATCCAGGAAGGAGATAAATGACGTTTGAAATATAAAACACATGCACACCTGTGGGCGCAGACAGCAGGTGTATCAGTGAAAACGCGACCACTGTCTGCATACATGCATTTCATCTGACCTTTATTATGAGCCATTTATCTGTGGATGATCCAACAAAGGAGCAGAAGGTGGGAATGATGGACAGATATGTAGGCTGCAGAAACATGATATTTCTGCTGTGACCTAATGTAATGGGGATTTCAAGTGAAACATTGTGTTGCCTCAAAGGGGAGCAATATAAACCAAGTTTTTAGTATACTGCCATTATATTCTATGTTTGTTATCTGCGAAACATTGTGGATTACCGTTAGTCTCAATAATTGGTTTTTTTTTTTTTGCAGTGTTATGCAAATTGAACTAGAAAGAGCAATCGGAAATTGCAGACTCTTGCCAGGACTCGTTTTGTGTGGTGTATTTTGTGTGGCAAATAAATGTACGATTTACGAAATGAAAGGTCATCGATTGCAAATGAAAGGTCTAAATGGTCTATAGGGAAAAGTTCTGAAAAGGTGTAAAGGTCGAAAATTGTAAAGGACGAAAGGTCTAAAGGGGTTGAAAGGTTCTAAAGTGTATAAAGGGTCCTAAAAAGTCTAATTGGTATATGGTGTAATTTAAGCTCTGAAGGGGCTGAATTGTTTAAAGGGGTCGAAGGAGTCTTAAAACGTCAAAAAGTCAAAGGGTCTAAAGGGTATTGAAAGGTCTTAAAAAGGTCTAAAAGGGGCCTGAAGGGTCTAAGTGGTATAACAAGTGTAAAGGTATGGAGAGTCTAAAGGGGATTAACCTGTCTAAAGGAACTTAAAATCTAAGGTTTCTGAAGGGTATAAAGGGACCTAAAAGATCTAAAGGACGAAAGATCAAAAACGGTACGTCCCAATAATACATAAGTATTGGATGAAATTAAAAGATGTTGTCATGGTCCAATGGTACATAATTAAAATACGTACTCATGGTCCAACTCGCATTCAAACAGTACGGAATTAACAGATATACCACATTTCAAAAGTAGGTAATTAATATACATACTCACTTTCCAATACAACATACTTAATAGATTTAGTACTCACTTTAAATTTGTACGTAATCAATACATGTACTCACATTCCAAAACTACATAATTAATCCATCCATCCATTGGGACCATACTCTGTGCAGAGCGAAGGTGCTGCATTAGTAGTCTCCTTGGCTAATGGGCACAATCCTGGACGGGTCGCCACTCCGACACAGTATACCAGCAAGCTGGCACTCATTTTGCCGACCTTGGAAGGATGACAGACAGAGTCAACCCCACCTGGTATTAATTCAACAGCCAGGCGGGATTTCAACTCAGGATCCTGGTATCCCAGGCCCACCACCCTAACCATTAAGACATTAAGACATATTCTATTCACATTCCAATGGTCCATAATTTACCTCCACCACCGAAGGTGAAGGAGGTTATGTTTTCACGTGTGTGTGTGTGTGTGTGTGTGTGTGTGTGTGTGTGTGTGTGTGTGTGTGTGTGTGTGTGTGTGTGTGTGTGTGTGTGTGTGTGTGTGTGTGTGTGTGCGCGTGTGTGTGCAGGATATCTCAAAAAGTTGCACACAGATCCGGATGAAATTTCCTGGGCAGGTTGGGTGTGTGACAAGGGAGAACTGATTAGATTTTGGTGAAGATCCGAGTTCGGATCCGAGAATTTTTTAAGTGATTCTTCACCATTGAGAGACAGAGCTAAAGTCATACATAGCACGATATCTCAAAAAGTTGGGAACGGATTCGGACGAAACTTGGTGGTCAGTTTGGGTGTGTGACCACAACGAATTGATTCGATTTTAGTGAAGATCCGAATCTGGATCTGGATATGAGAATTTTTTAATTTATCAAGTCATTCTTCACCATTGAGAGATCGGGCTCAAAAACAATATGTAGCATGATATTTCAAAAACGTAATGAGCCCGATATGTTCTCGTGGATCACGCATTACGTGGCGGAAGTGTGTGCTCAACTGAGTGCCCTTCTAGTTAATAAATGTGCTTATGTTCTATTTTTACCGTGCCATTATTATCATCACCATTATCATTATAATTATAAACCCTATCATTTTCAATATTGTCATTATCATCATCATTATGTATCATCATTATGTACCATTATCAATATTATCATCATTATGTACCATTATCAATATTATCAATATCATGATGTATCGATATCATTATGTGCTATTCTCATTATGTATCATTATAATTATCATTTTGTCCCATTAAAATTATCATTATAATTATTATTATTATTATCATGATATACCATTAAAATTACAATTTTCGTTATCGTTATGCATCATTATCATTTCAATGGTATATAATTTATAGATATACTTAGGTTTGTGCGGACGAACAGACATATGGACCCAATGTAATACCCTCTTCTCTGGCGAGGGTATTAATGAATTGCAGATAAGTGACATAATTAGGTAATTAATACATTAATGGTATTTATCGACAAGTTAGAACAGCTCTCTCATTGCACATTCTCCTTAAAGGTGTCAAGTATGGGTTTGACTCCTGATCTGACTCTGAACTGTCTTGTTGGTGCTTCACAAGCAGGTCATTGCATCACTAATTGCGCCCTGGGGTTGATGCTAAACCGGACATTCCCTTGGCTAGCATTAGGTGGTAGACGATACATCCCAGGGTGTTCTTTGATGAAGAGTATCGAGATATGGCCAGCACTCTGAACAAATTAAAAATTTCTGCTGTGGCTACCGGTGTAGACCACTCCGTGTACTCCTTGCTGTGACACTGAACCTGGCCTTGTGGAGACCACCAAACAACAACAAACGCTATCCCACATCTATCCTTATACAAAATGGATTAATTTTATAATCATATCCTTTAATCATCTATGAATTAAAAGATGTTAAAAAGTTGACAATTTCTGTCCAGACTTCACCAATATATTTAATATTTATATACCTGTTTTGCAAAATCCGATGATGTGCTCATACAATACAGATTTGCATATGCAACGACTGGCGCTGGCCAACTATTCTTGATATGGCTAAGTGCATCTTACATGATCTTTTGCCGGTCACTTTTGACCACCAAGTAGTTCTGCGTCTGACAATGGCAGCTTTGAGTTTGCTTTGCGGCATCGTGTTTGGCATCGCACAAGATTTGTTTCTGTGTAATAATGTAGGAAGATAATGAGTCATGATGTAATGAATTGATGAAACAGAGACACTATTTCCACAAAGCCTCACTATAAGCCTATTGGATAAACTGCAGTTGATTTGCTGTTACATGTGGAATGTGTCGTTTTAATGCATTTGTCCTTTGGTTCAGGTTTTCCTTGATGGTTTTATATTTAGGTATGAGGATGGTGGGAGAGCAGAAGAACAAGGGGAATGTCATGAGGTTAGGGAAAACAGTGGTACCACACAGCAAACACTTGCACTGCAGCACAAGGAGAGGGACTGTATAAGGATGGGAACAGGACCTCTGCAGTGGATGTAGTGAAGGTCAGTAGTGGAAATGTGAGGCACCATGAGGTGGTGGTGGGTGCTGCAGATTGAAATCCTGTTGTGAAGAGATAATGGAGTTGGGAAGCCAGTTCCACATGCTGGGAAAGGGGGTATAAAGGGTATGAAATAATGGAGGTGCGCCTTGAGTTTCGACTTGGGGAGGGTAACAAGGAAAGGGTCTCCTTTGATCCAAGATACTAATATGCATGTATAAATATGACATATTGTTTTATAAATTATTTTATATATTATTTATATTTACATAAACAGTACATATATATATATATATATATATATATATATATATATATACACATATATACACATATATATATATATATATATATATATATACACACACACATATGTAAATTTTTTCATAAAAGATTATATAAAATGTGTATGTATATATATATATATATATATATATATATATATATATATATATATATATATATATACACACACACATATGTAAATTTTTTTCATAAAAGATTATATAAAATGTGTATGTATATATATATATATATATATATATATATATATATATATATATATATATATATATATATATATATATATATATATATATATATACATATATATTTTATATAATAGTTTATGAAAAAAAGATATATATATATATATATATATATATATATATATATATATTATTTGTATTTACACACTGAAAATGATAAACCACATGCATGCGCATACAGTGTACATGTTCATACTCTATCCTGATAAAGCTACTGACCTGATTCACAATGTGCAACACGACCAATGGTACAAGACCAATGGTACCCATGATTTACCTTGGTGCATTCAGTGTTAAACTTCCAAATCTAATATCTCTTTAGTTTCAGACTACGGAAAATACCGTTAGTTAATTAATCCCCATAAAAGTTGAACAAAGCAATGCCTTGTGTTACATATATATATATATATATATATATATATATATATATATATATATATATATATATATATATATATATATATATATATATATATATATATATATATATATATCTGAACTGCAATTTAATAAGGCCGCAATTTTTGGACAGGTCAGTTAAGCATGACCAACCAATCAGGACCCCTCCCCCCCACCCCCCCCCCCCCATGCACACAAATGCTCAATACTGCTGCTGTGTTTAGCAGATTTCAGTGCCAAATGTTTTTATTATTATTAATAATATTCCTTTTCATTGGAGTGAAAGGGTTAATGCAGGTAAGATGAAAAGTCATCATTTACCAGGTGACAGGAGGGAATATATAGATCATACATCCGTTCCAAGGAATTCTTCACCATGGAATACACTTCAATATTTGTTTGGGTGGTTTCATGATATTTCATTTGGGTCTTTCAGGCATGGTGGATCCAAACTTGCAGCTGACTTTCACCGAAATTGTCCATGTTCCCAATGAATCAATTGTAATTTCTTCTGATTCTGATTTATCAGACTCTGTTATAGAGTGTCAGTGCTGGTGAAGCATTTTCTTGGCGAGGGTTATACTGGGTGGTTTGCCATTGCCTTCCCAGCAGTAGTTACAGCTGGAATTTGGAATTTGTTGAGGGTGCCAGCAGATGGGACGCTCAGTTTAATATCCGGCCATCCGAGGGACGCCACACATATTGATGAATTGCCTTGCCTGTGAAGCACCAAGATCACAGTATATCGTTGGGTAGGGGTTCGAACCCAGGCTACACAGCTGAGAAGCGAGTGTGCGTACCTCTCGGGTCTCGGTCATACTGCCAGCTCACAAAGTCCTGCAGTGGTCAATGTTGTCCTGCTTTTCAACCCTCAAAATTCCTCACATCTGTGGGGTCAAACTCTGAAATTTTTATCTTCACAAATTGTCAATAATGATGCAACAACTCGAATACAAATTTGAGTAAAATGAGTGAAAGGAACGAAAGAAACAAAGTAAAATGAGGAACAAATCTCTCTTCCTTTGAGTTTTAAATTTGATAAGGGTATTATTATCCAGCATTTGTATTTATCAGTAAATCCCATGTATCATGAGGACCACATCACAATATCTTTCACAACTGAACATAATAGGAGGAGGTAGGTGATGTTCATTTCCTCTGTCTTTGAAGACAAAATTATGTCTTTGTGCACAAATTTCAAAAGGAGCAAGTTTTGTCCACAAACGTTCTTAAATCGAATATTAGGTGTTTGATGCGTCAAATGCTTCTCCCCATATTAACGCTACCTAACCAACCCTCAAACTTGTAGGTTATTGTTTCCTCCCCTCTTTCTCTGTTCAACTATTCTCTTGCTTGTTGTGTCCCACCGTGGTCATCTCACTTTTCCATGAGCCTGAATCTTGGGTGGAACCAAACCTGCCATCAATGATTGAATGCTTTGTTTGCTCAGTGATACGTGGTCCCCACGGAGTGATGAGCAACAGCACGGCAGAGGCAAGGCTTTCTGCTGGGGGGTTTGCATCCCATCATGCACTCGCCTTGGTCAACCATAGCAGACCTGATGATACCCGCTCTGAGAGGCTTTGCTTCAGTGGGACCCAACCCTGGGGATTGGATCCACGGGAACGGTCTGGCAGGTGAGCGTCATTACAGAGATTGCCAAGTTATGGGGCTTGTTATGATTTCAAAACAGGCAGGTTGAGATTGTCAGAAAATGAGGGCAAAGCTTAAGCCTTGGTGTTATTGTCCAATCAGAAATGTTGACCATGCCCACTCATGCAGGTATATCTTGAATTCACGTTCTGTTTGCGTAATTAATTTCTGAAGGCAATTTTGTTGCTGAAACCTTGGCTGTGATACAAACGTACAGTGCACAACTGTTTATGTTTATGGGAGATCTGTATCGGATTATTAAAAGAAAAGGTTTTTTTTGTTAATACCAGGGCAGGATAGCTATGTTAACCCAATGCTTGTCTCTGAACTGGTCGATCTACCTGGGTTTGAACCAATGTGGAATCAGACCCAAATAAACCTACCGTTCTGGTGTGGTACCAGCAGGGGGTGCTGTATAGTGGAACTCACCCTACTTGTGGAGAAGACATTAAGCTGGGCATCCCATCTGCAATGATGTGGACTTAATGTGTCATCTGGTACTGCAACAGACCTTTGAGTCAGTACTTCGCCTATATGACGCAGACATTAAACAGAATTAGATATATGTATACGAATTGTAATGAGACATGATTGAATGTACAACTAAGTAGCTATGTAATGAATGAAGTAATAGATTTAACTTTACTCTCACCTATATGAATCCGATTAAATGTATAGTGGGATTTGGGAGCAAATATATGGAATACGAGTCTACTTATGGAATACTAGACGGAGGTTGTGTTTACACCTCTGTTTGTCTGTCCGTTTACACCTCTTAAAAGGCTTTGAACGGATTCAGACAAAATGTGGTGGACAGGTTGGGTGTGTGCCAAGAACAAATTGATTCTGTTTAAGTGAAGATTCGGATTCGGATATGAGAATTTTTAAGTGATTCTTCACCTTCAGAGATAGGGCCAAAAACGATTTATATTCCGATATGTCAAAAAGTTGTGGACGAGTTTTAACAAAACTTGGAAGATGAGTTTGGTGAGGGGGGTGGGAGTAACAAGAACAAGCTGATTAGATTTTGGTTCAGGTCTGGATCCAGTTCTGACCTATTAGTGGGATACAAAACGTAAACTGTTCAGCTTGGCGGAGGTATGCACTCCACCGAGTGCCATTCTAGTGCCTGCATATTAAGGCTCATGTCTGTCTCTGTCGGCGGCCAAGACAAACAATGGATTTTATCAACGAAAAGTTAGTGAGAATGTCAAATGAGGTGCGAATGATGTTTCAAAAGTTAACCATTTGTCAGAGCATATGACTTTTGAAAGGTAATACAAACCTCGTTTCCAATGTGGTTAGCATACTCCCATTAACCTTTCATTCATAAGACCCACTGTGTATAACCCAGGCTTGTAATGCCATTTCTGTGGTCGTACTATTCATTGTATTTGATATAATTGCAATTTTATGATGCTCACCCTCATGATGACCTGTTCCGCCCCAAATGGCAACAAAGTAAATGTGTTAATGGGCCTTTAAAATAATGGACACGTTTATTACAGTTTAAATACTAAAATACTGTTTTCTAACAATATGCATCATGTTTGAGAGATGAACAAAATAACACAATATTTTATATTCTTGGCATAAATCTTGGCGAACATCACAAAACGATTTTTTTAAATGGACTTCAAAATATGGATAACGGTAATAATCCCAAGAGTGGACTCCCTCAGATGGCATAAAAACTCAACTTTGTTTTATCTTCAAAGTTCATACTATGAGTGTACTATGAAAAATTATATCAATGGTAAAGAAAATATCTTCATCTTCAATTTATTTGAACACACACAAACACACACACACACACAATATTAATCCAGTACGTATGTGTGTGTTTTATGTGTTATAATTATAATATAATATCTTAAGCAGTTTCTTTCATTATTTGAAGTTGAATACATTTAAAACAGAAATGTCAAAACGAGATCCCATCAGTAGATGTCAAACTGGTGGTTTTGAAGGTACTTTGTAATAATAGTTTTAATTACCCATGAGTCGATTGGTAAAAGTTTTTGATTTGATCTTGTTTGTTTTTTTCCCATTGAAAAAAAATTAAAAAAAACATACGTGCGTTTTTAGAAATGTGGAAAGAACCTGAATTTTTTTTTTGTTTTGTTTAATCGTTTAACTTTTGGATTATGTGCACACACATCTCTCTTTTACCAAGTCTAATTAAATGCCGAAAAGATCTCAAAGAATATCGTTTTAAAAATTTGTCTTTTCGAAAAAGGAGTTGAAGCAGCAGTCGTGCTGGAGAAAGGCAATACTTCAAATTTAAAGAACTAAAACAATCTTTAAATGCGCTTTTGTATTACAATTCTGACAAGAATGAAACTCAGAAATGGTTATATCACTTGTACTAATCGAAATGGTTAAATGATGTTGCATGGCGTTTGCAACTCAGGAACATCTACCCACTTCAGGTGAGGCAATGAAGATTGGGACAATTAAATTTGACAATTGGCAGGATCACCTCGAGGTATGAGCATCGCCTCTGAATGGTCCAGCCTTGGTTTGAATCTCGACCCAACTATAAACTATCATCCTGGTGATTCGTCAGCAGTGCGAGGCGTCAGTGTGCAGTCCATATGAAGGATGTTAATCTGGAGGATCTGTCTGCTAGCACTGGGCATTGGTGGACATTGAAAATCCCATGGTGTCTTTCGTGAAGAATAGGGGAGTAATCCCCGGCACCCTGAACAAATTAGACTGACCTTTACTCGAATCACAGGCTGTTCGTTCGAATTGTACTGACCTGCCCAGCCCGTTCGTGAAAGGCTTGGACCAAAAACGTTCCCCTGCATGAAAATGAGAATAATTGCGGCCCTTAAATAAGAAATGAGTAGTATTGTTTTCTTACAATATGTACCCACCCACCCCCCTTCCCCACCATCCATCGCAGCTTGAGCTCATGCAAATGCGCAATGATTGCTTATTTTATTAAACTGTAACTGTGCGTCACATTTCTCCCTTTACCCAACGTCTCCCATGCTATTCGTCCCATACCTTGTTCTCTCCGCTCAACCACAAACTGCTCCTTTCGCCTTGTAATTAATAAGACCTGATGTTGGTGGTGTGGCTGCATTGGGTGTGGAATATGGCACAGGTATGATGGGTCAAATAGACTTTGCAGTTTCATTACCCTGTAGTATTTTGAATTGGGTAGGTTTAAGAATTTTGTTCTACAGGTTTCTGAATACACCATAGCTGGTTATTTTGTCTCGGTCGGTTTGAAAGTAAATTTGCGTGATGCCATTGCTCGCCTGACTCTTGTGCTCACCAAGTCACCAGGTCTCACACCAGCCTCACCTTCACTCTGCTTCCCTAAGCATTTGCCATGTGTATATGTATATATATATATATATATATATATATATATATATATATATATATATATATATATATATATATATATATATATATATATATATATATATATATATATGTGTTGTGGTGTTTTGTACACTTCGGTATGAATCCTCCCGATTATCCAGGCTTTTGTTTTCACGGGCTATTCATTTGTTAAAATAAATAAATAATTTGACTTAATTTTAATGTTGCATCAAGTTTCGAGCCATTGAAAGATGAATTCCAAAACTGATCTTAGTTTTCACTTTGACTGATTTAATATTAATTACTGGATTTATTATATTTTTGCGGGAATTTTTTTTCATAATATACTATAGACTTGTTTAAAAATCTTTTTGATTACATTTATATGTCTCACGGAGGAGCGTGCAATGCAGTACACGTCTTGCAGGCCAAGGACATCAGGATGAATTAGAAAGATGTTAGCAGACAATGGACAAATCAACAATTTATGGGATTTAAATCCAGGATCCCAATCATTGTGAGGCACGTGCGTGCTCGAATGGGAAACCAAACGGCTGAATGAGCAAAAAAAGGATGTGCAGAGGAGGTCCAGCAGGAGACCCACGGAGTGCGTGACCACATGTGCTGGCTCCTTAATAATTAAATGGCAAAGCATGATAACCAGATGTTGCTCACATTTATATCACATTTAAGGGACATGTTAACACCTGACTTATGGAGCTCTCAGCAAGTCAGGCCAGCTGAGCTTGATGTGACATGGGCCTATTCATCAGCATCTGACAGGATGGTGCAGAGGTAGCACAGTTACCTGTGAGCTGTTTAGTCTGGATTAGATTCCCGAGCAAACTATAAACTGTCGGATTGGTGCTTCCCAGGCTGGGTGATGCATCACCAGGTAACATCATCCCCTCGGATGAACCTCAAGTTGGGTGCTCCGTCTGCTCACACCAGCTGGTGGGCATTAAAGATCCCATGGTGTCTTTCACGAAGAGTAGGTTAATTATCGCCACACCCGAAACAAATTCCAAATTCCTGCTCTAATCGTCTTCAGTCAAACATCAGGCCTGGCCAGCTGGTTCGTGAAAGACTTGGCACAAAGGCTTTCCTCGGCCTATCTCACAGGCAAAACAAGAGGCAAAGGTCGGAATAATTGGGACCGTTAATGGAATTTATTATTATTATTTGTGCAGTCTGTGGCTGCTAGTTGCATCATTGCTGGTAGCATGGCTGCCCCCTGTTTCCAGTAAGCTGGTACTCATTTTGCCAACCTCAGAAGGATGACAGACTGAGTCAACCCACCTGGTGTTATTTAATGGAAAAAAGGGGCTCAAAGTTCTCAAACTCAAGACCCTGAGATCTTAAGCCAGCCACCTTAACCGTTAAGCCAACACCAGGATTGTTAACAAAGTAAGAGAGATATTTACAAAGGCATTGTGGTGCTCAGTTCCTTTTTTTATACTATGTTATTATCGTATATTTGTTAATCTACATTCCGTTTTACTATTCCAAATTTGACTGTTAATGGCGAATCTAATTTCCCATTTTGTGCTAACTGCTTATGGAGGTTCAATGGCAATTAAAAGTTGGAATGTTTTATCGCCCGGTAATAAATTAATATAAATTGAGAATTGTGGGTTTAAACTCGTCCGTGCATCTCACACTAATTGGGAACATAACCCATCGTTTTCTCATTCTTATTGCGCGTCAAATACACTATTCAGGTCAATGTTCATAATAATTTGAGTTTCAATGAAGTCGCTAATTGTCGTGACACGTTTGATTCAAAACAGCCACCGAAGCAAATGACGTGCATCATTAAGAGTTCGTGCAGCGAGAAACCAGGCGCAGGTTTCATTTTCTGTGAATACACCTGGACGGTGTCACTGGTTTACGTATAGCCAACTGGAGAAAGGCTTCTTGTTTATTTGCACATTTTAAATGCTTATTACGGAGCTTACAGGTAGAAACAAGAACTATATAAATAAAGGGACAGAGTCTGTCTGTCCGTGTCTTGTAATCCCCATTTCCTATCTCCTCTCTCATCACTTTGTGCCATGTCACCAAACTTCATCAGCATAATTCACAGTCTTACAATTTTGCTAATTGTATCTAAATTAACTTCCAACTATTCCTTTTATTTTGTTTGGCCTAGTTGATCGTAAACTTTTCTCAAAGCGTTCACCATACTGGATTACGTCACATTATTTCAGTGAGTGATGTGCTTCCAGGCTCAACAATCAGCAAGTGGTAGTTGTTGCTGATGCTGCTGCTGTTATTATCCTACACATGCGTAGCGAAAAGCCGGGTTAAGCAATTGGTTCAGTTTGTCTGTCTGTCTGTCTGTCTGTCTGTGTTTAAACATCAGTTTATGATCGAAGAACAACTTACTTTCAATTGAATATTATATTTTGAACACGAATCGGAAAAACAAACCTGTAGTTTAGCAGTTCTTTGGCTCTGAATTCATCCCGATCACGCATGCACATAGAGGGGTGGGATGATTTTTTCTTTTTTTACTCCATCTGCCTGTCTGGCAATCAAACAAAATCATTCCAAACAGGAAACTTGCTGTTTTTAGAGATGTCATAAAGGACACAATCAACAGGCAAGAAGAACTAATTTAACATGTTAGATAGGGTGGCGTAAAAAGACGCTGCATCAACTGCGGTAAACTTCCCCAAAAAAAAATTTGTACAACGTTTAAAATCTTTATTTTATTTCAATTGAATTATATACTTAGCAGTGCAGAAGACAAATCACCTTATTGGCATTTTAAAAAAACCTTCCGTTTAACAGTACTTTGACAAAATATTACGACATTTTACGTCATCACGACCAATCAAATTTGTGTTCTATGAACTCTAGTTGTTGCTCTCACTGCTGACAGTTCACCCACCACATCTTTGACAAAGTTAAAGTAGAAACATTCCAATATGGATATATTTTCCACGATGCAGTAAGTGGAGGTGTGAAACACAATTTTCTTAAATCTCATTCCGTCCCATCACTCATCGTTGACAAGTGTGACAGGTGGTATAAAAGTAAATTGAGTAAATGGAGATGAAGCTTGATTTCTCTCTGCAAAATATTCTTATTGCAGAATTGCCATTATATAAAATTATCCATCAGTATCAGGGTGGTAAAGTAAAAAGTAAACTACTACATGAATGGAAATGAACACGATGAGCAAAGTTCTAAAAGTAACAATTCATCATGATATATGAGAAAATCCACAAATTTGAAAACAGATTGGGCAGTTCACTAAGAAATTGGAAGTTTGACTCATTTTCTCCTCTTCTACAGCCACCCCCCACAAAAAAACCTCGACCCCTCCATCCCCACCCTTATCCACTTTATCCCCCTCCATCCCACTATGGTTACTTCATGGAAAAAATACTTGAACGTTATATGGATTTTTTCTTTCACAACGATTTTATGAAATGGTTTTGAGCCAAACATTAATGTCTGAATCGGTTCAAAACCTATATAGCTGTGTCCAGCACATTTTGTCTTCTTCCCAACTGTGTCCATCACCTTTTGTCTTCTTCCCAACAGTGTCCAGCACGTTTTGTTTTCTTGCCAATTGTGTCCAGAACATTTTGTCTTCTTCCTAACTAGTTTCCCTTATGAACAGCAATTTTGAAAAAAAAGACTTTCAAATATAAATCACATAAGCCTTACATGTGTTTATTTTTCACTTGGGATACCCATACGATTTCTTATGGGGTTTTTTGTGGTGTTGAAAGGTGTAGACAAGATGTAACCTCCAACCACAACTGTATAACTACTTCGCTCCTGGTTATATGTTTAGTATATTGAACATACGCACCAGGGAGTTATTTGGCTGAGGGTAAAGCAGGTAATTTCAAATGTTCAGGATACTGGACAAAATTACTTGAAAGGATAATATATGGGTCAGGGGGGAAGGGAGAGGGGGATGTTTTTACACCTTTGCCAAAAGAAGGCATTTTGCCATATCTTGCTTATACGGGTTCCTTCTGATTACTCCAATGCAGTATTTTATCTTCAATTTGATTACTCCACTGTCCATTGAATTCTGGGATATTTTGTAATCAATCATGGTTAAAGATGAGTGAAAATTCACGATGCCACATCTATTGCTCAGTTCTCAAACACATGGAGATGCAGGGTAGAAACAAGAAGGAAACTAGAACACATAGTCTCTCCCCACGCACTCATTCTGAACAAAATTACTATCATGTCTGAGGCTCGAAAAATCCGATCACATCTGAGGCTCCGTTACCACAATATTCCTCAGCGCCAGGACTTTTCATCTCAGGAAATGGCCAAATGGTCTCTTACTGCATCAAGTTCAGTTATTATTCTTTATCGTTCCCTAAGGTTGCCCAAATGAGCCAAAATTGATAGCACACGCACGGGAAGCAGATACTTTGAATACGTTTTCTTACCTTTTAAAGAGTTTATTTGCTAATAAAAGTACAGGGAAGAGGGTATATGAGACCATATCATAAATGGCATGAACCAAGTGATCAATGGACGCAGATAGCAATGAGGGGGCATGCAAACTTATGTACAAGGAATAATAAATATACCCTGCGAAGGACCCGACAATACCAATTCACATGAAGAACAATGGGGCATGTGAGGTCTTGGATAGCACAAAGAGACTGGTATATGCAGGCCACTGGCGCACAGGCAAAGTGCTGCTCAGGATGGGCAGTATCACATGAATGATTCGGTCGAAGACAGAAGAAGAAGATGATGCGGTGGAAGATGGCAGAAGAAGATGATGCAGTGGAAGACAGCAGAGGAAGATGATTTAGTGGAAAACCAGGAACGAATAGATGACGGCCAAACAGAGGTAAGGCGAGAGATGATTAATTTCTTAAAGTTCAGCTTCAGCCTCCAACTCTCTGTGTGTGTCCAGCTCCAGTCCCCGTGACTCTGTCCCAAACTCCTTCCTTCACCCCTGATCCTCTGGCCCACTCTCCGTACTTCGGGACCGCATTTTCCTGCAGCGGGCCCCGTCATTAGTACCCCGATCATTGTGGGAGGTCTCTACTCCGGGCTGTCCCTTTCTTGGGGTGGCCCCAAGAAAGAAAGTAGTCTTCCAGTCGTTTTCCGGCCTCCACAGTCTATGTCACTGCCATACCTCACACACATTGGCCAGAGAGATCGTGATGGTCCTACTGAGCTGCTTCAATGTGCCTTGATACTTTCAATTCCTTGTCTGGCCTTGCCTTACAGAAGATGAGACATTTTAAAACCTTACTCTGTCTGCCCTGTCTATAAATTACAGATGCTGCCTCCTCAGCATCACGTGTAACAAACGATCTACTCTGACAGGTCCCTGTTACATGGCAATCTAACCGACTCGAAACACAAGGACCATGTTGATGATTATTAGGATATTTAGCAACCACTTTTGTGCACATTGAGGCTAAATTGTGTCAATGAAGATGAATATGAAAAAAATTTCAAACTATATTCAGCATGCATTGTCTATCATAAGTATGAAGTTGCATTACAATCAGTTAAGCGGTTCTTGAGAAGAATATTTTTTTACATTTTCAGTTTCAATCCAATATGGCCACCAGACCACGTGACCGGTGACATTATGAATTTAATCATTCACTCACATGAGATCGTAGCTCAGATACGAAGTTTCAGATTTTTCAGATAAAGCTTTCAATTCAACCAATTATGGCTGGAATATCACTTCACCGATGATGTAATCACGATCATCCTATATTCCCCGTGTGGAGTTGATGACATATGCCAAGTTTCAATTTTTTTTGTTGAGCCGTTTCAGAGTAGATGCCCAAATGTTTTCCTTTAATCCAATACCATGTGACCTATGACATCAGAGCTATCAATAAAATATTCTCCATGGGGAGTCCTTCCGATGATTAAATTTTCACCTCGATTGGACAGGCAGTTGTAGAGAAAACCCTTTTAAAAGCGACTAGCCGGGAGGCGACGATGGTTTGTGGGCATTATTGAACAATGCCACAATAGGTACAAGTGAGTTAGTAGAAGCATTTTTTGAGGAAGTCTTACTGTAAAAACCTATCTCTTCCATCAAAATTGACCAAATCAAATCGAATTTTTTATATGTTGTACGTATGGACATTTTGCACAGCTTCTAGGAAATGAAATTGCGAGAAAAAAATATATTGACCATGATATCTAGCTTGTATCCAAGTTTCATCAAGATCGCATCAAACGTCACGGAGCTATGCTCTGGAGAGTCACAAACAGACAGACAGACAAACACAACGAAAATAGTGGTCACTGCTGGTGCCTGCGAACCAAAAATACATAGATGTGGACACACACACACACACACACACACACACACACACACACACACACACACACACACACACACACACACACACACACACACACACACACACACACACACACACACACGACCATTTCGGGAGACTAACCATGCAATGAGTTGAACACAAATTAATGCAACTCCCAGAATGTTATAGATCTTGTAATACAGCATGTATATTGTTTAGGACTCCTGTAAAGTACTGTAGTGTACATTATTTGCTTACCAAACCCCAACACCCACGCACAGCTTGTGAATGAACTTGCATGAAGGAATGCCAACGACATCAGTTTGAAGGAATAAGAAACAAGGTTACAAACACGACAGCATCAATGGGCTTGCTGTTCTTGATGACCTTTAATTGTCACCAAGAGGATTTCCTGGGCCTATCATAACAATGCGAGTTTGAAACGTTTTGGGTCTGGACCACCAATGGTCTTCAGGTTTTAAAAATTTTGGTAAATAGTTACCGAAGTCATTACGATGTAGTTGTCAAGCATTTCTTGTTCCTCTTCTCGGTGAATAATATAATTCCAAACTTATTGGAGACAGAAGTGATCCATCGGTAATGAAAATATACCCAATAAGATTACGTTGTCGGACGATGACGTCATATCTCACCGAAACCAGTCAATGCGATCATTATTTCAGAAATATTCATAATAGATTTGCAAACTTATTTTTATTTTTAAATACAATGTCGAGGCTCATACAAGAGCTAAGATGACATAAGCCAAGTCGGATGACATATGCAAGAAAATCGGATTTTCCATCGACTTCAGAAGAAAAGAAAAAAAATCAAAAAGTCATAGGTTTTTGAGCTGAAAGGAAGTTTCATCCTCATCAACAATGAGAATATATTGACGTCATAAGTGGCCGTTCATGGGAAGATGGTAATTTAATTGATTTGATGTCGGAGTAAATGATTTGCATGGAAACATTTTTATTTTGTTCAAAAAAATTCAAATCTAGTAATGCATGACGTAATATTAGAAAAAAATATATGACTTAGCACCCTAAATATGTTATCTGCATAATACAAAAACATACACCCAAGTACACACCAAAACACCAACACACACAAATTGACTGCAGTAGCCTCGACCATGCCTTCTTAGAACGAGCTAGGCTAATGAAGGTGTACCTGTGGATACTTATCAAAGTTCCCTTTTGTACGTGTCATCAATGTAGCAATTCCTACAATAAAAAATATTTACATTTTGTAGTGAGGACAAAAATCAAATGTCAGACAAACGTCATCCTCGGGACTTGGGAGCAATCGGGAAAGAACTTCGCAGATGCTCTGGTTAAAACCTCACAATCGGATTTTCCGTCAAAGGCTCGGGTTTCTCAGCCCGACGGGTTCATGTTTGTGCGGAAAACCCGCCAAACGGCTGTCACGAAGAGCGAGGGAACACACAGGCAATGCGGCCTGAACACAGATCCTGAGGATCTCGCTCGGATCGTCCCTTTCCAAATGTCATGGAGATGTAGAGGAGGTAAAACGATGGTGGGACTTGGAAGCTCGAGAATCACCCCAAACGCAACGAATGCGACCTTCGGGAAGGCCGGAGGGGAATGCATCATTGAGGATTTCGCGATGACCAAAGTAATACAAGCTCTTATATTAACGGAAGCCAAGTTCCTTCTCGGAGGATCTATAGTATGAGCAACAGAAGTTTGCATGGCGTGGAAATCATGCTTGAAATGCTAACCCCATCAAGCACGACTTGGTGCGTTTCACTCGGTAGGCTTTCATGTAGGTCTGGCACCGTGCACAATGGTCACTTGCACAGGTGATGCACTTACCTTTGAGCTGTCTATATAGTCTGAGTTCGATATTCCACTGCATTATGAGGGTGCGTCAGCCCCCTCCATGGACCTAAAGCTGGGTGTCCTGTCTGATAGCATGGATGTTAAAGATCCCACGGTGTCTATCGATAAAGAGTAGGCGAGTTATCGCCGGCATCCTGAACTAATTACAAATTCCTGCCCGAGTCACCTTCAACTGAACATCAGGCCTGGCCAACCGGTTAAAAGGTACCTTACCTGAATCACAAGGACAGTTGGAGGAAACTATCAGGTGGCCCGTTAGTGTTCCCATCTGAATACATAACTCATGATGTACCCAGGTTCAAATCCCATACATCATGTTTTTATCCGTCGTCTCCGAGAGTCCGAGTAATTAATGGAAAGTTCACCGTCTGCAAAAATATTTGTACATCGTGTGATCTGAGTGCAAGCTCTTCCACTGAGAAGATTACAAAAAAACCCCATCAACTTTGGTCTATGGGATTTGAACCTGGGATCCTGGTATTATGAACCGAGTGCTCAGATGGGAATTTCAAACTGGTTGAGTTTTGTGCAAGTTGAGACGTAATTAAGCCTCCCAGTTTCGGACAGGGGGAGGCTTATACCCGTTGGAGGGTTTGTTTCTACTATTAGTGCCCCCAATTTTTAATGATACCTCACAATTCCTTAGACCCCCCTAGGAGTAGTAAACCACCATTTAGGTTGTTTCTTTCCCTTCTTGTCTTTTCTTCCAATTTCCAAACTGTTTCTCAGAGCCGGCTAGGACTTTTGGAATCTCATTTTGCATCAATAATGGGAATAATAAGTATACCGGTTAACATAATTTTTGACCCTGACTTAAATTTTAAGGTCATGACCTAATTAGACATTTTTACATTTTTCACCAAAACTCAAGGAAGGTTTGTCCAATTGGAACGAAATTGCACTCTTTAGATAACTACAGTAATGCGCAATTGCACTTGATTTACATCATACCCCGTCGGGTTAAAGGTCAAGCTCAAATGGCGGTCTGAAAAGAATAACGTGCTTTTGTTGTTGCTCAATTTTGCCAATACGGAATCTCAAAGATCCCTTCGCCGTCAAATATGTCCTTGTATTATAATTGTGTACCTGCACTGAAGTTGTGCACCTGATATTTTTTAGTGTCCATGATCTACATTTTTCAGATTGTGACCAAATTAACAAAAATTACCTTTTTGACCATAATTTGAATAACTTCCCTCTGATTTTCATGTTGTCGAGTTTTATCGATAGGTGTCCCAAGATGGGGACACATTTTCTTAATTTACACTGTATCCCAAAATGTTGAAGGTCAACGTCGTATGGCGGTCAGAAATGAATCTGGCAGTCATTGGATCGTGGGCACCGGAGGAGGCTTACCCTCGGCGATTGCCTTGTGATTGCAGATATCTAGTTTCATTTTAGGTTATCATACAATCACGCCAAAATATATGTTGTAAAAATAAACAAACAATGCCATGTCTTCCAAGCGAGTCTCTTTCTGGGAACATTTCCACACTGTAAATATAAAGACGTTATGGTAAATGCAGATCCAGAATTTGAATATGAAAATTAATTTAACTACATCACGAATGAATGAGATTTGATAATATCAAAGTTTCACCGTAAACGGTTGCTCCTTGTTGCTGCTTCTCCCACAGTCGTCGGACAGGCCTGTCCAAGGCTCGTCATCGCCGGCAGGCTCTCCAGGACATGGCACGACCCCTTAAACACTGGCTGTACAAGCATCGTGACAACCCTTATCCCACAAAGACAGAGAAAATCCTGCTGGCACTTGGCTCGCACATGACACTCGTACAGGTATGAAAATGGCCCCAAAATGGTTAAAACATGTCGTTTATCATTATTCAGATCAATGTCTTATACAGTATAATGCTTTTGAATTCTTTTTTTATATATTATATTGAATATTGGTCTTCCTTCACCAAATATAACTTTCTGAGTACAATGGGACCATCTATTTACAAAGAAAGCAAAAATAGTGGAGTTTGTTTTACATCCCCTTTACTCGCCACACCTCCCACACCACCCATATTCCCTTTCTTCCCTCTCTCATTACTTTTTTCTATCTCTCAACCTCACGCTACCTGATCTATCTACCTATCTCACCTTTCAAACTTGCTTTACTTTCTCAATTATTGTTACCTCTGCCACCAAAAATGGATGGAGTCTGTTTTCACCCCTGTCTGTTTGTCTGTGAGCAGGATATCTCAAAAAGTTAGACAGATTAGGACAAAATTTGGTGGACAGGTTGGGTGTGTGACAAGGAGGAATTGCTTAGATTTTGGTGAAGATCCAGATTCGGATACTATAATTTATTAAGTGATTCTTCACCACTGGGAGATGGGGCCAAAAACGATATATAGCATGATATTTCAAAAAGTTGTGGATGAATTATGACAAAAGTAGGTGGATAAGTTGGTCAGGTGACAATAACAAGCTAATTAGATTTTGGTTAAGCTCCAGATGCAGATCCAGCCTTTCAGTGGGATACCAAACATAAACTGTTCACAGCCTGGTGGAGATATGCGCTCGACTGAGTGCCATTGTAGTTTTCCCAGTTTTTCTCTCTTCAATCTCCCCAAACTGTGCTATATAACAAACAGATATCCTCCAACAAATCATTAAATACAATTCATTATATTGTTATGAATTCGCGCACACCGGCGTGCGATCGACCGCGTTTCCCTAATAGCAGCCGCGTCGCCCACCGGATGGACAATTCAGTCGTGACCTTCCGGAACAACGCCAGAACCCTGTCACGGGTGGGTCTTCAACCCCACCACGGCCTAGACAATTTCTACCCGCGCAAAATAGGGTCAATCGGTGAATATCGATATACCAAAGTACCTGAGCGGGTAGTCTACCGGGAGACCGTACCTCGGCGCAGGTCGGCTTGGACACGAACCGCTCAAGCGGTCCGTTCCGTTCTGCAGTGATAACCGAGCGGGTATTATCGCCCGACCTCACCGGATCCGATTCTATTTAACAGGTATTTAACAACCCAACTATTATTCCGCAACGCAAGGTGGCATTTCAATGGGGAGAAAGGAGGATGCAACGAACGGGTTACATTTAACCAAGCACATTTATTTCAATTAACACGTATGCACGAATGTACAGCCAAAGCAATCATGCACGGGACGGGGACAAAGACACGAGCAAGGCAAAAACACTACGACCGACTATTATTTATTAATGTACAAGCACTTAACCAGTTTTACTTACAGGACACGGCGCCACCAACATTCATTCAAAAAAAAGGAATAGGCCACCCTCAAAGACGAGGGCACCAGACAGGGTCCATAGACCTTTATGGCATGGAGCCTGGATAACCGAACAGGCCCCAGGAGACCATTGCAGGTTACCTGCACCCTCGTGGTGCGATGGTGGGTGAGTCGCGACGTCTGTCCCCCACGGCAGCGAGGACAGCCGCGGCTGAGCTCGGCCTTCCACGGAGCCGGTGAGCTCTCTCCGGCGCTCTCCACACGGATGCGCAAGCTTGCACGACAGAGCTGGCCAAGCGGCGCCTCCCGTCCGCGTCCCTGGTGCCACACCCGGACTCCCCACCGACTGCGAGCTCCATCAAACAGGTCGTCCCACGGACCGCTTCTCCACAGACAGGCCACCACGAGCCGAAGATCCCGACCAAGAATACACCACCAACACACAACACTCACAGACGAAAACCACCACGAAGACCCAGACCTGGCATCCTGCGCGCCCTTATAGTCCTCAGTTCCAACGCCTCGTTCCTCCCTGTTTATCGCTCCGCCCCCCTTCCAGAAAGGGGGCATTCCTCATTTCCAGCGCCTCACTTCCACAAACCGACCAATGACGAACGATCTCCCCGATCGGCGCGCGGGAAAAACAGGTGGGAAAATCCGCGCGCCACCGATATACCTTGCTCTTTTTCCTTGGCGTTCTTGAAATCCCTGGTTACTTTTCGCTTTATTGAGATGGTTTATATGAGCGGAGAGGGTTGTGATTTGGTTTGTGGAGAAGGGGATCGGCCGTTGGCGTAGCGGGGAAGGTGGTTAGGTGATTGGCGTAATTGTGGTTGGCGTTTGTTGTGAAGCGGTTGATGAGAGTGATGTTGGTGGTTGGTCCAAAATAACGATAGAAAAGAAAAACGGCTATCTCAAAGAATCACAGCCCCGTGACACGAATAAATCCCATTAAACACGGTGGGAAAATCTAACTGAACACAGACTTATCGATCTAACTGAACTAAGGACCTTTATGGTGTTCTGCGAATTTCCACAGCCGTAACACTACCCCTCCCCTTTTTACAGACTCGTCCAAAGTCGTCGAATTTTCGTGTGCCATCATGTGTAAGTTTCCCCTAGTACATTTTACCTTCGGATCCCTGAGTGCGACATTTAGTGTATTCGTGTCCCAAAAATAAATAACCTACGGGCTGAGTAACTAACTAAACAAACCCACTCATACAGACGACTTAAATAAAATTGCCGGCGCAACGACAAACATGCAGGGGGAGCTTAACCCAAACATGCAGGGGGAGTTACAACTCTTAACCTTAACCTTATACTCTTCTTCTTCTTTCGGCTGCTCCTGTTAGGGGTTGCCACAGCGGATCATCCGTATGATCCGCATAGTGATTTGGCACATGTTTTACGCCGGATGCCCTTCCTGACGCAACCCTGGTCGCCTCTTACGACACAGGGATATGGTACACCAATTTTAACCGGGGTATACACTGGCTCAGTACACTGGTACTCACTTTGCCGACCTCGGAAGGATGACAGGCTGAGTCAACCACCTGGTGTATTAATTTAGTGGCCCAACGGGGATTGAACTCAGGACCTTTTGGATCCCAAGCCGCTGCCCTAACCACTGCGCCAACACCAGGCTTAAACCTTAACCTTATACATGGTACACTAACCATGGCCCAGGATCTATGGACTCTCTGGGGAAAACAAGCAGGGAGCCAGGCTGCTCACACGCAGTCTCTGGCTCGTGAGTCAACCGCAGGTTTGAACACAAGCCGTACATGCAACTGAGCGGTGAATGGATGGATGGATGGATTAACACGGTGCACGGGCCGCCAATGCAGTCCCGTGATGTGGCTGCCTACAGGGCAGTCCCTGTGGAATGCACGACAATCTGACGCAGCAAACAAACAGTGCACGGGCTGCCAGTGCAGTCCCATGCTGCGGCTGCCTACAGGGCAGTCCCTGCAGCAAGCGCGATGATCCTGGCGCACATGGCAATGAATGGGGGCAAATGCAACAGGGCAGCAGGCATGGGGCCAAGGCAAAAGCAGGCAGACAAGGCATGGCAAGGCAAAACAAGGCCGTTGTAGCAAAACGGGCCAGTGGTGAAGCTGACCGGCACAGGCCTTGCAGTATAACAGCCGGCAGATGATCCGACCGGCACAGGCCTTGCAGCAAAACAGCCGGCTGATGAATGACTGGCACAGGCCTTGCAGTAATGAGGTTCATGGAGGGAGTGCGGTGGTGCTGGCCACTCGGAAGGCGGGCTTGGACCTAACTTACTGTCTCCCTCCCAACCTATCGCCTTTGCCTGTCTGTCCATACCCACTCCCTTAATTTGTCAAAAATCCAATTTAGCCCCAACTTATTTTATTTTTATTTTCCCTTCTATAATTCATTCCCCGAACCCCCTTTATTGTCTTTGTCCGGCTAACCTATTCTGTCTCCTCGCCTACTCACAACCCCTACATTCGCTTCTTGAAGGGGAATAAGGGAGAGCTAGCGTCCTGTGTCGAGGCCCAATCTAAGCCTTAGAATGGCCTCCTCCGATCTCAGCGATCTACTTACCCAAGGTGAGTCCAGCGGCCCACAACGAGAGCGAAGGGATGGATGGTGCGGAGGGGTACATCTCCTAACTACCCGAACATTATTAAATTTAAACTACCCCGGGACTTTCCAAAAGCACCTCTCGCTTAAACTGCTGGTTCTATAAACCAAGATTCCCGTCGCCTGTGTTGGTGTCCTCACAAATTTGGGCCTTGCCCTCCAATTTTCCTCCCATGCCCTCACACGGTCTCATGGCTGGGACGCATTGCTCCATTGGCAGGAACTACCCTCTGCAGATTCTCAAACAATGGCACCCCCAGGCACTACAACTGTCTCGAGCCTACCAGCTCCCTAAACACCGGGGAGTGCCCTCCATGGCTACTCCCCTGAAACGCTCACGTGGCAGGCTGGTGCCCCGGGCCCCTTCCCTGGGTGCCCGTGCCCAATGCACTGCCCACGCGGCCAATGGCGCCCCAGGCCCGACATCATGCAGGCCCACCCATGCCCACGACACTATCCCGGCCCCCCATGGACCCTTGGCCTACCACGGCCGACTAGCCCGGTGCCCGGGGTACCCACTAAGCGATACTCACCATTCGCAGCCACGCTTCCAGCCCGTCAACAGGGCTCCTGCACCCCTCCAAACGGGTTTCGAGCCTACGTTCCCACCAACAACAAAACGACCTCCATTTTGTCAATTTGACTCACCTCCTAACTCGCTTTACTCGGACCCCGGGGTCGCTTGGGTGGGAATCACTCATCGCACCATGCATACCACATTCGCTCCATACACTCAGGCTCGCTGGCCTCACTCACTCATCAAGTACATTTTCCATTTCACTTCATCACTGAACTCTGCCATTCCTCTCACTACATCCCCTAACTATCTCGTGCTCCCTCGTCATCCCTTACAATATAGCACGTTCCATTTAACACTACATAGCTAAGCTACGTTCCCACTACACATCCAAAGTCCCACTCTGTCCCCAAATCATTTTCCATCTCCCATCCTAAATCTCAACTACAATCCCTCTAACTATTCCATTCCACGGGCCCCATGAGGACTTATCCCTGCCCCATGGAGCCGGTCTAGCTAAGCTAACCCTTCCCCCTAACTAGTTGTATCCTGTGCCCTGGTAGGGGGGGGGTCTTCCACCCCTTGCTCGGGAATCCTGTTCACCCGAAGCGAGGCTTGCTTTTTTTTGTATGCGCACACCAGTGCGGCAACTCGCAACCTGCGCTCTACTCTCCGTGACGTCATGGCAGCTGCTCGCGCTTCGCGCACCTTGTCCCCTCTCAGACGGTACCATCCGGCAGGAATTCTCCTTCTGCCGGATTCCAACCATGCGTACAGCCATGATGTCACCCTGCGCATTAAAAGCAAACCTCGCATTTTGAGGGGTTCCCCACGCGAACACATGTGCTCTTCTCGTCGGAGCTTCACAAACACGCTCGCATGGAGAACCCATCCGGTCCAAATCCATTATTCGGCCTACCTTCTGTCCGTCCGCGGGATCGGCTAATCCACCACGTGCGTTTACGGACCGGGCTTCACTCCCGCAGGCGCACACGTGGCGGCCTAGTGCGTACCACAGCACGGACCCCGCGCGTGCTGCCGTGCAAACCCGGCACGGTCCCCAAAATAGCTACGGCCGTGACTCGGCCTTTGTCCACCGTCAGGCACCATCGTTGTCACACTCTCGTGCACAAACTTCCACGTGCCACGAGGCTTACACACCTCACCGGGACATTCACACCGGGACATGCGGTTGCATGTTCCCGCATGCCAGCCGCCATCTCCCTCGCATACAGCGACCTCACACACACGGTCCCTCTCACACATGGCCGTTCACTCACGCATGCCCTTTCACTCACACACACCACCTTTCACCCACGCCATGCGCGTGTTTCAGCACACATTTCGCCACACTCGTGAACACACACACCGGGACACTCACACTGGGGATTTGTGCCACAAGGGGTTCCGGGGCCTTCAGACACCCCAAGCTTCGTGTGCACCCGTCAACAGCACTCGCCCCCTCTACCTCGCAAAGCTCGACCGGACCCACCTGGTCGAGATCCGCTTCAAGGGAGCATAGAGTCTCCCTCCATTCCTGAAGAAGGCTATCTGGCTGCTTGCACAGGGTCACGACACATTCCCCGAGCTCCCCCTCATTGTCCTTCACTACTTCCATGTGTGTGTGCTAGTCTTTGACCCCGTCTTTATCGTGTAGTCTCTCCTCTACATTTTCTATCTCCCGCTTCTCTACACATTTTATTTCTGTTGTCTCTTCGTGTCTATTTAATTCAGTCTATCTCCCATGTCTCTGGCAATACTTCTATTTCCTTCTTTGTCTCTGTTATTTCCATCGTCTCCATTTTTATTTGTGTCTCCTTTATCAGGGTTTGCCCTAATTGTTCTTTCATCCGACAAGTGGTGTCAATAAAGTCCTGCACCAACAACATTACTCCTTGTGGTGCTGTCACACATCCCACCTTATTGTGCCGTTCTACTTCCTGGCTCCTTTTGTGTCCTTCTTCCTCTCTGAGCTTTTTGAGTTGTTCGTTCTCTTTCCGGAGTTTTTCCATCTCTGTGGACTCAAATTTTGCTCTCTCCTTGAGTTGGTTAACTTCAACCTCGTTTTCTTTGTGTTTTCTATCCCACCGTCTCTCATGTTCTTCATTCTCCAATCTCATAGTTTCCTTCATGTTGTTGATTTCCTTTTCCTGTTTCATTTCTTGTTCTTTCACTATCTCCTCGTACTCCAACCTTGCTTTTTCTTTCAATTGGTTGATTTCCCTTTCCTGGTTCATTCCTTGTTCTTTGTGTTTTCTATACTACTGTCTTTCTTGTTCCTCATTCTGCAATCTGGCCTTGGCTTCTAGCTGTTTGATCTGTTCAGTGTGGTTCCTTAACGTTTCATTCTCCATTCTCTTTCTTTCCTCTCTTAACATCCTCAGTTCGTTTTGTAATCCCGTTTTTGTTTTGGTGTTTCAGTAACTCAGAAGCTCTCTTTTCTAATTCCGTCCTCATCTCCACACCTCTTTCACATTCTTTCTTCCTCATTTCATCCATTCCCTCACCAAATTCCTTGCTAATTTTGACCCAATACTTTCCTCTTTTTACCTCCTGTTCCAGGCTTTCTCTTTTCCGATTGCCTATTCTTACCTCTTCCCTCAGTAGTTCCAATTCCACATCGTGTTTCAGTTTTTCCTTTTCCAGCTTCGTTTCCCATTCTTCTTCTAAGTTCTTTCTATCCTGGGAGTTACTAATTTGCTCGTCTTTTCTTTTCTTCAGTTCGCTCTCCGCACTTCTTTTGCATGCTTGCTCTCTCCTTTCATTCGTTCTCTCACCGTTTTCTTTTAGTTTTCCCAGATAGTTCTCTGTTTTGTGCCCGAAGCCCGCCAATGTCCACCAGCCTCGCCTGCCATGATCACGTGGTTTCAATTGTTGGTTGGGAGCCCCGCCTCGTATCGCGCCGTTCGCTGTGCTAATTATAGCAGCCCGCTCCGTGCTGCGCTGAGGTGCGATCGCGCCACTATTTTGCAACTCCGTTTGCCGGCGAAGTTCGTGCTGAGTGTATGAGGGTGAGCTCCCCCACTGATTATAATTGGTGGTGGGGTTATAAAAAGAACCGTCCCGGGCCATGGATCCTAAATCCAAACACATTTCTAATCCATCCTGCACCCGTTCACCTTGAACCGCCATCTTGCTTCTCGGAATAAATTTAAAGCTCGTATTTGGTGGGAATCGAGGGTCGCTCCACACACCCTTGGTCCGATTCCCGTTAATTTAGTTGGAGGCGGGATGGATTTAAATCTCACTCCTGACACCAGTGTTACGAATTCGCGCCCACCGGGGTGCGATCGACCGCGTTTCCCTAATAGCAGCCGCGTCGCCCACCGGACGGACAATTCAGTCGTGACCTTCCGGAACAACGCCGGAACCCTATCACGGGTGGGTCTTCAACCCCACCACGGCCTAGCCAATTTTCAACCCGCGTAAAATAGGGTTAATCACCGAATATCGATATACCTAAGTACCTGAGTAGGGTAAGAATACTGATTCTGGCTCACTTTTCCCCATGTAAATGAATGGGGGATTTTCAGCGATTTATATTTTTTTTTCCCTAAAAATAAACCCCCCTTTTTATCCCAAGGTATATTTATTTGTCTCCCCTTTTAACTTGGAGGTTGAACCTCATTGAATTGAACACCTGGGGGTTGAACAGCTCACTCATTGAACCTATAAAGATTTGTTCATTCTCAAATTCCTTCAATAGTTTAATTTTCTTTGCACAATAATCCCCATCTAAAATATTGACAAACAAAACATTTGAATCTTTATATTTTTTAAGATACCCCTTTTGTGCCATTACGAAATGATAAACTTCTCTTAATGCTCTTGTTTGACCACCTCCTGAGCCACATATCATTTTGAGATTATAGTAAATTGTTTTTTCATTGTTCAATTGATAACCATCAAAGTTTTCAGTCCATTCAAGGATATTCATTTTTTTCTTTACATCCTCTAACTTACTAGTTTTTAAATTAATTCGCTTATTTGTTTTATTTACCTTTGTTTTAGTTATTTTTTCAATAAGACTTATTTGATATTTTTCACATTCATTATGTTTTCCATTTATATACCAAGACTGAGATTTTCTCCACTCTTTAGTTTGATTAATACTTGGTTTAACCATTTATATATTGTGAAAAAACCCGGCGGTAGCCCTTAAAAACCCTAACCCATCTTCCCATCGTTAAAACATAATCTATTTTATACACTCTATCATACAATATCCATATGGAACACAATCTATTCCATTATCTAAAATAAATCTCTTATCATCAAAGGCTCCTAATGCCTTTTTATTTACTTCTTCACTATATATGTTATGTTTATAACTTCTTATTGTATTCATTTTCCTATATTCTTCTTTCTTATTCATCAAACAATTATAATAATTTCTAAAAGTTATTGATTTCTTTATTACATATTTCTTTATTCCCTTTAACCTCTTATCAATCTGTTCACCATACTTATAAGCATATGCCTTTGCTCTCAATCCAATAAACTCACTCATTACTTTTCCACCCAACTCATCCTTAAACTTACCAATAACCTTTTCATTCTTTTTGGAAAATAACTCACTCTTCTTGCTGAAATTACTTGTATCATATACTCCAATATTTTTCTTCATATCTTCATAAACATCATCAGTTTTTATATCTAGGATAAAACTATCAGTATCCATATACAACAATGAAACATTTTCACCATACTCTTTCTTTAAGTCATTATACAAATAATCATACATCAATATCTTTGATAAATCAAGAACTGCTGTTCCAATATAAATTGGTTTATCCATTACAATACTTTCCTTTTTCATATGAATTGCAGAAAAGTTCTCTGAAAAAACCTCTTCTCTCTCAAAACTTGGTTTATTTATCAATCTCGAAGCTTCTTTCCAAGATGTTGCGAATCTAATGTTTTGCCTGTTTCTAACATTTTCCATAGTCTTTCCAAATACAGCATTATTCATTAATTTATAAAAGTCCCCTTCAAATTTTACTTTTGTATTTGCTCTCATATCTGTATTGAATTGAATATACTTTTTCACCCAAGGACTTTGTTTAAATTTTAAAACTCTATGAATTTTAGCTACTCTCAATCCTTCTCTCAAAAACTGTTTTAAGCTTCTCTGATGCAAAACATATCCCTCTTTATCATAGAATGTTGTTAATAACTTTTCTGTTGATTTACCTTTAATATTAAAACTTTTATGATAATCACTTAACCATTCTTTCTTTGGAGTTTCTTTCTCACATGCAAAAGGAAGATCTTTATGCTTATTATGAAGATCACTCGGGTACCTCAAATCAACTTCAAAATAATAACCTTCTTCTTCGTCATTCAATTCCTCTTGAGAAGAAATAACAATATTCATCAAAGCCTTTTCATAATTCTTTTCTTCCACCCACTCTAATTTACCATAAGGTAGAGATTGAGACATTGCCCATCCATACAAATTATTAGCATCAAAATACATCAAATAATTACTATCTTTTTCACTATCATAATTTGGGAGATATTTATTATTTGCTTTAGCATATCTTTTTGAACATACTTGTGATATTCCACCTCTCTTGGACTTCTCAATCATCAAAAGCATATCCACATCACTGATTAAATCTATATCTTGTTTTGTCATTTTCAACATTGCACTCCAAGCTAAACCAGGAGCTGTGAAATAGTGGGCAGGATCTAACCCATAACAATTTTTATTATGACAGAGTGATCTAAAAGCTTCAAACACATCAGCTAACAATAAAACATCTGTTTTTAGATATAAATCGTGATATTCTCCAAGGTTCTTTATCTTAAATATTTTCCATATTTCTTGTGCGTGTTTATATTCCTTATCACTTATCTCTTCTTCATAAAGGTTATTATAGAAACTTTCTTTTGAAGGAAGTTGTGTTTCTTTAAATCTCATAAATGAATCCATATAATCATAAGGATAAATTCCCTTACTTGTAAGAATTTTCTCTTTACTTTGAATTTCATTCCTTGTTTGAATTTCCTCTCTCGTAAGAATTCCTTCTTTAATCAGAATTTCATCTTTAATCTGAATTTCCTCTTTAGTGAGAATTTCCTCTTTTGGAAAGAATGAATTAAGATTTGGAAAAGAGTCCGTGGAGCTTAGATTTGATGCGAGGTAGGCTAGTGGTGTTCCCATAAACTTGTAAGAATCTAAAAACCTAATACGAGTTATAGGTTTTGTGAATATCATTTTTGAAAATGAAATATACTTTTGACTTGTGTTTGTTATAGCAGAAATATTCCCTGGTGTTTTTGAAAGTTCATTTATAAATAGATGTGTATCATAGTTGGCGCTGTTGTGAAGAAAGACTGGAATAAAAGAAGGTAATTTATAATTAAGATTACAACAGGAATGAGCGGGACCTCTATATTTACCAGTAAGATAACAATGGTCTCTAACTTTAAACTCCTTAATTTCCCCCTCACAAATATGACAGATATTGTTCATTCTAAATTCTAATTTTTCTTCTTTGGTTAATTTCATCGGTTCATTTGTTTCTTTCATTAATTTAGTGAGTCTTATACAATCCTTTTCTAATCGTTTTACAAACTCTTGTGAAGCATTTTTTCCACGATAATGTTCAAGTTTGTTATACTTTTCTCCAACAGATGATTTGATATAATAACAAAAACCACAAGGAATATGTTTTTGATATTTATTTGTATATGGTTCTTTTGGATTAGGAGAAGCAGTATTTATCTTTTTAAGGATACATTCAAAATCAGCGTATATCACAAATGGGTGCATGATAGATTTATTATAATCTTCAAAATAAATCTTTTCACCAGGTTTAGGCATTGTAATTACAGCTGATTTATGATTACTACAATATTTTGAATGTTGTTCTAATCGTTCTTTTGTATGAAATGAATTAAGACATCGCTTACAAGGATATATTTTGTTTGCTGTTCTGAATACCTGAGAAGAGATTAATCTTGATAAATTATTGATGTATGTGTAATGTGAATTCTTTCCAACACTAAAATATAAAAGGTCAATGTGTGTTTCTTCATTTTTATAGTTGTTTGAAATTTTTAATATTTGAACTTTGTTTGTATCCGTTAATCCATATACATTAATAGAAAGATTATTCTTTTTCTCAAATTTAGGAATATCTGTTAATGGCATTGGGAATTTAAAATCTTTAATGTCCAAGGTATTCTCATATTTCATATATTGTTTTACTCTTTCTGAATTACATTTTGGTGGATGTAAGTGAGCAAGAACAGACCAGAGAAAACATTTATTATCATTGTTCTTAATATTAACAACTGCCTTCTTTAGTTTTATTTCTTTTGGTAATTCAATATAAGAAGAAGCTTTAAGAGGGTTTGATTTTAGAATGTGTATATCTAAAAAGATGATTTTTTTAATATTGAATCCACTTCCTACCACTGTATTATCAACATCCTCCTCTTGTCTTGATAGTTCTTCATAAACCCCACTATTCAAAAAATCTTGAAATGATGTTATAAAATGAAGATCTGTTCTCATATAAGGAGTTTGTTCTTCATCTTGTCTTTTCATATTCATTTTCACTCCCATATAAAACTTTAAAGTTTTTATTTCTTTTAATGTCTTTTTAATAAATTTTTCAACATCGGGTTTCACTATTTCAATTGATTCAGCTATTGATGATGGACCGGGTTCTCCAAATTGAAAAATCCTTATTTTTATATGCCCTTTAAATGCCTCATCAGTGTTTTTAATATAATAGTCTCCCTTTACTTTAAACTCATTTTTCTTGTGTTTTTGTGATTGAAGATGTTGATTATAACTACTCTTCAAAACATCCTTTGAACAGATATCACAATGTTTTCTTTCCAACTCAAGAGGAGATATTTGATGAAATAGATTAAATGTGTGTTTGTTGGTTCGGAGGTGTTTTCTATAATGTTTATATTCGTGATTACAAACATCGCAGTACGTTGTATTCACCATATTTATAGAATAAAACTTTGCTTAAACTAAAATTTTCTTGATGAAAATTTCGTTTAATTTATAGGTGAATCTGTGCTTAAAAACATTTTATCCTCCAACTTTTTCACTTAATAAATACAATGTTTCAAGACACAAAAGACAAGTTTCAATCAATCTCTTCATCTGTTAAAGATACTGAGAAATATGTCAAGGATGTAAAATTGAACAAAGATAAATATAACAACTATTGGATAAAAACTATTATGGTAAATAATATGAGTTCTTCAATTTCCTTCAGTGGAAGGGCTTTTAGTATACCTGGTAGAACATCAATTAAAGTATCTCTAACAAAAGTTTCTCCTCTCCTTCTAGTAATATATTCAAAACTAGAAAAAGCAATGAAACAAGAAAAAGTATCAAAGAACAAAAACCTTATGGATGAAGCTTTAGAAAGAAAAGATAAGACCATCTGTAATATGCAAGGAGAAATTTGTATTTTTTCAACAACCCTAAAGATGTAAATCTTGATGAAATAAAGGATGTTAATATATCAGGTGAAATGACATTTCGTTCAATAGTAGTTAACGATAATTTTAAAATTACCTTTAATATAAAAAATGTTGTCGTTGAATCTGATAATGAAAAAAAGTATATCGATATCGATGGTAATATACAACTGAAAGTATAGATGAATTTCAGTTTAAGTAAAGTTTTACTTTATAAATATGCTAGACTTTCCTGATTCTCCATATGACAAATTTGAGAATTGTCCTGCGTGTGAAAGACAGGGATTAAACACAGAGTCAAAAGCCTATAAACAATGTATATTCTGTGATTATCTTCTAATTAATGATAATAAAAAATATAAAAAGGAAAATAATTCTTTTAGATTTACACCAAAAATGAATTACTTTACAAGATTGATTAGAGAAATGAATGTAAAGTATGAGGATGATAACACACCTTTCCTTACAAGGGAAGAAACTGAACGTATAAGAGAAATGTTCAAAGGATTGTTGTTGTATATTATTCATGGATGTAATTTTCAGGGAAATATCAACACAAGATATTGTATAAATAAAATAATGGATTATCTTGAAATTAAACCTGAACTTAGGATAAAATATAGAGTTTCTAAAAAAGCCAATAATAAATTAAATAACCTGTTTTTCAAATATATAAATGAATGATTTTTTACCTATTTGGGAAAATAAGATAAAATTTAACAACCATAAAAATCTCCCAAATTCATTAAGATGTCTCATAGTTGGTTCAAGTGGATGTGGAAAAACCTGCTTACTTTTAAAAATGCTCCTCACTCCCAACTTTTTAGATTATGACAATTTAATAATTTTCACAAAGTCGAGTTTTCAACCAGAGTATCAACTACTCTCACAAGGTTTTAATGCTGGTCTTCAAAAAGAAGATATAATCGGTTTATTTAAACGTCAAAAAAACCTAAATGATTATAACATTGAAGATATAATTCAACTATTTTGTGATACACAGAGATGTAAAAAGAAATCAAATCCTATAACTTGTATTCTTAGTGATAATACCGATGATATACCGTCTCCCCAAGATTTGGATAAATCAAAAAAGAACCTCGTTATCTTTGATGATTGTGTTAATGAGAGAAACCAAACGGTAATGGACAGCTACTACACAAGAGGGAGACATTCTTCTTGTAATTGTATTTATCTTAGTCAATCGTACTTTCAACTTCCTCGTCGTTCCATCAGAAACAATGCTAATACTTTTATTTTATTCAAGTTAAATTCAATAGATATCAATAATTTTTGGAGAGATAATTGTTCTACATTATGTAGTAAAAAGAAATTTGAGGATTATATGAAGCACACGACTGAAAAATATAAATATATTGTTGTGAAACAAGATGAGATATTAAGGGATATATTTTTTGTTTTATAAACAATTACATATATAAATGACAACTATTATTATAAATCTTGTGGGTAAATCTGCTTCTGGAAAAAACTTTCATAAATCAAGGTTCTTGTGTAGTACAAATGAGAATATTGTAAATTTACTTAAAAAACACCCCGTGATACGCATTGTATCAACAACAACTAGAGCAATAAGACCTGGAGAAGTAAAAGGTGAAGATTATCACTATATTTCAGTGGAGGAACATATGCGATTGAGGAATGAAGGTCAAATGTTTGAGGAGGTTTCTCTTGGTACAACAAAATATTCACATTGTAAGAGTGAGTTAAGGAAACTAAAATCTGGTGGTGTTGGGATATTAGAAACTAATCCAGAAGGAACGAGACAAATTATTAAACATCTGAGTGGAGTGAAGATTTTATCATTCGGTTTTGATGTTGATGAAGAAACTCAACGCACACGTATGAAAAGCAGAGATGCAAGTATTAGTGAAGAAGAAATTACAACTCGCATTAATGTTAATAAAGAATTTGATGAAATATTTAAAGAAAAGGATTTATTTGAACACATCTACTTGAATGATGAAGAAAAGGAAAATTTCCCTGTTGATCTTTACAATTCATTAAATGATATTTTACAATAAATAAATGGATGTAAAAGAAAGAGCAAGAAGATTTAAGGAACATCAAGAGTTGGTTTCAAAAGTTGTAAAACAACAGGAAGACATAAAGAAGAAACGCAGACAGAAACTAACGGGCGAAGAAGCATTTGAAAGAAAACAAGAGAAATTTTTTAAACCACTTTTAAAAACTTCCCAAGAAAAAATGAAAGATGTTTCCACAGTTCCCACAGTAGAATATACTCCCAGAAAGCTCCAAATGTTAAAAGATTTCAGTCAAATGACGGAGGAAGAATTAGAGCATATTGGAGAATTAGAACATGATGAAGGTTTATTTCAACAACTGGAAGAGATTAATCAACCCCCTGATTATATTGTGAATGCTGTTCAAAACAATGAATATTCAGCGGATTCAAAAACCAAAGCAGGACTCATTCCAACAGAACAACCAGCAATATTTCATCTTGTTCAAGAAAAGGTATTGATATTTAATGATGAATTAAGGTTCTTAAGTTCTGCTCAACCCCCTGTTAAACTAACTCAACCCCCTGTCACAAAAGATGGAAGACAAGGTTCAACTGTGAAGGATGAATCAAAGTATATTGATAAACCATTGGATATGGAAAATAATGATGATAGAGTATATATTGATTTGCTGAACACTCTAAATTATAAGGTTATTCTTTCTGGTAAAAGTAGGAAGAATGAGAAGGAGAAACACATTATTCAGGCTTTAAGTATCCTTGGTTCAGGTGTTAGTTTTCTTCCAAATGACCCATCGCAATTAGTTAATAGACTGTTATTGTTGTTAGGCAGTCAGAAGGCTGGAAATAACAATTGTTTTAATGAAGCATCAGCCATTTTAGACCAGTTGATGAACATGAAAATAATTAATAAATATCAATATAAAGACATTTTATCTCATATTAAATAAGATGAGAAGCACAATCCTTAGTTTCAATTTCACAACAAGCGACCACACATCTTCATTCCCATACCCACTACAACTTGACACAACAAAAGAATATGAGGCATCTTTATTGTCCATGGAAACTTATAATACCTTATTTAATATAACTGATAAAAATGACAAGTTTAGTTATAATCCCGGAAGTGGATACAAAACGATAACAGTCTCACCCGGAGCATATGAGATTTCTCAAATATCTTCCGAAATTGCTCGTCTTATGAAAGAACAGGGTGATGAACCAAAAAATATTGTTATAAACATTCAAAAACATACTTCAAAATCAACGATTAAAGTTAAAAATAACTACAAGGTTGATTTCACAATTGATAATTCATTTAGAGAGTTATTGGGTTTCTCCTCAAAAAAGATTGAAACTAATGGGACGTTTTACAGTGATAATGTCATTCAAATATCCTCAGGAATAAATTCGGTGTTAATTCACTGTGATTTGATTGATGGTGCTTATAATGATGGAAAAAAAAACAAATACAATATTTTCATTCAGTGCATACTCAACCCCAATTGGTTATAAATTCAATATGGAACCCAAAAATTTGGTTTATCTACCTGTGTCAGGAAAAACCATACACAGAGTAAATTTTAGGATAACCGACCAAGATAATCGTGTGATTTCTTTTAATGGAGAAGTTATATCCATCAGAATTCACCTACGTGAAGTTTTCCAATAAATAAATACGATGGTTATTGTGAGGAAACACGAGTTGGGAAAATATAAAATAATTACAGGGGATGGGATGTTCCTTTCCCCATACTACAAGGGTGAAGGTATGTATCTTGGTAGAGGATACTATAAACCTAAGAGACAAAGGGGTGTTGGACATCAATTTAGAGGAGATGGGATAATTGATACTCTCATGGGTATTGGTTCAACTATTCTTAAACATAAAGATCTAATTGGTTCAACTGCTTCTGCTGTGGGAAATGTAGCAGGTGCTGTAAAGAGTATAAAAGATGCTCAGAAGGAATCTCATAAATTACAAGCAATAAAAGAAATTAAGAAAGGCAAAACTCAGTTGTCCCCCCAAGAACGACAGAAAATAATTCAAATACTTGGATCAGGGTTTCAAAAGTTTTAACATCTTTTTTCCTAAATAAATACAAGTATGGAAGCAATTGATAGTATCTATGATTTGGATGATACTATTATTATCTCAAACTCCACTAAAAAGAAGATTACTTCAAGGTAAATGCAATAACTGGAACAGACTGGAATACGAATGGTACAAAAAGTTTTGAAATAAATAATCAACAAACCTATTTGAATCTCTCCGAAAGTTTCTTGTTGTGTAAATTTAAATTCACTAAAGCTGGGAATAACACAAACGCTACACTTGTAAATGATTTCTTCTGGAAAATGTTTGATAGTGTGCGTTTGTATATTGGAACACAAGAAGTTGAAGCGGTTGATTATGTCTCTGCTGTATCTGAAATGATAAAATTTACACTCTATACATTCAGTGATAGAATGGGAAAGGGGTCTGTCGAAGGTTTTATTCCTGATATGTCAACGGGAACAAACACAGACCCTGGATATATTCAAAGGAAAGGAGCGTATAATGATGATACAAAAGCAGAAAATAGTTTTACTGTGGCGGTTCCTCTTAAAGGTATATTTGGATTTTGTGATCATGATAAAGTTCTGTATGGTCTTAAAATTAGATTTCAACTGCAAAGGAATGATAATGAAAATAGATTGCTTTTTGGTGTTGGTAATGCTTTTGGTGATCAGAATAAATTTGTAATTGAGGAGATGAGTTGGTATATCAGTGAATATACTCCTAATCTTAAAACAGAAGAGATGTTGAATCGAAGACTTAACTCAAAGAAACCACTCAGTGTATCATACCTCAAAAGAAGATGTCAACACGTTAAACTCAATCAAACTACTTACACGTGGAATTTGGGTGTTCTGGAAGGAAAGCCACGATATCTGTGGATCATTTTTAAAAAGCCAGATGGTGATACTGCGACTGATAAGAATAATGCATTGAGTGATAATGCTAAGGTGAAACAACTTCGCGTTTCTCTAGATGGAACATTTTATCCACGAGATAGATTGGAAATTAATTGGGAAAAAATGATTTTGCTGAAGCATACAAGTCTTACCAAAAGGTGTGTGAAAGTAATGGAAATAAAGAACCTATTTTGGATATGACAGCATTTAAAAGTTTGTATACAATCTATGCGTTTGACCTGAGCGCGCAAAAGGAAACTATAAAGTCTAATCGAGTGGATACTTCCCTATACATTGAAAGAGGAGAGAGTGAAGAAGTTGATACATATTGTTTGCTTTTGGAAGAAACAGAATTGCAGATTAATACAGATAATGGTGTGATGATTAGTCTCACATAATTTTTTGTTAAATAAATGAGTGGCAAAGTACCAACTGGGGTATATGTTAATCAAATCAATCTTCATAAACTATCATCTTGTGTTCAAAATCAAAAGCCTTGTACGATTAACGTTAATACAATTCAGAGAAAAGGAGCAGTAAGAATTGATGTTTTGCTCACAAGAGAACAGGTTAAAATCTTGAATGACACTGGCTCACTTAAAATTAAAATGACAAAACCAATGTTGAAAAAATATTCAATAAGAGAGACGAGTGGAGGATTTCTCCCATTTCTAATTCCTTTATTTGCTGGTTTAAGTGCGGTTGGAGCATTGACGGGTGGTATTTCAACAGCGGTGAAAACTGCCAACGAAAGGAAGGCTCAACTCCAGGCTCAAAAAGAATTGGAAAGACATAACAAAGAGTTGGAGAAACAAATTAGTGGAAGTGGTGTAATTGTAGATTTTGCTGAAAAACTTGAAGGTCTGCCTGATAAAGCGAGATTGTTAGTTGGAGATATGCTTTCTTCTATTGCACAAGCAGGTGTAAAATTAACGAAAAGAGGTAATGGATTATATCTTTCTAATAAATAAATGAGCATTGATGAGTGGTTGGAAAAATTTGGAAAGAATACAACATCAAATTTACAACTTGTCAAATATTGTAAGAAATTAAAAATTCATAATGTGGTTATTTGTATGAGAGATGAATTAACAAATGTGCCGAAACATACAAAGAATATTATTATGAACTTAGAAGATAATAATGGGAACGGTTCTCATTGGGTTTGTATTTTTAACAGTCAAGACAAATATTATTTTGATAGTTTTGGTCTTCCACCACCTGTTGAAGTTATAAAATTCTTACAGAATGGTGTTTATCAAACATTTCAAGTCCAAGAATTAAATTCCAAGTGTTGTGGTCAATTATGTCTATATGTGTTATTTCAACTCAACAAAAATAAAAAATTTTATGATATTATTTTTAATCTAATATAAATGACTTATGTTGGTAAAGATGGTTCTATCTTTGGTGTATTTCAAGAAC